>NC_089840.1:215802153-216135486 GCF_035609145.1 Eleutherodactylus coqui | reverse complement strand
AGCCGCAGTTAGCAGCACTATCCACTGGCTGTATAGCTTTCTGCCCCTGTGCAGAGCATCTCAAAATACCCTTTCCTTGGGTGCAGGGAAGTAGCCGCAGTTAGCAGCACTATCCACTGGCTGTATAGTTTTCTGCCCCTGTGCAGAGCATCTCCCAATACCCTTTCCTTGGGTGCGGGGAAGTAGCCGCAGTTATTCGCACTATCCACTGGCTTTAGAGTTTTCTGCCCCTGTGCAGAGCGTCTCGCAATACGTTTTTCTTGGGTGCGGTGAAGTAGCCGCAGTTAGCAGCACTATCCACTGGCTGTATAGCTTTCTGCCCCTGTGCAGAGCATCTCAAAATACCCTTTCCTTGGGTGCAGGGAAGTAGCCGCAGTTAGCAGCACTATCCACTGGCTGTATAGTTTTCTGCCCCTGTGCAGAGCATCTCCCAATACCCTTTCCTTGGGTGTGGTGAAGTAGCCGCAGTTAGCAGCACTATCCACTGGCTATATAGCTTTCTGCCCCTGTGCAGAGTGTCTCACAATACCCTTTCCTTGGGTGTGGTGAAGTAGCCGCAGTTAGCAGCACTATCCACTGGCTATATAGCTTTCTGCCCCTGTGCAGAGTGTCTCACAATACCCTTTCCTTGGGTGTGGTGAAGTAGCCGCAGTTATTCGCACTATCCACTGGCTTTATAGCTTTCTGCCCCTGTGAAGAGCATCTCACAAAACCCTTTTCTTGGGGGGGGGGTTGAGGTAGCCTCAGTTACCAGCACTATCCACTGGCTTTCTAGTTTTCTCCCACTCCATAGAGCCTCTCTTCTCTACAAGTCTCTGTGAGTGGTCAATGATCCCTAGGTATCAGCGCAAGATAGCGGTCTAATTTTTCCCAGTCACAGCATAGAGCCTCCGGTATCTACAAGTCTCTGTGCGCGGTGAATTAGCCCCAGTTCTCAGCGCTGTACGGTGGGGTAATTTGTGCAGCAGCAGGACAGGTTGGAAGAGGCAGTGGGGTGGCCAGGGGGAGAAGCAGGCCCAGAGCCAAGAATCCGCCAACTGTTTCCCACAGCACCCTCTCGCGGAAAGCCTCCATGCAGACGGCTAGGTGTTCACATGTGTGGATGTTTTTAAGTAAGAGCGCGGACGACTAACGAACAGTGGTGTGCAACCTGTTCCGTACCAAAATCAGCCGGGGAGCCACCACTACCAGCCTGACCACCACCAGCATGCGCAGGCATATGATGGCCAAAAATCCCACAAGTTGGGACGAAGGCCATTCACCGCCTCTGGGTCACACCACTGCCTCTTCCCCTATGCCACAACCTGCCACACTGATCCAATTCACCTCCCAGGATGCAGGCACGAGCGCTTCCTGGCCTGCACCCACACCCTCACCTTCACAGTCCTTCACTCCATTCAGGAATGTCTCTCAGTGCAGCGTTCAGCTGTCGCTAACACAAGCGTTGGAGTGAAAGCGGAAATACGCCGCCACCCACCCGCATGCACAAGCTTTAAAGGAGATGTCTCGAGGAAGCAGTGAATTTTTTTTTTGCCCAGTCCCCCTAATTAAGCATACATTACTAAGCCCCCCTGTAAATGACTTTTCTAGCTGGTTTCCACTTACAGTTCCAGCGTTTCAGCAACTTATAAAAATTTTCCCAAGATGGCCGCCGGCTCTTTTCCCTTCGCTTGCTGTAGCCCGACGTGCGCACTCCCGAGACGCTACCAGCTGTGTCTCCCTGACAACCAGACGCCATGCAGCCGCCGACCGGACCCCTGGATTCAACGCGGCCGACCACGGCACACAGTCACCCACCGCCAGGCAGCAGGTAACCGGCGCAGCCCCCCCCGGCTGAGCGGCAGCCCCCCCGGCCCAGCGACAGTTCCCCCGCCCCAGCGACAGTTCCCCCCGGCCCAGCGACAGCCCCCCCCCCCCCCCCCCGGCCCAGCGACAGTTCCTTTCCCCCGGCCCAGCGACAGTTCCCCCGGCCCATCACTTACCTGGGCGGCTTCTCGGCTGGGCTGCTGGGCTTCTCGGCTGGGTGGCTCTGCACCTTCCTCTAACAGAGGATGGTACAGAATGGCCGCTCCAGCGCGCTCCCGAGCAGTGACAGCTCGTCTGCGCATGCGCAGAAGAGCTGTAGCGGGGAGCACACTGAAGCGGCTCGTGCTGAAAGGAGAAGACCGGACTGCGCAAGCGCGTCTAAAAAAGCAAGCCGCCAGCGAATTTAGACGGAACCATGGAGATGAGTACGCTAGCAACGGAGCAGGTAAGTGAATAACTTCTGTATGGCTCATAATTAATGCACGATGTATATTACAAACTGCATTAATATGGCCATACAGAAGTGTATAACCCCACTTGATTTCGCAAGACAACCCCTTTAAACGTGCAGATTGCCAAATTAATTAGCCTGGAGATGCTGCTGTGCAGGCTTGTGGAAACGGAGGCTTTCAAAAACATGAAGGCGGCGGCAGTCCCGCTCTACTCGGTCCCCAGTCGCCACTATTTTTCCCCGCCCCACACCAGCACGTCTCCCGCAACATTAATCGTGCCCTCACCAACGCAGTTACTGGAAAGATCCACTTAACAATGGACACGTGGACAAGTACTGGCGGGCAGAGACACAATATCTCCCTGTCGGCACATTGGTTGAATTTGGTGGAGGCTGGGACAGAGTCAGAGCATGGGACCCCTCACGTGCTACTCACACCAAGAATAGCGGGTCCTACCTTGGTGCTGGTATCTGCGGCGTATTATCCCACCTCCTCCAAAACCCCCCCCTCCTTCTCCTCCGCCACCTCTACCTCTCAATTAAGAAGTGTGAGCACGTTGCCAGCAGTCGGTAGCGCACGGCAGCACTGCTACAAATCACATGGTCTGGGGCTCATTCAGACGAATTTAATGAATGGCTGACTACTGCCTCTGATTGGCTGAGTTCTCTGACCAATCAGAGGCAGCGCTCAGCTGTCATTCAATGAATAGCTGATCGCTCACTCTGATTGGACACAGCGCTCAGCTAATCAGAGGCTGCGCTTTCAGGAGGCAAGGACTTTTCAATCCCCGACCCCCAGATACAGATGCAGACTGATAGGGATGGGGAGAAGAGCCGAATAGCGGTTCAGGAAGGGGGGGAACATTTTTTTTTCTTTTTTCACAGCTAGGGATGATTTTCAGGGTAGGGCTTATATGTCTAGCACCCCTTCTGAACATCATCACTGCAGGGGTTGCCTTCATCCCATTGCTTTCAACGGGGTGGCAGCAGCGCTGGCCCCATTGAAAGTAATGGGATAGCAGTGACAGGATTCTTTCGTCCCAGCTGCAGCCCCCTCATCACTGAACACTGTGACAGTCCTGTCAACAATCTCCTGCTTTGTTTACAGGTTGCCATAGAGACCATCGGCTTGTCAGAAGCAAGCCGATGGTCTCTGTGGCAGGGAGAGCTAGCGCTTGGCTGTGAGAGGACAGCTAGGTACTAGCTCTTACAGCAGAGATCATAGAAAACCTCCGATCTCTGCTGTGTTAACCCTTTACATGCTGCAGTCTATGTGACTGCAGCATGTAAAGGGCTGTCACTGCATCATGTAAAGGGCTATTACCATCGGCCCCCCAGAATGTGATCAGGGGTCCTGATGGGTCCCTGTGGAAGTCCCCTAAAGGGACAAAAAAAAAAATTAAAAAAAAAAAAAATAAAAAAGGTTAAAAATTATTTAAAAAATTATAAAAGCACTTGTCTCCCTTTACTTTGTAAAAAATCAAAAATACAATCACACATGTGGTATCCATGCGTCATAATGACCCAGAGAAGGAAGTTAATACATTATTTAACCCCTTAATGACATGGCCCCTTTTTTTCTTTTTTTCCTCCCCCCTGTTTAAAAAATCACAACTTGTCCCGCAAAAAACAAGCCCTTATATGGCCATGTCAATGGAAAAATGAAAAAGTTATGGCTCTTGAGACGCAGCTGCAAAATTAGTTGAAATTCAATGATTAGAGCATTTTAAAAAACCTGCCCTGGTGGGCACGACAGGGTGGTAGGAAACCCGCCACTCAAGAGGTTAATGCCCTGTAGATTAAAAGGATCATACTATGCAGCATTACACATAAAAACGATATTCTGCTAACCTTTTTATTCCTTATCTTCTCCTTGTAAAGCTGACCTAAAGATGGCGCCACCAGGGTACTTCCCATGATGCGCTGCTCTCTCTCCTCTTGAGCGTGCGCGCTCCTGACGCCGCCGGTCACATGACTGAAAGACTGGCGTCATTAAGAGAGGCGCGTGCTGTGATGGGAAAAGCAATATCAAGCTGTGAGTGACGGCCTGATATCGCTCTCTCCATCCATGTGAGTCTCCTGGATGCACGGCGTTTCATGTGAAAACAGCCACGTACGCCTGCGGGGAATCCCTTTACTGCTTTCAACGGGGCCGGCAGCCGCGCGGGACATCGCCTGTCTTTTCAATGCGGCCAGCAGCAGCCCTGGGTACGGCGGGAATGAAGGAATCCTCTGCCACAGCTGTGACAGCTGTGGCAGAAGTGCAGCATGCTATCCCATTGCTTTAAATGGGATCGGCGTTGCTGCCGATCCCATTAAAAGCAGTGGTTTTTGGAAAACCCTGCAGCATGATTTTCGGGGAAGGGCTTGAAATATAAGCCCTTCCCTGAAAATCATCAATAAGTGGTAAAAATTTTTTTTTAAAAAGTACTCACCTATCCGCTGCTCACACGCGTCCTCCAGCTGGCTCCCCGACACTGCTATTGGCTGAGCGCTCAGCCAATTACAGATAGTTCTTAGCTATTCATTCATGAATAGCTAGGATAGTGCTATTCATGAATGAATAGCTAAGCACTATTTGTAATTGGCTGAGCGCTCAGCCAATAGCTAAGCACTAGCTGCTATTGGCTAATCGCTCAGCCAAGCAGCACAGCCCTTTCAGGAGGCAGGGATTTTTAAATCCCCGCCTGCTGAAAGTGCTGGATAGCAGTGTTGGGGAGCCAGCCGGAGGACGCGTGTGAGCGGCGGATAGGAGAGTACTTTTTTTTTTTTTTTACATTTTTTTACCACTTATTGATGATTTTCAGGGAAGGAAGGGCTTATATTTCAAGCCCTTCCCCGAAAATCATGCTGCAGGGTTTGCCAAAAACTACTGCTTTCAATTGGAGCGGCAGCAGCGCCGATCCCCTTGAAAGCAATGGGATAGCATGCTGCACTTCTGCCACAGCTGTGGCAGAAGTCCACGGTATTCTCCTTATCTTTTTAATGGGGCTAGCGTAGCTGCCGCTTGCCCCATTGAAAAGACTGGCGATATCCCAGTTTCATTGCGGCTTCTTTCTTGCGCTGTGAGGCAAGCGTTTTCACTTGCTCTCGCAGCGCAAGATAGAAAATGTCACCAGTGGGTGTCCGCCCTCAATGGGAGAGCATTGCGATCACTTACCACTGCTGGTGATAGCTCTGACAGGAGATTCCTTCAACTCCCCGGCATGTCCCCTCATCACTGAACACTGTGACATCATTGTCACATCATTATCACATCATTGTCACATCATTGTCACAGTGTCCAGTGATATGGAGACATGCTGGGGAGATGAAGGAATCTCCTGCTACAGTTGTCACCAGCAGGAGCAGGAGATCGCAATGCTCTCCCATTGAAACTATTTAAAAGTGAGAGTATTCCCACAGTGGCCCACACAAACACACAGTGGCCCCCACGATGCACCTACATAGTGCCCCCACAGTGCTCCTACAAGGTGTACCCACAGTGCCACCACATGGTGCACCTAGTTAGTGCCCCCCATGGTGCACTTAGATAGTGGCCCCACAAGGTGCACCTGCACAGTGCCCCCACATGGTGCACACACAGTGCCCCTACAAGGTGCACCTTTATAGTGCCCCCACACAGTGCCCCTATATGGTGCCCCCACATGGTGCACAACACGGTGCCCCCATGCTGTTCGCACAGTGCGCCCCCACATAACATAGTGCCCCCACAGTGCGCGCCTCCCTGCACAGGCAGGATTACACTGAGAGGAGACACCTATATATAGATAAAACAGGACCCAACATTCACAATAGTCACTGCTCACCTCCTCCCATCACTGCACAGACAGGATTACACTGAGAGGAGACACCCATATGTAAAAAACACAGGAGGCACCATTCACAATAGTCACAGCTCACCTCCTGCCATCCCTGCACAGACAGGATTACACTGAGAGGTGACATCTATATATAGATAACACAGGAGCCACCATTCACAATAATCACAGCTCACCTCCTCTCCTCCCTGCACAGACAGGATTACACTGAGAGCTGACATCTAGATATAGATAACACAAGACCCACTATTCACAATAATCACAGCTCCCCTCCCTGCACAGGCAGGATTACACTAAGCGTGAACACCTATATATAGATAACACAGGACCTACCATTTACAATATTCACAGCTCACCTCCTCCCCTCCCTGCACAGGTAGGATTACACTGAGGTGCTCCCAAATAGTACCCCCATAATGCACCCCCCACATAACATAGTACCCCTATACTGCTCCCGCATAGTGCGCCCCCACATAACATGGAGCCCCATAGCGCTCCCACATAGTGTTCCCACATGGTGCTACCACAGTGCCCCCACATAACATGGTGCTCCCACATAGTGCCCCCACACGGCGTACCCACAGGGCCCCCACATGGTGAACCTACATAGTGCCCCCACAGTGCCTCTACATGGTGCACCTATATAGTGCCCGTCCATACAGTGCCGCCACATGGTGCTCCCATAGAGCCTGCCCACATATCATAGTGCTGCCATATTGCTCCCACATAGTGCTCCCACAGTGTACCCCCACAGTGCACCCCCACATAACATAGTATCCCCACAGTGCTCGCCTCCCTGCACAGGCAGGATTACACTGAGAGGAGACACCTATATATAGATAACACAGCACCCAACATTCACAATAGTCACTGCTCACCTCCTCCCATCCCTGCACAGGCAGGATTACACTGGATGGGAGGCTGGCTGGGTCAGTCATTGGCAGCGCCAGTAATACTACCCCTCACAACTCTTATTGTGCTCCCACATGGTGCTACCACAGTGACTTCACCTAGTGCCTCCACATAACATAGAGCCCCCATAGTGCTCCCACATAGTGCCCCCACATGGTGCTACCAGTGCCCCCCCCCCCCACAGTGCCCCAACATGGTGATCGTGCAGTGTGCCCCCAACTAACATAGTGCCCCCACATAGCATAGTGAAACACTCCATAATAGCCACAGCAGCATCAGCGCTCCCTCCATATTAGCCTCAGCAACATCACTGCCCCGACAATAGCAGCCGCAGCAGCATCAGTGCTTCCCCAATAGTTGCTCCAGCAGTAATAGTAACCCTCAATAATTGCCCCAGCGGTAATAGTGACCCCCAATAGTTGCTCCAGCACTAATAGTGACCCCCAGCAATTACCTCAGCACTAATAGTGCCCCCCAATAATTGCCCCAGCGGTAACAGTGACCCCCAATAATTGCAGAAGTGATAGTGACCCCCAGTAATTAGCACTGCTGGGACAATTATTGAGGGGTCACTCACTGCTGGGGCAATTATTGGGGGTCACTATCACTGCTAGGGGAGTCACTATTTTTGCTGGGGCAACTGCCCTAGCAATAATAGTGACCCCCAATAATTGCCCCAGAAGTGATAGTGACCCCCAATAATTGCCCCAGCAGTAATAATATGGGGCTTCACTATCACTGCTGGGGCAATCATTGGGGATCACTATCACTGCTGGGACAGTTACCCCTTAATAATTGCTCCAGCAGTAATTGTGACACACAGTAATTACCCAGCAGTGATAATGACACCAAGTGATCATCACTGCTGTAGCAATTATTGGGGATTACTATCACTGCTTGGGCAATTACAAACCTGTCCCAGTACCGCACCCGAACCGAACAGTGACAGCCCGACAGCGACCACCCCGCCCTCGGCACAACAAGTTATAGCAACAGCCCCCCCTACGGCCACCAACCCGCCCCTGTGCAACAAGTAATGGTAACAGCCCTCCCTCCCCACACCCCGTGCGACAAGTTAGGGTAACAGGCCCCCCTCCCCCGTGTGACAAGTAATAGTGACAGCCCCCCTCCCCACACTCACCCACGCCCCATGCGACAAGAAATGGTGACATCCCCCCCATGTAACAAGTAATGGTGACAGACCCCTTTCCCCCACCCAACCCCCGTGCGACGGGTAATAGTGACACCCCCACCCCCGAAACGACAAGTAATGGTGACAGCCCACCTCCCCCTACACACCCCCTGTGCAACAAGTAATTGTGACAGCCCCCCATCCCACCACCCACTTTCCCCCGTGCGACAAGTTATGGTGACAGCCCACCCCCCTGTGTGACAAGTTATGGTGACAGACCCCACACCGACACAGCCCCCGCCCCTAGTAATAATACTTACCCTCCAGCTGAGACCGGCGGACCCTCACTGCGAACTGCCGCGCGTACCCGAGACAGCAAGCGCTACTGCGCATGCGCGAAGACACAGGCACGCACTCACAGCCCAAGGAGCGCTACTGCGCATGTGCAAACAAACGGGACGCGAGTCCACAGTTCGACTAGAGGAGAAGACAGAAGAAAGAAATTTGTCGGAACCAGGGACAACAGGACCGTCAACACAAGAAGGGGGCACTCTTGTAAGTATATATCTTCTGTATGGCTCATTAACAATGCACAATGTATATTACAAAGTGCTTTGTAATTGCCATACAGAAGTGCATACATACACTTGTCTTGGCCAGACAACCCCTTTAAGGTTTTTTTTTTATTTAAATAGATTTTATTTTTGAAATATTTTTTTTTTTAATTAATAATCTTAATTTTTTTGGTCCCCATTGGTGATTTGACCTTGCAACAGTTTGGTCACTTCTACAGTAGCATATAGTATTATTAACGATGCTTTATTGAGAGCTGACTGTGACAGAGCTTAATAGACTGCAATACATGGCAGACCCAGGAACCTTCCCTTGATTCTGGGCTGCCATGTGAACCCATCTGCACCTCACAATACCTTCATGTAGAAGCTCCTCTTTTCATTTTACCCATGAACTCATAACCTTTTTACTCATTTAAATAAAGAAAATATCAATCTCGTAATTGTTCTATCTTCCTTCATTAAATAACATGAGGTATTGGTTTATATCTTGGCCAAAATACGCAAACATGTCAAGTTCCACCATTGTGTTAACTTATCCAGGTCTTAGGGCTTCTTCACATGGCCGTGTTTGTGCACGTTTTTTCATCACTGAAAACTTATTCTTCATTGTGTGGATCCAAATGAACAATAAATAATATATTGAGGAGATGCCAGTGACTGCTCAGTGTGTTTATATATGCACTGGGTATGGTCTGCCAGTAAAACAAAGTCATGTACTGACAATGCAGTGGCATGAATATATGACCTGGCAGATACTCCAACACCCCAAGTGCACCAAACGTACTAACACCACGCTATGCCAATATAAAATCAAAGTGTATGGACAAAGTAGAATGCAATACAGAGGTGTTCGTTTCCACCGCTTTTGGCCAAGATATGTAAGCTCGCAACCCACGTCAAGGGTCCTCATTACCTTGCGAGTTCCCTATCCTAAAAAAAAACAACAAAAAAAAACCAGGCAAACACACGGAAAACAAGCTCCATGCACAGCAGATGTTGCCATAGCCAAATTTCTAGGGGTTGTTTAGTTGTAAACTTTTGGTGGCCTATCATCAGTTTAGGTCATCAATAGTAGAGTGATGTGGATCCATCACACAATACCCTCACCAATTAGCTGTTTACCAGGCCAGGGTGATTGTACACTGAGCTGATTTCTGTAGGAAGCATATAGCTCCTTTCGCATTGTAGCGGCCTTGCTTTGTGGTGCAGTCCAAATTCCCTTTGAAAACTGCCCTGGGAATAGAGCTGTCTTCTTTCTGCAGAAATCAGCTGAGTGCTTGACTACATTAACCTATGTCTGTGAATACACCCTGGCGGATATGCTAGCGATGGCCTATTCTAAAGATAGGCTATCAATCATTTGCAAATGGACAACCCCTTTTAATTATGGCCCTACAAGGCAGCAGTGATAATCTCTAAGACACCATGCTGCCCACAAATACATAATAACACAGGCTGAAGAGAGACAATGTCCATCTAGTTCAGCCTGTTTCCCCCCCCCCCCCCCTGTTGATCCAGAGGAAGGCAAAAAAAACCCAATGAAGCAGAAGCCAATTTAGCCCATTGGAGGAAAAAATTCCTTCCCGACTCCATAATGACAGTCAGAATAATCCCTGGATCAACAGTTTGAAAGTTGGTACAGCAGATCGATGTTATCTATGCAGCAAGACAAGATGGCCAATATTTCTAGCAGTAGAGTAAGAGTTGAAGCATGGAGAATGTCAGCTGAACTGATAAGCCAATGGGGAATGTGGAATGAGTGGTTGTTGAGAAAAGGTAGTAAATTAGATTGATGTTTTCTCAACTTCTACACATTCTCCATCGACTTATCAATTAAGCCCACATTCTCCACGGTCAATATCTTTCCCTTCTGCTCCCAACATGGGGCATCTTCTCCTGCTGTATAGAAAACATCAATGTGCTGAACCACCTTTTGTCACTTTCCACACATTCTACATTCTCCCTCGGCTTGTCATTTAAGTCCATGTTCTATATGCTCAAAATCATTCTCTACTGCTCTAAATGTGGCACATGTTGTCCTGATGCATAAATACCATCATTCTGCTGTACCACCTTATCATGTTAATCCAGAGGAAGGCAAAAAAAACCCAATGAGGCAGAAGCCAATTTAGCCCATTGGGGAGAAAAATTCCTTCCTGACTCCATAATGGCAGTCAGAATAATCCCTGGATCAACATTTTGAAAGTTGGTATAGCAGATCGATGTTATCTATGCAGGAGGACAAGATGCCCAATATTTCTAGCAGTAGAGTAAGATGTGGAGCATGGAGAATGTCAGCTGAACTGATAAGCCGATGTAGAATGTGGAATTAGTGGAAGTGGAGAAAAGGTGGTAAAATAGATTGATGTTTTCCCAACTTCTACACATTCTCCCTTGGCTTATCATTTAAGTCCACAGTCCCCATGATTAAAATCTTTCTCTACTGCTCTAAATGTGGCACATGTTGTCCTGATGCATAAATACCATCATTCTGCTGTACCACCTTATCATGTTAATCCAGAGGAAGGCAAAAAAACCCCAATGAGGCAGAAGCCAATTTAGCCCATTGGGGGGAAAAATTCCTTCCCGACTCCATAATGGCAGTCAGAATAATCCCTGGATCAACATTTTGAAAGTTGGTATAGCAGATTGATGTTATCTATGCAGGAGGACAAGATGCCCAATATTTCAAGCAGTAGAGTAAGATGTGGAGCATGGATCATGGCGGCTGAACTGATAAGCCAATGGGGAATGTGGAATTAGTGGAAGTGGACAAAAGGTGGTAAAATAGATTGATGTTTTTTCCACTTCTACACAATTTCCCTCGGCTTGTCGTTTAAGTCCACAGTCCCCATGATTAAAATCTTTCTCTACTGCTCTAAATGTGGCACATGTTGTCCTGATGCATGAATACCATCATTCTGCTGTACCACCTTATCTTGTTAATCCAGAGGAAGGCAAAAAACCCCCAATGAGGCAGAAGCCAATTTAGCCCATTGGGGGAAAAAATTCCTTCCTGACTCCATAATGGCAGTCAGAATAATCCCTGGATCAACATTTTGAAAGTTGGTACGGCAGATCGATGTTATCTATGCAGCAAGACAAGATGCCCAATATTTCTAGCAGTAGAGTAAGATGTGGAACATGGAGAATGTCGGCGGAACTGATAAGCCAATGGGGAATGTGGAATGAGTGGTTGTTGAGAAAAGGTGGTAAAATAGATTGATGTTTTCTCAACTTCTCCATTCCCCTCCCTTCCAATCGCAGGCTTACCTCTTGTTCCTCCCCGCTGATACTGTGCAATGGAAGGGGCGGAGCTAAGCATAGGAGCCCATGCAGCGGCCGATGTTCTTGGACTATCTTTTGGGCCCAATGTAAAAACGCCCGGAGCTATATTGGCTTGGAAATACGCCCGTGTGATCTGATGCATTGGAACACAGGTTGTGTTAAATTGCTGTCTGTCAAGGCTCTGGACGATATTATGGTCATTTCCATATGCGGGGAGCAGCCCATGAATACATTGCGGCAGAAGGAAAGGCTTCTTCACCTCCGTCCAGAAGGGATTTCCAATTCTGAAATCACGTGGGAAACGGCACATTCATCTCCAATATTGTCTTTAACCCAAAGTCTGCCGGCCAATCCAAGGAGCAGACTTGTTGTTCCAGGTACTGAGCCAAAAACTGAAGAGGAAGATACATGGGAGTGCTGGCATAGATCTTGCCCAGTGAGACCAACTTCAGGTTCAGCAGTTGCATCCTGTCGGCAGCATCCATCTCTACGCTGTCCTTCAACTCTGTTTGTATGATTTCCTTCCATATCTGCTGCACCAAGAAAGCATTAGAAAAAGAAGCACATCTAAGGATTGCAAGCTTGCACTCTGAAAGCTGGAATGGGTCTGCAAATTTCTCATACAGAACTGTAAGGTCCATTACCTGTGAATCAAGCTGCGCCGCAGAAGTCTGTGCTGGAGGATGTTGGGAGTATTTCCTGAGTAGCACTTTCTGGATTTCAAGCTGTACTTTAGCGACATCCATTAAGTCTTCCAGCTCATGTATGAGTTCTGAATCTTCAGCACGTCCATACTGGCCATTGGTGGTTCTGGCACACAAGATGGCTCTAGATAAGTATTCAATCCTTCCTTTCAGAGAGATGTTGGGGCTCTCGTAGTCCGCTAGTTTGGCCATCACCCTGGCAGCTTTGATGGGACTTCCCTTCTTCTGGTAGTAACAGAACAATAAATTCATGTAGCGCACTTCGTTGTCCTCATGGTTGGACATGCGCACCAAATGAGACTCCAGAAAAGGTGACTTCAGCTCCAGCAGGACGTCTGTGAGATCAACCTTGATGAGCCAGTTGAATAACACAATATGGAAGAATTCATCTGCAGAGCGCGGAAGCAATTCCAGTATCTGGTGAAAAAGAAGTCCAGAGGGGCCGTGCTTTGTGGTTACTCTTCGGGGAGCAGATTTCCTTTGGTTGACCAGCTCTTGCAGTAAATCAATGATGATTTTGTAGCTGTGCATCTTGGTTTCAAATGCTTGTAAGCCCAACTCATCGCCTTCGGGCTCACCGTTCTTCAGATAGCGCAAACCAAGGCCTTGCGGATCCTTGTTTCCAGCATATGTAAGGCACAGCTGTACTACACCCTCATAAAAACACTGCTGTCTGTACTTGCCACAAACACTAGCCAAGTCAAGAAGGTGACATACTTTCTGGTACTCCTGCAGTGACGCGCGCAGCAATTGTTCTTTATCATACTTGTTGTTGACTTGAAGGGATCGTTGTATAAGTACATAAGCCTTGGACAATATGGCATCTTCACTGCTGTAAAATATCGGGCACATGTGCTGCAGGTAAGAGATCACCTCATCCGTATTTACATTGTGACGGATATGGCAGTCGATCAATGATGCGATGAGAGTCTTGGTCAGCTTCTTCCCCCGGATGACTAGATCTTTAAAGGTCATGTTTTTCAGCTGCTTCTGCAACTCCTTGCGAAGCCCAGACACTACCTGGTGAAAGTGGGGCTCACAGAACTGGTTCCACACCGCTAAGGTTTGGCAGGTCTTCTTCACCAACTGGTGAATTCCTTGAAGGGAGGTCTTCTCCGTTAGCGGGGCCTCAGTGTGACACTCGTCATGTACCTCTTGGTGATGGCAGGTGTTGGTATCACGCTTTAGGAAACTGAAGGCTTTTCCAGAACTGTTCTTCAGCTTCTGCCTTGTGCCGGTGGTCGCCCTGTTGCCACGAGGGATCGTGCTCTCATATTTAGACTTTAGATCTCTGAGGGTGCCCGTTCCAAAATTAAAATTTCTCTCCAGAAATCCTTGTAAGTCTCTGAGGTCTCGTAGAGCTGATTGCAGAAGTTCTCCGGAGATGCCACTATCCATTTTTATGAAGTCACCGTTGTCATTCTTGCATGTTCTTTCGACTATGAGGTCTTTATCCCAGATGAGGTGAATAATGCTGGTAAAATAGATGTAAATCCCATTGTGTCCTCCAGAAAAATGTTGTTGAGTTGAACCCTGGAAGCGTTTATTTGGTATCTGGCTACATGTGGGTAAGGGTGACCCAACAGATATGGTGTTATTTGCCCTGGTGTTATTGGGTGCGGGAAGTGAAGAGTTATTCTTCACCTGCGCTATTCCTCCATATCTGAAAAATACCTCAGTAGCCCAGGTAGACAGCTTCTGATCGGAGGCAGCAGTAGAACACGCAAGGTGTAAACTAGCTGCACAGGCCTGGTCCGGGTGATACACCTTAAAAAGTTGTTCAGTCTTCTGCTCATCTTCATCTTCATAAGCGTCGATGAGAGGATCCTGAAGCTGCTCCACCGGTCTGACCAGAGAGAAGATATGGCTTCCATGTGCGGAGAGCACAACAAACGTCTTGGCTGGAACCATATGTTGTTGGATGGAAGAGTCCTTGACAGACGCAATTACACAGGAATGACCCCGCAGATGTTTTACGGCATGTGTTTCCATTAATTGGTTCTGAAATGGGACGCAGTTATGGTTGATGCACCATAGTTGGTCATAGACGGCGTTTTCAGCAGCTGCCATAAGGAAAACGCCATCGCTATAAAGCACTTGATGGACGTTTGATGGCTTGTCCACGGTGGCAGAGTCTATAAATCCGGGCGGTAGGCGAATATGGACTAAATCCAATCGCCAGGGCTGAGCTGCGGGCCGCTTTGACGGGGCGGATGTAAAGTAAAGGCGGACGCCGGCGCCAGTAATAGCCACCAAGTCACAATTCACAGATTCTGAATCTTCAATGACAACAATCTGAATGATGGGCCTGAAGAGTGACGGGTCGGCTGTCTTGGCGATCCCTACAGCAGCGGATACGATGGCGTCCTGGAATACTGACGCCTTTTTGGTTATTCCGCTGCCATCTGGACCCAAGTCATAGACCTGTAGTACGCCGCTCTCAGAGCGGGTATACAAGATGTTTCGGCTGTCATCCACAGCGATCTGAACGACGGGGTCATGGCTGCTTAGAAGCCAGGAGGCGAGCAGCACGCCGGCCGCGCTCCGCGTACAGTTAATAATCTGCTACTTGGGGCTAAGCCAGCCGGCTTCAGCCCGGTAGACCACTTCATACAAGCAGCCGGATGTACCAGACAGAAAGATGCGCCCATTGTGTGTGCCGGCGACAGATACGTAGGTATCTTCTGCAGCGGCTGAATACAAGGGCTCTTCTAGCAGCTGGATCTGCCCAGAAGGGTTGTCATGGGGATCTTCAGGCTGCAGACAGCTCACTCCTAATACAACAAGTGTGACCGGAGTGGCAATGATCAGCAGATGGGATGTCTGTGGCTGGACGACACCTTCTTGAGGTCTGACCAGTCCAGCACACACTATTGTGTCCCTGAGGCCACCAAAGCGAGTGACATTCCGGCCGGTGCGGAAGTCCCACAGGAAGAGGTCACTGCTAATGGCCAGCCAAGCCTGGCTGATCTCAGGGAACACTCCCATCATGCAATGAGTGTTCTTCATGGGGTCAAAATAATCTAACATCTCCGGGGGAAGCGGCACTGTGTGCACAGCGCTGACCACCGGGAGTGTGGGGGCGACACCGAGCAGATGAGGGGCCTGCAGAGGGTAATCAGCAGGGGAGTTACCTGACAGAGCAGGGCTGTCCCGAAGGTCCAGGGCGGATGACAAGTCCCTGTAGGCTGAGGCCTCGTGCAGCAGGCGCTGGATCCTCTTCTTGGCTGCGTCCATCGCGTCGTCCATACGGGTTGAGCGCGACTCTCAACTGTCAGTTGAGCCGTGTGCAGTCTGTTGTGACATCAGGTGCGCGCGGGAGGACACGTGACCCGCGGAGCTCGAGCGGGGTTTGACAGCTCACGTGACTCCTGTCTCTTCTTCCTGCAGAACTGCAACACAGAGTAGCCGGGAGGCATATTTGGGATTTCAGCCGCAGTTCAGTAGCAGTGAGCGATTCCAGCGACCTGATTGGTTGTTGGAGACACACCCCCTTTGGAGATGTGCACGTGTGGCCGGGTAGTTAAACAAGCAGCAGCACGGCCGTAGGAGGGTCGGCAACTAAGCCCAAGCCTAAACCCTAACCCTAAGGTTGCTTGAATTGCTGAGTTTAGGCAGAACTGGGGAAGAAAAAGTTAATATGCCCTCCGCAGGATTACATCATGGTGAGCGGCTCTGCGGAGCCTCGGAGCTCCTACTGCCGAAGGAGAGAAGCTTCACTCTGCTGCACGTCTGGTGTATGTAGTCTGCTCATATGTGTGTATATTTGCTGTATACTATGTATGTGTTAATATGCTGTATACTATGTATAGTATGTATAGTGTGTGTGTATATATGCTGTATACTATGTATGTGTGTGTATATGGCTGTATACTACTGGTATGTATAGTGTGTATATATGCTGTATACTATGTATAGTATGTATAGTGTGTGTATATATGCTGTATACTATGTATGTGTGTGTGTATATGGCTGTATACTACTGGTATGTATAGTGTGTATATATGGCTGTATAGTCTGTATGTGTGTATATGGCTGTATACTATGTATGTGTGTGTGTATATGGCTATATACTACCGGTATGTATAGTGTGTATATATGGCTGTATACTACAGTGTGCAGTGTGTGTATATATGGTAGTATAATACACTGTGGGCATAGTGTGTATATTCTATATGTAGTACACTGTATATAGATATGCCTGTATACTATGTATAGTGCGTGTATATATGCTGTATACTATGTATAGTGTGTATATATGGCTGTATACTATGTATGTATGTATATATGGCTGTATGCTATGTGTAGTGTGTGTATATATGCTGTATACTATGTATGTGTGTGTATATGGCTGTATGCTATGTATAGTGTGTCTATATGGCTGTATACTACCGGTATGTATAGTGTGTATATATGGCTGTATACTACAGTGTGCAGTGTGTGTATATGGTAGTATAATACACTGTGGGCATAGTGTGTATATTCTATATGTAGTACACTGTATATAGATATGCCTGTATACTACACTGTATAGTTGGTATACATTGTATATGACTATGGTCCCCTGCACACGGGCGGAAATTCCACGGCGGGATTTCTCGCAGAATTTCCGCCCGTGCCCGCCTGCATAGGATTGCTTTGCAAAACGCAATCCTATGCAGACGGCCGTGATTTGTCCGTGTGAAATCACACGCGGTAAACAAATCATGACATGTTCTATTTCTGTGCGGGTCTCACAGAGGCCCACACAGAGATGTCACCCCTGGCACGCCGCCTCCGCTCTGCGCATGTGCCCGCTGGGTGGCAGCCTGCACATCACAGAGAGGAGAAGACGCGGAAGAAGGTGAGCCGCACTGCTCACTGCCGGGGCGCGGGTCGGATCCTGCTGCGAGAATTCTCCGACCCAGCCGTCTGCAGGCGGCCTAAATAATACACCGTGTGCATGCTGTGAATGCACATTATACCTTGTGTGCATACTGTCTGTATATGATGCTCTGGATGTTGTATAACGTTTGTATATGTGTGTTCTATATAAATATTCCCAGCGCTGCAGTGAACGGACTCCAACAGACATATAAATGTGCCGGACCTGCTTCACAGGGTGCCTCACACCGAGTGCACCCCTCATCTAAAGAAGCGTTGTATAATCCCCTGGGCCCGCCCGTTCCGCATGGTCCGGACCGCTCGCTGGGGATTTTTATTTAGTTTCTGCTATTGTCTATCTCTCTCCGGTTTATACTTATATATTCTAATTTCCCTCCGATGCTCTCCATGATGTGATGTCGTAAGGACCGGCGACCAGCATATCTATCACCTCAACCACCCGATTATCTGGTTCTTCCTGCCGGCCTGGATCTTTGACCCACCGGCGCTCCCCAGGGAAACCCGGCTACCGCAGGGTGAGATAAAAATATTATATTTATTAAATTGGTAAATATAAATCCCCCCCCCCCCCCACTCTGGGGCGCTGCCTTCTGATCTCTGTTCTGTATATATATATAAGATAGAGTATATGTGTCCGACCCCATATTCCTGTGTAGAAGGCGTGTATGGCCGGTGGATGATGGTGCTGTATGTATGGTGTGAGCGCTATGCGCATACGGGTGTTGTGTGTATATATATATATATATATATATATATATATATATATATATATATATACTGGCTGATATACTCGGCTTCGCCCCAGTTAGTTTGGTACAGAGAACAGGAACCGAGGATTATAGTATGTTCCCCACTTTGCCTGGTTCTTCACGTTACCCAGGAAACACCGCGTGGAGGTGACCGCGTGCTTCCTTGGCTAGAATTGTATAATCCAGTTGTGACCCCGTTACTTTTCCTACTTAGGATCTAAGGAACATTTGCGCCAAATGTCATGTTTGTCCTCCATGGGGAGTAAGGCCGCTCTCACACAGCCCGCTATTTACTGCGATGCTTAATTGCGGCACAGCGCCTCCATTGATTTCAGTGATGTTCTGCCGACTAGCGCTCGGACGCAGCATGTCTAACGCTGTGATTTTCAAGCGCTGTCTGCTCTATTTTCGTGCATTTTAGCACTTTTTAACGCACCTCATCACCCATAGTGGGGCGCTTCAAAAAACGCTGACAAATAGTGGAATGCCTTAGAAAAGGCCGCGCGAAATCGCAGTAAAACGCCATGATGTGCTAATGCGTGCGTGAGAGCGGCCTTAGGGAATTAGTGATGAGTCAGGCCGGCTTCATACGGGCAAGATTCTCCCACGAGTCTTGTGCCTTGCGGGATGTGAATATGATCCCCATTCTTTTGAACGGGGTCATACGCATGAGCGATTGTTTACCCACATTGCACCACAAAGCGATACAGGAAAAGAATCGCGACACGTACCGTCTTTGGGCGCGCCTTCACATCGCAGCGGCCATTGTTGTCAGTGGGGCCGGCGGCAGCATCGCTCCATGTGCTAGATGCACGCGATGCAATGAGGCGTCTCACCAATGAGAACAATGGGAGAAACTCCGTGATCAGCCGCGGCGGAGGATCGCTACTTCTCCGAAGTGATGCCAGATGTTTTTAATACAAAAGACGCCTCGCATCCGCGGTGAAATCGCACGTTGACGAGCGCAGTGTGAAGTCAGCCTCAGAGTCGGTCAGTGAGGGCTCACATTATATATAAAATGTGTGATAACTGTCGTTATCTGTATATACAGGGGGCATATGGGATGTACAGAAGTGTATATATGATGCAAGTGATGGTTATATATTTTTTGCTCGGTATATATGTGTTTTAACCCCTTAATGACACGGCCCTTGTTTTTCCATTTTCGCTTTTTCCTCTCCCCTTTTAAAAAAATCATAACTCCTTCATTTATTCATCGACGTCGCTCTATGAGGGCTTGTATTTTGCGGGCCGAGTTGTGTTTTTCAGTGGTACTATATAATGTACTATATAATGTAAGGAAAAACTTCTCAGTGGAGTGAAATGGGAAAAAAACTAAATTCCACCATCTTGGATGTGTCTTGTTTTTACGGCGTACAGACTGCAACAAGAATGACCTGATCACTTTATTCTATGGGTCAGTACGAATACTTATAATACCAAAGTTATATAGGTTTTTTTTGGGCTGTACTCCTTTTTTTTGTTTTTCGAAGATATGTAATTTTTAAAAATTATTTCCTGCTTCCATCGTCTGACGACTATAACTTTTTCATTTTTTCGACATAGTTGTACGACATCTCATTTTGTGCGGGACGCCCCATTGTTTCCATTGCTACCATTCTGGCGTACATACGGCTTTTTGATCATTTTTTATTACATTTTTTCTTGGATATAGGGGTGACCAAAAAAGCACAATTCTGGTGTTCTTTATTTTTATGTTCTGAGATGAGCGAACCTACTCGTTTCGAGTAATTACTCAATCGAGCACCGCGATTTTCGAGTACTTCTGTACTCGGGTGAAAAGATTCGGGGGGGGGCGGCGTGGCGGAGCGGGGGTAGCAGCGGGGAACAGGGGGGAGCCCTCTCTCTCTCCCTCTCCCCCCCACTCCCCGCTGCAACCCCCCACTCACCCACGGCGCCCCCCGTATCTTTTCGCCCGAGTACGGAAGTACTCGAAAATCGCGGTACTCAGGCAAAAAAGGGGCTTGGCCGAGTAGGCTCGCTCATCTCTAGTTTTGATGATGTTCGCCATGCAGGGTAAATAATGCATTACTTTGATAGATCAGACTTTTACGGACGCTGCGATACTAAATATGTATTTTTGTATTACTATTTAGATCCCTTTATTATAAATATGGCAAAAGGGTTTTGTTTTACTTTGATTAGCTTTTTTAATTTAATAATCAGTAAAAATGCAATTTTACCTTTTTTGTTAGTCCCCAGAGGGGACAACAACTTGTGATGCGTTGATCGCTCCTACAGTATGATCTAATGTATAGCATTACATCATACCGCGATCTGTGGTCCTGTGATGTTAAGCGGTTAACTCCTTATGGACATGGCCTATTTTGGGCTTAAGAACGCAACGATTTCTGAGGGATTTTCATTTACAGTTTTCAAGAGCCACAACTTTTAATTTTCCAGTCGACAGTCGTATAAGGTCTTATGTTTTGCGTGGTCAACTATAGTTTTTATTAATTAACTCTGCCATTGTTTTTAATTTTTTTTTTTTTTACAGCGACAATCTAAGGCCTCATGTCCACGGGGAAAATCAGGCCCGCCGCGGATTCTTCATGTAGAATCCCGCAGCGGGTCCCTCCTGCCTCGCGGACATGATGCCTAAAAATCAGAATAAACTCACCTGCTCCGGAGGATGCGGATCTTCCTTCCTTCGCGGACGGATCTTCATTCTCCGACCCGGCGGATGTGCTCGACACGCCGGCGGCGTGCCGGGCACATCTGCCGGGCCAAAGAAAGAAGATCCGGCCGCGAAGAAGGGAAGAACCGCATCGTCCGGAGCAGGTGAGTTTAATTCTGGTACGGGTCTCCTGCGGATCCGGACAGCTTCGATAGGCCTCAATAGAAGCCTGCGGGAGCCGTCCCCGCGGGAGACCCGCACGAAAATGGAGCATGTCCATTTTGTTTCCCGCACGCGGATCCGCGCCTGACGCGGGAAATGACATCCAAAGGTATTTAACTACCTGCGGGTGTGCAATGCATCTCTATGAGGCGCGGATCCGCGTGCGGGAGAAACGCTGCGGATTCTAAGCGCGTGGACATGAGGCCTAACAGTATAAATGACGCAATTCATTTTTTCTGCGGTTCGATACGTTTACAACAATGCCAAAAACATAATTTTTTTTAGGTTTTTCCACTTCATCACATTCAAAGTCACATAACGTTTTTGATTTTTTCATGGACAGAGCTTTGTCAGGGCTTGTTTTTTGCGTCACGAACTGTACTTTTTATTTGTACCATTTCGGGGTACATATGGCTCTTTGGATTGCCTTTATTGCTCTTTTTAGGAGATATTTGCTGCGCAGGATAATTCGTGTGCTCATTACGGACACAATGATACCACATATGTGAGGTTTTTCTGAAATTAGTAATTTTTTTTCTTGCAAATAGCGGTAAACAAGTAAAAAACCAAGGTATTTTATTTTATTTCTTTACATTATTTCTTTAGTTTATTTACACTGTTTATTTCCCTGAGGGCTTATTCAGACGTCCGTATATTGTCCTGGTTTTTACACCCGCCCAATATACGGTGTCCCTTTCTGCAGGGGGAGGAGGCGGGCCGGGAGCAGTGCACTGAGCTCCTGCCCCCTCTATGCCCTTCACCACTGTTTACAATGGGAGGGGCAGGAGGGTGGGGATGGCAGAGATAAGTTCCGCCTCATCCTGCCCCCTCCGCTTGCATATAGTGGCGAGGGGCAGAGATGGGGCGGGAGCTCAGTGCACTGCTCCTGGACCAGCCCACCTCCTCCACCTGCAGAAAGGGACACCGTATATCGGACAGGCGTGAATAAGCCCTGAAGCGGACCTGCTCCATAGCAGCAGTGATTGCTATGGTAAGGCATTGCATGACTTCTGTACAGCAATACCTTATCGCTGGTTATAGCGCTCATAATCAATGGGTGAAGCACAACAGCGCCGCTAGACTTAACATAAGATCTTTGACCCGGCCTGAGAGTCACTCAATGCATCAAACTCTAATTTCATGATTTTACGGCGGTGGTGACGATGTCACAAATCTAATGACACCAAAATCATCCACCCAAGGTCACACAAAGGGGTCAAAGTGCGGTGCAAGAAAAGCCTGCAGGCGGTTTTATATAAGATTCGTTTCTCTTCCCCACATTCAGAAAATCCGAACCGTTTTATTTTTCCGATAACGCAGCTGTCTGAGGGCTTGTTGCTTCTTGTGGGGCGAATTGTAGTTTTTTATGGTTCTCTTTAATGCACCATATAATGTATTGTGAAGCTAAATAAATCCGCTGTGGGATGTCACTATGAACACTGAGGTCGCTGTGCGCAGTCACTATTACCGCTGGGGCGATAAATAAGTGGGTTTTGGGTTTCAGTTTGGGCACTCGGTCTCTAAAAGGTTCGTCATCACTGCTATAGGGTGTCTGGGGGACGCCAGGTCTGATTCTGCTGCGATATTTCACAGGTGGAAATGGACCCGGCCATGGGCATGAGGCCATACTGTGTAATGCAGTACCATAGTATTGCATTATGCTGTATGCTGACAGTCAGTCTCTTCATGGTAGCTTTGGGAATCTTCAGGAGGCCCAGGGTGTCATGACAACCAAACCGCACCTTGCAATCTCATCGCGAGGGGGCTGTTTTGGACCACTAAATGCCGATTGGGGCATTTAAATGCCGCTGTCAGATCGATTTAAAGGATTAACAGCTGCGATCAATGTGAACGCTGATGGCGGCTGTTACAGGCGGGTGTCAGCTGTCAGAGACAGCCGCCCTGCCATGGATGGAGCGGATGAGGGGTAAAGTGGTTAGTCTTCTCCACTGCTCCAGGCTTCTTCGCTGGCTTTTGTTGACATGCTGCTGGGGTGACATTTTCATATACACACATGACTGCCGTGGCCAACCCCTGACCCCAGCCGTGTGCGGCGGCAGCGCTATCCCAGCACATGAGCCAAGGGGGGGCTATAGCATATTTCCATCTGCGTGGAATTTGTGTTTTTTATGAAATAGTGAAAGGAATGTAGCCGCGATCTGCTGTCAGCGCAGTTCTGTACGTTTTTGGTCTTGTCATCTTTTGCTAGGATATAAAGGTTTTGTGGCCTGTATACATGTGAGCGCGGCGCATAGGTGCCCATGAGAAAATGTACACCACCTACCATAAGGTCTCATGTCCACGGGCGGGTCGGATTCCGTGGCAGTAGCCCGCAGTGGATTCCCACTCTGTCCGTGGCCGAGGACACTGCTTACCCGTCCGGGTCTTCTATTTTCTTCACTACGTATGTGTGCGGCAGTGCCGGCTGGCGTGCCGCCGTACATGCGCAGTGGAGGATTTTTTTCAAGTCTCCTGCTTTCCCGCGGGATCCGCTGCCCGGCGGCACAGTTAGATACGCGTGGGCCGCGGGTCAGACTGCTTCCATTGACTGCAATGGAAGTCGTCCATGAGGGATCCGCACTGAAATGGAGCATGCTGCAACTTGTTTCTAGACCGAAAGGTCCGCAAATCAAATCCACATGCTTTATTTCATTGCGGACGGCCATGTTTCCCTTTGTGTATCTTTCGGTTGGGGACATTGGGCCTCAGTGTTTGCCCTTGAGCCTTATTGATGGTCATTACAAATGCTCTGGTCATCAGATGCGCTAGAGCTGACTTGTCTATATGCACTCCTCACTCAGTAAGTAACGGCCATGTTCTGTGATTGACTTGTCCTTGTGAGGCGAATTACAGGAAGAGCAAAAAATGGATGGGAAATACAATTGTCAAAATCATTTCTTACACAGCTAGGGTAAAATAAAAGCTGTGCTGTGATTGGTTGGTATGTATTATACTACTGACGTAAAGTAAAAGCTGTGCTGTGATTGGTTGGTATGTATTATACTACTGACGTAAAGTAAAAGCTGTGCTGTGATTGGTTGGTATGTATTATACTACTGACGTAAAGTAAAAGCTGTGCTGTGATTGGTTGGTATGTATTATACTACTGACGTAAAGTAAAAGCTGTGCTGTGATTGGTTGGTATGTATTATACTACTGACGTAAAGTAAAAGCTGTGCTGTGATTGGTTGGTATGTATTATACTACTGACGTAAAGTAAAAGCTGTGCTGTGATTGGTTGGTATGTATTATACTACTGACGTAAAGTAAAAGCTGTGCTGTGATTGGTTGGTATGTATTATACTACTGACGTAAAGTAAAAGCTGTGCTGT
Organism: Eleutherodactylus coqui; assembly: GCF_035609145.1. Lineage (NCBI taxonomy): Eukaryota > Metazoa > Chordata > Amphibia > Anura > Eleutherodactylidae > Eleutherodactylus > Eleutherodactylus coqui. The sequence goes on along the minus strand of NC_089840.1, from coordinate 216,110,972 downwards.
GATTGGTTGGTATGTATTATACTACTGACGTAAAGTAAAAGCTGTGCTGTGATTGGTTGGTATATATTATACTACTGAGGTAAAATAAAAGCTGCGCTGTGATTGGTTGGTATTACTTATACTACTGAGGTAAAATAAAAGCTGCGCTGTGATTGGTTGCTATGGGAAACCCAGATTTTCTTTAAAATCTCAATCCATGTTAATGTGGCATTCATTCAAGTTTTAGGCTGGGTTCACACAGGGCGGATTTGCCGCAGCAGATCCGCCCGCGGCCGCTAATCTCGGGATTAGCCAGCCATGTGGATGAGATTTCTCAGAAACCTCGTCCACACGGGACGGCTAATCCGCTGCAGTAAATCCGGTTGAAACCGCGGCCGCGCTCTCCTCTATGGGAGCACCAGCCGCAACGGAAAAGCATGCCGCCGAGCTGCTTCAAAGCCGCTGCAGCTTAAACCGCGGCGGTTCTCCCGGCGGAAATCTCGCGGTTTTTGCTGTGGCCAAACCGCGAGATTTCCGACGGGAATCCGCCCTGTGTGAACCCACCCTTAATCCGGGGCAACGCTGGTACTCCTGCTAGCCTAATAATCACATACGTGCGGCAACGACGTCTGCCCTCAGGTGTCTGCCCATTTGTGGAGGCCTAGCTTATGATGTGCACTCCGCTCCAACGCACTTTATGGCGTTGTCTGGCCCTGACAAATGTATGTATGCACTTCTGTATGGCCATTACAAAGCACTTTGTAATATACTTTGTGCTTTGTAAATCAGCCATACAGAAGATATATACTTACCTACAGGAGTGCTCCCTATCTTCAGTCTTCTCCTCTTGTCGGGCCGTAAACACACGTCCTCGGGCCAGGGGTGCGCGCCTGTTTTTTTGCGCATGCGCAGCAGCGCCTGCCGGCTCAGGAACACGCGTCAGATTATTCGCGCATGCGCAGTCCGTACTAGAGACGGACAGGAGTGTCCACCGGTCATCAGCTGAAGGGTAAGTATTACTACTGGGAGCGGGGGCTGTCATAACTTCTCTCATGGGAGTGGGGGAGGGGGCTGCCATAACTTATTGCAGGGGGGGAGGGGAGTGGGTTGTATAACTGCCCCTGCCACCGACCTGCCCAGCGAGCCACCAACCCACCCACTATAATCCTGCCTGTGCAGGGAGAGGAGAGGTGAGCTGTGACTATTGTGAATGGTGGTCCTGTGTTATCTATATATAGGTGTCACCTCTCAGTATAATCCTGTCTGTGCAGGGAGAGGAGAGGTGAGCTGTGACTATTGTGAATGGTGGTCCTGTGTTATCTATATATAGGTGTCACCTCTCAGTATAATCCTGTCTGTGCAGGGAGGAGAGGAGGTGAGCTGTGACTATTGTGAATGGTGGTCCTGTGTTATCTATATATAGGTGCCACCTCTCAGTGTAATCCTGTCTGTGCAGGGAGGAGAGGAGAGGTGAGCTGTGACTATTGTTAATGGTGGGTCCTGTGTTCTCTACAAATAGGTGTCACCTCTCACTGTAATCCTGTATGTGCAGGGAGGAGAGGAGGTGAGCTGTGAGTATTGTGAATAGTGGTCCTGTGTTATCTATACAGATGTGTCTCATCTCAGTGTAATCCTGTTTGTGCAGGGAGGAGAGCCATGACTATTTTGAATGGTTGAGGTGCGGACAACTAGTTGCTGTGTGGGTTAGGGTGCTGACAACTTGTCGACGCGGGGGTTGGGGTGCTGACAACTAGTTGCCGCAAGAGTTGGGGTGCTGACAACTTGTCGCCGCGGGGGTTCAGGTGCTGACAACTTTTCGACACAGGAGTTGGGGTGGTGACAAATAGTGGACGCAGGAGTTGGGGGGTGACAACTAGTCCCCGCGCGGGTTAAAAGCTGACAACTAGTCGCCGCAGGAGTTAGGGTGCTGACAACTAGTCGCCGCGGGGGTTGGGGTGCTGACAACTAGTTGCCTCAGGGGTTTGGGTGCTGACAACTAGTCGCCGCAGGGGTTGGGGTGCTGACAACTTGTCGCCATGGGGTTTGGGTGCTGACATCTTGTCGCCGCCGGAGTTGGGGGGCTGACAACTTGTCGACGCGGGGGTTGGGGTGCTGACAACTAGTTGCCGCGGGGGTTGGGATGCTGACAACTAGTTGCCTCGGGGGTTGGGGTGCTGACAACTAGTCGCCGTGGGGGTTTGGGTGCTGACATCTTGTTGCCGCGGGGGTTGGGGTGCTGACAACTAGTCGCCGCGGGAGTTGGGGGGCTGACAACTTGTCGACACAGGGGTTGGGGTGCTGACAACTAGTTGCCGCGGGGGTTGGGATGCTGACAACTAGTCGGTTTGGGGTGCTGACAACTTATCGCCATGGGGGTTTGGGTGCTGACATCTTGTTGCCGCGGGGGTTGGGGTGTTGACAACTAGTCGCCGCGGGAGTTGGGAGGCTGACAACTTGTCGACGCGGGGGTTGGGGTGCTGACAACTAGTTGCCGCGGGGGTTGGGATGCTGACAACTAGTCGCTGTGGGGTTTGGGGTGCTGAAAACTTATCGCCATGGGGGTTTGGGTGCTGACATCTTGTTGCCGCGGGGGTTGGGGTGCTGACAACTAGTCGCCGCGGGAGTTGGAGGGCTGACAACCAGTCGCCGCGGGGGTTGGGGTGCTGATAACTTGTCGCCGCGGGGGTTGGGATGCTGACAACTAGTTGCCTCGAGGGTTGGGGTGCTGACAACTAGTTGCCGCAGGGGTTGGGGTGCTGACAACTTGTCGCCATGGGGTTTGGGTGCTGACATCTTGTCGCCGCGGGGTTTGGGTGCTGACATCTTGTCGCCGCGGGGGTTCGGGTGCTGACAACTAGTCGCCGCGGGAGTTGGGGTGCTGACAACTTGTCGCCGCGGGGAAGAGGGGGGGCTGTCAGTGTTACTTGTCATGTGGGGGGAAAGGGGGCTGTCAGTGTACTTGTCGCGCGGGAGGACTGTCTCTGTAACTTGTCGCACGGGAGGGGGGCTGTCACCATAACTTGTCGGGAGGAGGGGAGCTGTCGCTATAACTTGTCGCACTGGGAGAGGCGGAGGGGTGTTCTCACCATAACTTGTCGCAGGGGGGAAGGGGCTATTGCTATAACTTGTTGCACGGTGGGAGGGGGCTGTCACCATAACTTGTCACGGTCGGGGGGGAGGTGCCTGTCAAGCGGGTATCCTTGTTTCACAGTGGGGCGGCTGCAGGAGATTTCTCTCCCCGCCCCTCTCCATTCACTTTGCACAGCGGACGTTCAGTACTGAACGGCTGCTGTTTACACTGAACTCTCGTCGTTCAGGATTTTATCCTGTGAGTATAGACAGTCTCTCCTGACCCCGCCCCCTCTAAGTACACTGTACAGCAGGAGAACATGCTGTCCTGTGGAGGGACTTAGAGGGGGCGGGGCCTGGGCAGGAAGAGACTTAGATGAGTTCACTAGAGGTGGGCGTGGCCAGGACGGGAGCTGAGCGAGGCCAGTCATTGGGAGCTCGCACACAGAGGGGGGAGAGCGCAGGGCATTGTGGGAAGTCAGCACAACGGCGCCATCTTTGAAAGCTGCTTTGAACATCAGATATCAAAGTAAGAAACTGACCTTCCGGCTGATCTGCCTGCCTGAGCCCTGTATGCGGTGTGTGGGAAAAATCACATCTGCATGCTTGTCATTGCTTTGCGGACATCCATGCATCCCTATGGACGGCTTGATTTGCGGTTCTCCAGCGCTGGTTCCACAAATCGAATCCGCCTGTGGACATTGGGCCTTACTTTAGCATGTATACTATTAGTATGGATATCCGGCAGCGGACGTGGTACTTGTGTGACAGAATATATGATGTGCTGCAGGGATATGGTGTATTATTGGGAAGCCCGTCCCGACGGCGACTGCAATCTATATACATATCTCCATGCTCAGGAGAATTACTCAGCGGCCTTAGGGCTCATGTCCACAGGTGCCCTCGCAGCGTTTTACCAGTGTTTGTGATACCGCGTACGGGCAGCGAGTGTACTGCGCATATCTGCGTATCTCACGGCCGCGGTCATGCGCAGTGTGGCTGTCTTTTTTTTAATCCCCCGCTGTGTCGTATCTGCGTTGCGTATGAATCGCCGCCCGTACATAATGTATTGTGTATGGACAGGTTTGCATACGCTGCTTATACAAACGTATACGGCTCACTCTGCGTGGTACGCCGGAGAATAGAGCATGCTGCGATCTAGTTCTCGCTGGTATCTACATGCAGTGTCTATACGCTCATGTGCAAGGACTAATGAAGGTCCATTTACTCTCATTAGCTCCATTCAGCACGCTTTACGTGGCCGTGCAACGCATGTGTAATAGGCGGTGAAAGACCACCCGAGGACACGAGCCCTTAGGAATAATAGTTATAATGTAAAGGCGTCCTCTGTTCCTAATCCACAAAGTACTCGGGGTGAACCAACATGGAGGTCCCTCTGCATGCCCCCTCCGCCATATTTCTGTAGCCACGGGCGGAACTGTTCAGCAGCTTCCAGACTTTTGTTATATTCTTGGCGCATCTAATTACAATATTTCCCAGTAAGCAATATTCTAATGAAGCTTCTTGTACAGGATGGGCCACGGAATATTAGCCCGTCACCACACTCTCATCAAAGCTGTCTAAAAGAAAATCTTTGTTGCCATAGCAACCAATCACAGCGCAGCTTTCATTTACCTCAGCAGTATAAGAAATGAAAGCTGCGCTGTGATTGGTTGCTATGGACAACATTGATAGACTTTCTTATAGACAGTGTGGGCTGCCGTCCTTCTTTTCCGTGGACCACCCTGCAGATGCTATGGTGATGATGAGTGAGTGTGAGGCATAGCGTGTAGTTACATCATACGTACACAGGGGGCGCACCGCTTCAGCCTAAGATTGAGCCAGAATTTTGCCTTATTCAGTTTAGTAAATCTCGCACTTATATTCGGAGAGATCGCTCAGCTGTTTGAGAACAACGGTCATATTGCTTTATTGTTACTGCATTGTAGATGGTAAATATAAGGTATATGTCTATGTTTAAGGACTCTCCGGTTACCGGACAACCCCTTTTCAGTAGGACGCCCTGTGTGAAAATAATATACAGAGATACACGCGTACCCCAGGACTCAGCACTGCAGCCTGCTGCAGACTCAGGGGGAGGGGCATAGGAAGTCACATGACCTCTGTAGCCAATGATAAATGCAGCATCATGTTCTTGAACTCCTGGCATCGCGGCTATCAGGGTCTGAGCGCCGATGCCAGGAGAATAGATGGTGACACTGCAGCTTCTCATTGGCTGCAGCGGTCACCTGATTTCCTGTGACATCATCTGTCAGTGGGATTATGGGCATCTGTAACAATTTACACTTTCAACTTTAACCTCTTAGTGACGGCCCCATTGCCTTTTTACGTCCTAGCTAAGCGGGCTTTAATCCTGGAGGACATAAAAACATGCATCCTCTTAGAATTAAAGCCCTATTGCCCCCCCCCCCCCCCGGCAATGTGATCCGGTGTATAGCGCCGATCGCAATTAAATGAATAAATAGTTAAAAAAAGATTAAGATTCAGCTGCCCTGATGGATCCGATCCATCAGGGCAGCTGAGATTACTCACCCGCCTTGTCCGTGGTCTCCCACGGGGAATTGGTTCTCTGGGACCCGTCACCGCTCTTCTGCATATGTGTGCCAGATGTATGACGTCATGCGCATGCGCAGAAGGCCAGGAGCCCCGGCAAATTTAAAGTCTCCTGGATGCCGACTCCTGAAGGTAGCCGGGAACCAGGAGATGTCACTGGAGACCGAGGTGACCGGTCCCCTGTGCACGTGATTGCCACTATTCAATGGAAAGCGGCGATCACGAAAAAGTTTTAAAAGGTTGGAAAGAAGTTTGTTCCATCTCCTCTCATGGATCGGATCCATAAGGAGAGGTGAAAATACTCACTCGGGTCCTCCGCGATGTCCCAATCTTCTGGGACCTGAAGTATCCTTCTGCGCAGAGGGGCTCGTGCCCCGGGAAATTTTAAATCCCTCTGCTCCTGGGTAACATGTGCAGAGAGATGTCACCGGGGACGTGATCACTGTTATCCAATAGATAACAGTGATGATTTAGAGTAAAAAAAAATGGCACCGATAAAAACTATAGTTCGCCATGCAAAAAATAAGCCCTTATATGGCCGTGGCGACAAAAAGTGGCTTTTGAAAAATGGATATAAAACCCTGCCAAAAATAGCTGCATCCTTAAGCCCAAAATAGGCCGTGTCCTTAAGGGGTTAATATAAGACAGGGTCTTCTTTTTAAGGAAGCACGGTATCTTAGCGTCTATTACGCACTGTAGAAGCCTATTGAAATCAATGTGCATGCGCAAATGCACACAAAATACACAGGAAACCTGCGTAATCGCTACGTATTTACCCACAAAATCAAGAAGATTTCGCACGTTTCTATTACATGCGGAAATACGCTGCATATTTATGTGAAGTAAAAGAATACCAATACGCCGCAAAGCGCAAGGCAACAGCGTATTTACAGACCGAAATACGCAAGCGCCCATGTGAATGCGGAGAAATGGTTACTTGTGCTGGTCTTCATTTTCTTGTTACCTCTATAGCTCCAACATATTCTGCAGCAATGTACAGAGATTGTCGTCCCTAATATCTGTCATGGTCGCCGGTAACGCTCACAATGTAATGTTTCTATCGCAAACACACACTACACGCGCCTGCAGATGCGGGACAGTTTCATCAACGGCCATTTAACCTAGACATGTGTTTGGCGCTAGTAGTCCATAAGCGTGCACGGGGGGCCATAACATGCACATGTCAGTAAAAGTAGGTGGAAATGATTGGAATCCTGGCCAGTGTCAGTAGATGTTCTACAACTTGTAGGCAGGACATACAATAGTGCAGTCTGGTCAAGAACGTTGCTCATGCGTTTTTCTATCCTTCTGTTTGCAGATGGCGCAGAGGGATTCCTTTGTGAATCCGTGTTCAGTTATCAAGTCGCATCAGCGCTGAAGCAGGTGAAACATGGTAAGTAACGAGTGCAAATCATGACCATAATCCAGTCTACACCAGCAAACAGAAACTCATCCTACAGATTTCTCTTCTATTAAACTGTATTAAGTAATGCATGCCTGTTTTATGGCTGAGGGAAGTGAATTAAAGAGTTTGTAAACTATTGGTGACCTATCCTGAAGATAGATCATCAATAGTAGCTTGGTGGAAGTCCGTTACCAGGAACCCCACCGATCAGCTGTTTGTAGGGCCAATGCACTAAGTTTAAATCTGCAGGAAGCAGACAGCTTCCTTCTCAGTGCGGTGGCCAGCCCTGGCATTGCAGTCATTGAAATGAATGGAAAATTTGATGCAATACCGAGCCCTGCCACTGCAGTGATTATGGAGCTGTCTGCTTCCTGCAGAAATCAGCTCAGTGCACCAGCCCAGAAACAGGTGAGATGGGACGGGGAGCTGGTGAACTGAGATCCCGTCCCCTCTCTGACCCTCGCCATTGCTTGCAATGGAGGGGGCATAACAGGATGGAACATAGCTCCGCCCCTGACCCAACCCTCCATTGCAAACAGTAGCAAGAGGCAGAGAGGGGGCGGGAGTTCAATGCACTAGCTCCTCCCCTTGCAGAAAGGGGCAGCGTATATCAGCCGGGCGTGAAAACCTGACCGATATATGCCCGTCTAAATAAGCCCTAAAGGGAGAATGGTGGGGTTTTGGCATTTTTATTGTTGTTTTTTTTATAATTTTTTAACTTTTTCATTTTTTTTACATTTTTGTCTTTTTTAGGGAACTTGCATAATCCTTTTTTTTATTCTTCTAATACTCTGGAATGCTGAGGCATAGTAGGGTATTAGACAGGCTATGAAGCTCAGAGTCTTAGCGCCATAGCCTAATTTAGCTGGCAAACCCGGAGGCTATATTCAAGCCTCCGGATGCAACTGAGACCCTTCAGAACCGCCTGATCACATTGCGAGGGTTCTGATGGTGACACGGCTTTCATTTGACAGCCGATCACCAGCTCTCCCTGCCATGGAGACCATTGGCCGGCTTCTGACGAGCCGATGGTCCACGTGGCAGAGAGAGCTGTCCAATGGTGACAGAGGGAGCCCTCTGCTTCTGTCAGCCCTTTACATGCTGCAGTCGCACAGACCACAACATGTTAAAGGGTTAAACAGCGGAGATCAGAGGTTTTCTCCGTTCTCAGCTGTCAGCACTTTACATGCTGCGGTCACAGAGATTGCGGTATGTAAAGGGTTAAACAGCGGAGATTGGAGGTTTTCTTTGTTCTCTGCTGTAAGAGCTGGTGCCCGGCTATCATCTGACAGTTGGTCACCAGCTCTCCCTGCACGCGGACCATCAGCCGGCGTCTGAAAAGCCGATGGTTTCCGTGGCCAGATGTAAACAGTGCAGGGAAGAATCGGAAAGTTGCCGGTAGATCGGTTATATCTTCCCGCTTCTTTTTTTAAAGTCCTGCACTGGTTCTTTGTGGGACTATGCAGGCAGAGCACAATGCCACAGCTTATGGCATTGTGTTCTGCATGGTCCTATAGTGAAACATAGCCAGGAAATCTTCTGGGCTATGTCACTATGGGCAGCGCAGCTAGTCCTGGAAAATTTCCGGGCGTGCCACTGAAGAGGTTAATGCTATAACTTACAGATCTTGAGATATACAACTATAACAAGAGGTATGAGTTACTACAAATGACTGGTTACTTTTGTACTCCTATGACTTATGATTTAAGAAAACTATAAGACTAGACTGTGCTAATGTCATGAGGTGGTAAGGACTTCTGCAAAGGTTGGGCTACATTTGGAGCCTTCATCACTAATTCTGACTAGAAAAACAGCGTTGTATGCAGAGCTATTTTTCCAATCAAAACGAGAGACACTTCAGAAGGCACAAAATTTGGCAACAGAAATATCAACTTAGCTTTTTAAAGGCTTACATTATCAGCACATTTGCAGTATGATATTTCCTTCCCCCTCCACCCCATGCCATGTTCATTTTCTGCACCAACATTTTGAAATATGCACCATATCTTGGGATATGCATCAGTCAGAGACGGTCCTCCAATCAGCATTGCCAAGACAGCTGGCGCAGCCCATCAAAGCGTTGACTGGTCTAGAACAGTGTTTCTCAACTCTAGTCCTCAGGGACCCCCCTATATGACCTGTCGGGGGTCTCTGAGGACTGGAGTTGAGAAAAGCTGGTCTAGAAGTCTTGATTTTCACAGCCAATTATACTGTAGAAAATCTCCAAGATTTTGTTGGCTTTCAAGGAAATGCACCATTTGAGTTGTACTTTGCTATCGTTCACTGCCTCTGCTTATGCTACACTGTAATTTACTGACCATAAGTCAAGTAAGGCACCCACTATTTGTATTTTTGATAAAGGCATTTTATGCAAAATTAAAAATGGGGTATTTTACACTTGGATGGACCTCTTTTCTCAATCAAACTATCCACTTCCTCTGAATATCCAGCCATATTTGATCCTGATAGTATAATAAACCCTCCATCCACAGCCAAAAACTAGGCTGGATTCACATTTGCACTATTATTTCCATTGTTTGGCTCCATCATAGGAGCTAAACATTGGAAGTGCTGGACCCCATGCTTAACTGACATGAATGATGTCCATAGGACCCAGTTGACTAGCATGGTGTCCTCCGGGCTTCCGCCAGGCTGCTCGGGAATCTATGTCAGCTGTGTGCCGAAGACGCTTGCACAGATATGAACAGTCTAACCTGTGCCTACACTAATTGGGTAAAGAAGCATCCCTAAAGAACCTTCTAAGTCTTCTAACTGCTCAGACAGTCTGTCACCAGCTTGAGAGCACCTTGTAAGTGTCAATGTACACTGTGATAAGACTATGTTCCTGTCAAAAGCAGTGATTTCTTATGATCCTTCTCAGTGATTACCCGACATCATGGAGCAACCTGGAGAGACTGGAGAGAATCCTGTTCTAATTGCAGTAACATTTGTTTAGGTCTAATCTTTTCAGATCAACAAGTATCCCGGATGGAGAAGTTGGCCGGATTAGTGGAAGAGTTGGAAGCAGATGACCCCTAGCCCACTTCCACCCCTGAGCCGGACCATACTAAACGATTAAACTGTTATGTGCAAGCATGAGAAGGTACTACCAGGGCTCAACATCCTCTACCATGTCTTCAGTTGTTCTTCTAAAACCAGCATCTTATACTGCAGTCGTTGCCGCTCCATAGAATGAGTCTACAAATCGCTACACGTTGAAGTCTTCTACCATTTGTGACTATCCCGACCCATAAAGCCGTTTACCATTGTACCTTCACTGGGAATGAACAGGGACGATTGTTTTCAGATTTGTATACAGTGAAAACTTGTGTATAATGTTACATTTTTGCTAAATGTTTTTATTTTCTAAAATAAAGATGAGTTTTGTAGTTACATTTTTATTAGTGTTTTAATTGTGAGGAAAGATGTAATGTTGTGCCAGCAAGAAAAAACTAAAGTGTAATTTAGAAATCCACTGTCCAGGGTGTAGAGGTATCTAATGACCTCTCACAGTGCGATGATCCCTATACTTCTTTAATTTGCTCATTTACATTTAACAAAAGTCTCTCTCAACATGCATACATGAGCCTATGGTGCCCATGACCCTGTCACCAGTTGTCCTTCTTCGAACCGCTTTTGGTAGGTACTAACCATTGCATCTTGGGAACCGCCCTCCCTGGTATTCTGGAGGGCTCTGTTCCAGTCGTCTAGTCATTACTATTTCGCCAAAGTTACTCAGTTTCCTACACTTGCCCATTTTACCTGCTTCCAACACACCAAGAGCTGACTCTTCACTTGATGCTTAAGGGCTCATGTCCACGGGCAAAATATGATTTAAGATCCGCAGCGGATCTCCCGCATGCGGATCCGCATCCCATAGGGATGCATTGACCACCCGCGGGTAGATAAATACCCGCGGATCGTCAATAAAAGGGATTTAAAAAAAAATGGAGCATGGAAAAATCTGGACCATGCTCCATTTTCGTGCGGGTCTCCCGCGGGGACGGCTCCCGCGGGCTTCTATTGAAGCCTATGGAAGCCGTCCGGATCCGCGGGAGACCTAAAATAGGAATTTAAAGTATTTACCATCCGTAGCGGACCGGGAAGGTCTCCTCTTCCTCACGGCCGCATCTTCCTTGCTTCGGCTCGGCGGATGTGCCCGGCGCATGCGCGCGGCACGTCGACGACGTGCCACCGGCGTCAGGAATTCATCCGCCGGCCGAAAATGAAGATCCGGCCGTGAGGAACAGCTGACCTTCCCCGCCCGCGCCGGATAGGTAAATGCTTTTAAATTGCTATTTTCGGCGATCATGTCCGCGGGGCAGGAGGGACCCGCTGCAGATTCTCCATTGAGAATCTGCAGCGGATCTGATTTTCCCCGTGGACATGAGGCCTAAAGGGTTGTACCAAGATATAAAGTTATTCCCCTGCCTACAGGATAGGGAATAACATTATGATCCGACCACCGATTACAATAATGGGTGTTCCGATGGACCCCTCATGGCTGGATGTGAGGATGAGTGTGATGCGTGCTGCAGCTCCATTAACTTCAGTGACAGCGCTCAGCAATCTCTGGCGCTCATACTCGACAATTTCAGGCACTGTCATTGAAATAAACGTAGCTGTGGCATGCTCGTGTGTCCTTTGCTCCATTCACGTGGAGACCATTGGGACCCCCATTTTTGCGATTGGTCAGGGTCCAACCACTAGGACCCTAACCAATCATATATTGTGGATAGGGGAATAACTTTATATCCTGGTACAACACCTTTAACCCCTTCCCGCCATAGGACATAGAGTTATGTCATGGCAGGGTGGTACTTAAAGGGGTTGTCCCGCGCCGAAACGGGTTTATTTTTTTTTCAACCCCCCCCCCCCCCCGGTCGGCGCGAGACAACCCCGATGCAGGGAGGTAAAGAAAGCTTACCGGAGCGCTTACCTTAATCCCCGCGCTCCGGTGACTTCAATACTTACCGCTGAAGATGGCCGCCGGGATCCTCTGTCTCCGTGGACCGCAGCTCTTCTGTGCGGTCCATTGCCGATTCCAGCCTCCTGATTGGCTGGAATCGGCACGTGACGGGGCGGAGCTACACGGAGCCTGCATTCTGCACGAGCGGCTCCATAGAAGACTGCAGAAGACCCGGACTGCGCAAGCGCGGCTAATTTGGCCATCGGAGGGCGAAAATTAGTCGGCACCATGGAGACGAGGACGCCAGCAACGGAGCAGGTAAGTATAAAACTTTTTATAACTTCTGTATGGCTCATAATTAATGCACAATGTATATTACAAAGTGCATTATTATGGCCATACAGAAGTGTATAGACCCACTTGCTGCCGCGGGACAACCCCTTTAAGGCAACATTACATAACCTTACGTCATGTGGATCTCGCGGGATCTAAAACAATCCTGCGCCATCTGGCAGCAGGAGCTGGCTTATACTGATAGCCTGCAACAGCGGGGGTGCATTGGGACAGTGATCCCCGCTGTTAACCCTTTACATGCTGCAATCTATGTAGATCGCTGCGTTTAAAGGGTTCACAGAGGGAGTGCGCTGCCTCTGGACATTACTGGACCCACGCAATGTAATTGCGAGGACCGTCGGGTTGTCGTGGCAACAGGACGCCAGATACAGGCATGCTGCTTTGCCATTGCCTATGTTCGCTAAAACCAGCGAAAAGCCATAGCAGTCCTGCAATGCCCTATCATAGCTGTTATGAATGAGGTCCCCTTCAGGGACATAAACAGTGTAAAAAACAAAAGACATGGTGTAAAAAAATACAGAAAGAAAGAAAACCCTTTCTTGCTCATTTTTCCCTATTTCTATAGAAAAAAAAACGCAAATGTGGTATCCTCGTGTCTTTAATGACCTGTTTGAGCACCAATTTGAGCACACTAATTATCCTGCACAGCAAAAAATGGTAAAAAAAATGGAGGCAAAATGCTTATTTTATTTATTTTGGTCGCCTGCAGACGGCTGGATCAGATCCGGCAGCGAGAATTCTCGCCGCGGGACCCGACCCAAGCGCCTGCAGAGAGCAGCGCATACTCACCCATGCCCCGCAGCTCCGGATCTTTCATGTACCGGCAGCTGGCGCATGCGCAGACCGGAGCCAGCAGCGGGTGAGTGACGTTTCTGTGCGGGGCTCGCAGAAATAGAACATGCCGCGGTTTGTTTGCCTCGCGAGATTTCACAAAGCCTAACTGCGGCCGTCTGCATAGGATTGCGTTTGTTAACGCAATCCTATGCAGGCTTCCAGCGGCAGAAATCCCGCCGCAGAATTTCCGCCTGTCTGCAGGCGGCCTTTACCTCCAAAAAAGCCATATGTACCCCAAAATGGTATATAAAGCACTACAGCTTGTGACGCAAAAAACAAGCCCTCACAGAGCTCCGTCCATGGAAAAATAAAAAAGTTATGCGACTTTGAATGCAATTATGCAAAAATAATCATCAATTCCAAAAAAGGGTTTTATTATGCAAAAGTGGAAAACATTAAAAAATTATGTTTTCGGTATTGTTGTAATCGTACTGTTTCGCAAAAAATATATATTGTGTCATTTATGCTGTTTGATGAGAATTAAAAAAGAATGGCAGAATTGATGTTTTCTCTCCCTGCTCTCAAAAAACATTATAAAAGTTTTACAATATATTATATGCACCCAAAAAGATACCAATAAAAACTACAGTTCGCCATGCAAAAAACAAGCCCTTATTTGGCCGTGTCGATGGAAAAATAAAAAAAAGTTATGTCTCTTGAAAAGCAGAAACGAAAATCCCCAGAAAATCGTTGCGTCTCTAAACCCCAAATAGGTCATGTCCTTAAGGGGCTAATATATCCCACCCCTTGACAGGTGAGATTATAACAAGAAAATGTTTTTCACGTCACACTTCACGTGTGACAGGTTTTAATTTTAACCCCTTAACGACCAGCCCATAGTGTTTTTACGTCCTGCCCAAGTGGGCTTTATTCTCTGAGGACGTAAAAACATGTGTCCTGCAGAGAATAAAGCCCCTCGGGCTCTGGACGTGACAGCTCCATGCTGTCGGTGTCCGCAGGTAGCCGACAGCATGGAGCTGTCATCCCGGGCTGCAGGGACCCCCCTCCCCCCCGGCAATGCGATCGGCATTAAAGTTAAAAAAAAGTTTTTAAAAAGTTAAAGATTCAGCTGCCCTGATGGATCGGATCTATTAGGGCAGCTGAAATTACTCACCTGAGTCCGCCGCACTGCTCCCCGCTCTCCTGGTCCTCCGGGCCCTGAAGCCGGCCTTCTGCGCATGCGCGCCAGGCGGCTTTACGTCAGCCGCATGCCCCGGCGGCCCGGGAAATTTAAAATCTCCTGGCTCCCGGCTCTTGTAGGTCGTCGGGAGGCAGGAGATGTCAGCGGGGACCGCGGTGAGCGGTCCCCGGTACCGCGATCGCCATTATCCAATGGATAACGGCGATCGCGGAAAAGTGAAGTAAGATGTAAAAAAAAGAAAAGCTTCACCTCCCCTCATGGATCGGATCCATGAGGGAAGGTGAAAATACTCACCCTGCTTTCTCCATGTCCTCCGGTCAGTCTCGGGACCCTCCGCTGGCTTCTGCGCACGCGCCGATGTGGCGCGCATGCGCAGAAGGCCGGTGAGCCCGTCAAATTCAAAATCTCCCTGCACCCGGCTGTCACAGATAGCCGAGTGCAGGGAGATAGGACTGGGGACCGCTGTATGCGGTTTCTAGTCATATGATCACCGTTATCAATCGTATAACGGTGATCATATAACGTTAAAAAGTTTTTTAAAAAAAGTTAAAAGTTTATAAAGTTAAAGTTTCATCTCCGCTTACGGATCATATCTGTAAGGGGGGATGAAATTACGTACCCAAGATCCCCGGATTTGTTCCCTGGTGGGATGTTGATCCGCGGACCTTACCCCCGCTTCGGCGCATGCGCCCGTCAGCATTATGGCGGATGCATGCGCAAAAGTGAAAGATTGCCCCAGAAATTTAAAATCTCCCTGCTCCTGGCTACCAAACGTAGCCAAGAGCCTGGAGATGTCACGGGGAGCTGCGGTATGCGGTTACTGATCACGTGATCGCCGTTATCCAATGCATAATGGCGATCACGTAAAAGTTCTTAAAGTGGAAGTTTCATCTTCCCTCACCAATGCGATCGGTGAGAGGAGATGAAACATCTTCTCGGAGGCTTCCGCATTTGAATCCAGATGCGATTATCCTCCATGGATCCTGCCGGCTACTGGGTATGCACCCGCCGGCAAAATGCCGGACACATTCACAGGAGCCGGGGAGCCCAGGAAATTTTAAATCTCCTTGCGTTGGTCGCTGAGTGCTTGCAGCAGTGATCGGAGGCCTCGTTGAGCGGTCCCCGGTCATGTGATAAATTAGCGATATAACAGGCCGGTCACGCATGACTGGAGAGGAATCACATGCATTGGACTACACAATTCCCCCCAATTAGCGGGTCGGAATTACGTAATCCACTCGCAGAAACAGAACACTGCATGCTATATTTTACCGTGGATATCCGTGACCTAGAGCCCATTGTGCTCTATGACCGCGGATATACTCGCAGCCCATGTGCAAATACATTGTGTACGGGCTGCGGGTACCCGGGTCATCTCTAAGCAACAGCACGGGAAATATAAACAAAAAACGGTGTACTGCGCATGACCGCCTGTGTGAGTAGGCAGTTATGCGCAGTGCCATACGCAGGGTCACGTCCGGGCGCACAGCTGGGATCCGCTGCGGGCCTCCGCAAGCGGATTCTGCATATGGCCGTGAGAGCCCGGCGTTATTCAGATCGCTACCTGTAATCCGTAATTTACAAGAAGCCCCGGGAACGCTCGCCTACCTGCAGTTCCAGGAGCAGCTTATTGAGCACCTTCTGTGTGAGACCGCCGCACCGCAGCAAGCTTACGAAGCTTCACAGAGCGCCACTTTTTACACCCCTATCCCTGCCGCTGAGGTCACGAAATACCCCCGAGAGAGAAGGGGGGATACCCCGTTTTCTTGCCCCATGTGCCCATCCCAACCAGCCACCGTAATTACCCCTGTCTTTGGACATAAAACGCAGTTTATATTATTACTTTTATCTAATATTTAGGGAATGCCAAAAAAATGGCGATGGCGGGGGGGATTATTTTTAGGAAGTCAATTTTTTTTCCGTATAAGTGGGCAATGGAGCCTTGAATTTATTCAGTTGTACCCTGAAATCCAGCGGGCATTCCCTCCATTATGGGCCTAGCCATGTGTCCTGTAAGTAGATTAGGGCCACAATGGGTATGTTTCTGAACACGGGACAAATGGGGGTATCCATTTTGGGGTGACCGTCTTCATTCCTATGTACACTGTACAAAAAAACCCCATTTTTAAATTGACAAAATTGCCAAAAAAATGAAAATCGTAATTTTTTCCTTCTGCTTTGCTTAAATTCATTCAAATACCGTGGGGTCAAAATACGCAGTACACCCCTAGATAAATTCGTTAAGGGGTCTAGTTTTCAAAATGGGGTCATTTGTGGGGGTTCTCTAATGTTTTGGCCGCTCAATGTCTCTACAAGTGGGCAATGGGGCCTGGAATTTATTCAGTTGTACCCTGAAATCCAACAGGTGCTCCTTCCATTATAGGCCTAGCTATGTTTCCTTTAAGTAGATTAGGGCCACAATGGGTATATTTCTGAACACGGGACAAACAGGGGTATCCATTTTTGGGGTGAACGTCTTCATTCCTATGTACACTGTACAAAAAAAACCTGTTTTTAAATTGACACAATTGCCAAAAAAATGAAAATCATAATTTTTTCCTTCTGCTTGGCTTAGATTCATTCAAAAACTGTGAAGTCAAAAAAATCATCGTACCCCTAGATAAATTCGTTAAGGGGTCTACTTTTCAAAATGGGGTCACTTGTGCGGGTTCTCCAACGTTTTGGTCACTCAAGGGCTCTACAAGTGTGCAATAGGGCCTAAATCTCCTTCAAGCAAAATTTCTGTTCCGAAAGCCACCGGTTGCTCCTTTCATTTTGGGCCTTATTGTGCATACAGACGTAATACTAGGGCCACAATGGGTATGTTTCTGAGCACGGGACAAACAGGGGTATCCATTCTGGGGTGCAAATCCTCATTTTCATGTGTACTATAGAAAAACGTCCTGTCTAAGGATGAGCGAGTATACTCGCTAAGGCACTACTCGTCCGAGTAATGTGCCTTAGACGAGTATCTCCCTGCTCGTCCTTAAAGATTCGGGGGCCGCCGCGGAGCGGGGAGCTGCGGGGGAGAGCGGGGAGGAACGAAGGGGAGATCTCTCTCTCCCGCCCGCTCTCCCCTGCTCCCCGCCGCGACTCACCTGTCAGCCGCAGTGGTCCCCGAATCTTTATGGACGAGCAGGGAGATACTCGTCTAAGGCACATTACTCGGACGAGTAGTGCCTTAGCCAGTATACTCGCTCATCCTTAGTCCTGTCTTTAAAATAACATATTTGCAAAAATATAAAAAATTTTAGTTTTTCTCTTCTAAATTGCATTGACTCGTGAGAAAAAACTGTGGGGTTAAAATACTCATGACACCCCTCAGTGAATACGTTAAGGGGTGTTGTTTTTAAAATGGGGTCACTTGTGGGGGTATCTATCATTTTGACTCCTATGAGCCTTTCCAATCTTGGCTTTGTGTTCCTCAAAATGCTGAAAAGTAATGTTAAATTTATACGTCTCCTAAATGGTTAAAAAAACAAAAGTTTTTCCAATGTGCGCTCAAAATAAAGTAAACGGGTGGAAATATATATCTCAGCAAAAATTTCTGGATAATGTTTGCAGATTATTTGAGATATTGCAGTTGGAAATCTGAAAAAATGATGATTTTTTCAAAATTTTCCCAATTTTGGCGCTTTTAATAAATAAACACAAAGTCTATCGGTCTTTTTTTTCCGCCTAAATGAAGTACAACATGTGGCGAAAAAGCAATGTCAGAATCGCTTGGATATGCAAAACCTTTCTGGTGTTTTTCCATGTTAAAGTGACACATGTCAGATTTGCAAAATTTGGCCTGGTCATTAAGACGCAAACAGGCTTGGTCACTAAGGGGTTAAGTAAAGAGAAAAAGAGGATGACTCCTGCGCTCAGGGTGACCCGTATAGTGCCAAATGTGACTGCCTAGGGATGGACATGTGTAGGTGTGTGGACTGGTGAGGTCCGTAGAATGTACTAGGAAGTAACAGAGCCCTCTGTGGTGAAATAGATAGATTTATTAAACAGAGCTCCAGTGGACTTTTCATTTTAATTAATTTTATAGCTAATCAGTGAGGCTACCTATACACAGGGGCGAACGCGATATCCACGGCAAAAATGCCTCAAATCACTTCAGTAAAGAAGCGATCCTCCGGCGCAGCTTTCAGCCGTGTCGGAGGATCGACAAGTGCACTGTGGTTTACTGTCCAACTGGAAACAATGGCAATGCGTTCCAAGGAACGTGAAAAGATAGAACATGCAGCGCGTTTTACATTGCTTATGCGTATGACTCCAAAGAATAGGGATCATATTCATGCGGGATTTGTGTGCAACGCACAAATCTCATGTGAGTTTCTTGGTCGCGTGAAACTGACCTAAATGTATTGGGGTTTCTTTCTTTAATTTTTTTCTAGGTGTTTTATAACTATACAAAAGAGTAATAAAATCTATTAACAAGGAATATTAGCAGTTTTGTTTCATAATGGAGGAAATGTTAGAATATGCATTGCACACCGCTCTCCTTGTACGCTTAAAGGTGCGTTAAGACGCAACGATTATCGTTCAAACAATTGTTAAGCCTAATGAAAGTGAACAAATCGCTCAGTTTAAATGCGAGCCAACGACTAACCTATCGTTCATTGTTCAGTTTCAGCCAGCACAATAATCATCGTTGGCTCGCTCACTTCTCGGTGGATTTAAACACTCCCCACTCAGTGTTTTATATAGGAATGGCGGTCAGGGTGCCTTCACACTTGCGATCGCGATATAGCTGCGCTTTCTTAACGTGCATATCAACGGGACTTTCTAATGTTAAGGCATTGCACAAAAATCACAAAGCATAAACTTGGGATTTTTGTGCGATGCATTTTTAACATTACAAAGTCCCATTGACATTCGCATTAAAAAAATGCAGCAATATCGCGTTTGCAAGTGGGAAGGCACCCTCAGAAAGTGTATCGTTTCTCCTTAAGGTTATAAGTTATAACCTAGAAGGCCAGTGAGGAGACCAGCATTCCTGCAAGGCATTGTCTGACTCTTTATGTAAGTCTTTATAACAATGACTTGCATGAATGTTGTCTTCCAATAGGTGGTGCTGCAGAGGTATTGTTCCATGTTCCCTTTTTGCATATTTCCAAAAGAGTATCGATCGTCTTATAAGTCTTCACACACACCTAGGTCAGTGGGTAGGTCACGCGTGCTAGAGGTGGCATGCAGAGCCCTTCATAGTTGTGCCGCTGGCAGCACTGATCATGGCGCATGTTCTGATGTAAACGTGTGCATCCGGGATCCTCCTCCCCTAAGTCCTCTCCTTCATTCCGCAGGAGAGGACAAGGGAAAAAATGTTCCGGGCACTTGCACTGCTGTCAGTGTGTACCCGGGATCAGCGCCAAGAAGAGGAGGAGCTGCGCTGACTGCAAGGAGGAGGTAAGTATATGCGTTGGGGGGACTATAACTACTGGGACCGATATAGGGGGTCACTATTACTACTGAGGCTACTGTGGGTGTCACTATTACTACTTAGGCAACTGTGCGCGATACTATTACTACTTGGGCCACTGTGGGGGTTAATATTGCTTCTGAGGTCACTGTGGTGGACTCTATTACACATGGGTCTACTCTGGGAATCACTATTGCTACTCAGGTCACTGTGGGGGACACTATTACTAGTGGGGCCACTGTGGGAGTCACTATTGCTTTTGAGGCCACTGTGGGGGGGTCATTATTACTACTGGGTGTACTGTGGGGATCACTATTGCTATAAGGGCCACTGTGGGAGACATTATTACTATTAGGGCCAATATCAGAGACATTACTACCGGGGCCGATATAGGGGACACTATTACTACTGATGATACTAAGGTGGACACTATTTCTACTAAGGCCACTGTGAGACTCACTATTTTTACTAAGGCCACTGTGGAGGTCACTATTACAACTATGGTCAATATAGGGGTCACTATTACTACTATGGTCAATATAGGGGGTCACTATTACTACTGAGGCTACTGTGGGTGTCACTATTTCTACTGAGGCAACTGTGGGGGACACTATTACCACTGGGGCCACTGTGGGGGTCCCTAATACTACTGGGGCGACCGTGGGAGCCACTATTGCTACTGAGGCCACTGTGGGGGTCATTATTACTACTGGGATCGGTATAGGGGGTCATTATTACTACTGAGGCTACCGTGGAGGTAACTATTACTACTGAGGCAAGTGTGGGGGATGCTATTACCACTGGGGCCACTGTGGGGGTCCCTAATACTACTGGGGCCACCGTGGGAGCCACTATTGCTACTGAGGCCACTGTGAGGCTCACTATTACTACTGGGATCGGTATAGGGGGTCACTATTACTACTGAGGCAAGTGTGGGGGTCACTATTACCACTGGTTCTACTGTGGGGGTCACTATTACTACTTGGGCCACTGTGGGGGTCACTTGCTACTAGGGCCACTGTGGGGGACACTACTACTACTATGGCCACTGTGGGAGTCACTACTGCTTTGGAGGCCACTGTGGGGCACATTATTACTACTTAGGCAACTGTGGGGATACTATTACTATTGGCACCACTATGGGTGTCACTGTTACTACTGAGGCTACTGTGGGGACACTATTGCATTTGAGGCCACTGTGGGGGATACTATTACTATTGGGGCCACTATGGGTGTCACTATTGCTACTGAGGATACTGTGGGGGTCACGATTACTACTATGACAACTGTGGGGATAATATTACTACTGGGGCAACTGTGGGGGTCACTATTACTACTGAGGCCACTGTGGGGGACACTATTACTGCTACGGCTACTGTGTGGGTCGCTATTACTACTGGGGCCGATATAGGGGACCCCATTACTACTGGGGCCATTGTGGGAGTCGCTATTACTACTGGGTCTACTGTGGGGTCACTATTATTACTGGGGCCAGTGGGGGACACTTTATCCACTGGGGCCACTGTGGGAGTTACTATTGATTTTGGCGTCACTATTACTACTGGGTCTGCTGTGGGGGTCACGATTACTACTGATGCAACTGTGGGGGACACTATTGCTACTATGGCCACTTTGGGGGTCACTGTTACTACTGGGGTCGATATATGGAGTCACTAATATTACTGAGGCCACTGTGGGAGTCACTATTGCTGAGGCAACTGTGGGGAGTCACTATTACTACTGCAGTCGATATAAGGGACACTATTATTACTAGAGCCATTATAGGAGGTCACTACTACTATTTAGGCTACTGTGGGGGTCACTATTACTACTGAGGCCACTGTGGGGGACACTATTGCTAATGAGGCCACTGTAGGGGCACTATTATTTCTGGGGTTGATATAGGGGATACTATTACTACTGGGGCTGATATGTGGTGTCACTATTACTACTGAGGCTATTGTGGGGGTCACTATTACTATTGAGGCAACTCTGGGGGATACTATTACTACTGGGTCTACTGTGTGGGACACTTGCTACTGTGTCTACTTTGGGGTCACTATTGCTACTGAGGCCACTGTGGGAGTTACTATTGCTTTTGAGGCCACTGTGGGGGTCACTATTACTACTAAGGGAACTGTTGGGGATACTATTACTACTGGGGCCACTGTGGGTGTCATTATTGCTACTGAGGCTACTGTGGGGGACACGATTGCTACTGGGGCCACTGTGGGCGACACTCGCTACTGTGTCTACTTTCGGGTCACTATTGCTACTGGGGCCACTGTGGGAGTTACTATTGCTTTTGAGGCCACTGTGGGGGTCACTATTACTACTAAGGGAACTGTTGGGGATACTATTACTACTGGGGCCACTGTGGGTGTCATTATTGCTACTGAGGCTACTGTGGGGGACACTTTTGCTTTTGAGGCCACTGTGCGGGTCATTCTTACAAGTGATGCAACTGTGGGGGATACTATTACTACTGGGGCCACTGTGGGTGTCATTATTGCTACTGAGGCTACTGTGGGGGACACTTTTGCTTTTGAGGCCAATGTGCGGGTCATTCTTACAACTGATGCAACTGTAGGGGATACTATTACTACCTGCTGAAAGATCAACGGCGCTACAGAGCCGGGGTCAACGCGGCTAAGACGTGGCTGAGCCCCGGCAGTTGATGGTTTTTCAGTGAAGGGTTTTAAATATAAGCCCTTCCCTGAAAAACCATGAAGAACAGTTTAAAAAATAAAAAAATTATACTCACCTGCCTTCAACAGCCAGGGCTCAGCCTCATGCCACATGCTCGCTTGATAGCCACACTACCCTCATGTCTATTTATAAGTGCGTCTTGGATGAGGAGGAACCGGAGACACACACTGCAGAGGGTTGGCAGTGCCTGGCAGCGACCCTCTTTGAAATTGTGGGCGATAGCCCACAATGCTGATGAGAACTGATAATAAATTAACGTACAATCATAATTTCAATCCCGTGCCACCTCCATCACAAAATTGTCAGGAGCCGCAAACGTGGGCATAAAGGGGACTCAGATGCCAGTACTTCTACACATCACACTGCAGCAGCGCATACTAAGACCAAAGATTGGTTTGAAGCAGGAGGTGTCACAAAAATAGCCACCACAGGTATACTGTGACCCTGTGAAAGTCTCATTACCCCTTTCCAATCCAATGTCTGATGTCTGAAGACATTCTGATTGAAGGCTGTACAGCTCCGATGTCAAAAGACATCCGGCAGTGTATTCTTACTGTATATTACTGGCCACTCTGTTGTCGGGGGCCTCTCCAGCATGTCCCATACCGCAGTACTGGCTTTAGCCAGCAGATGGTGCCATTGTATAATGGCAAAAAGAGAAAGCCCCCTAGGAAACCCTGAATCCAAAATTGGATTGCAAAGGGTTAAATCAGTTACGCTTCCTGTGAACGCTCCAATCCAGTATCTCAGATAACTGTGGTAAGTTGTAACACGAGAGATAATACATGCCGACCAATGCTGACTCCTAGGGATGCGTGCGTTTATCACACCTAAACCAATCCGGCAGTTTACAACTCATGGCATTATACGTCAGCGGACACCCAAAAACAGGCTTGTCAGGCACAGGCAATGTACAATGAGTTGACCTGTTAAACAGCCGGAATGCTTGCAAAAGCCTAGTGCGCACTACTAGACACAACAAGCGTGGGCATGAAGCAAACTCGGATGATAGTACTGCTGTGAACATCTCATTAATTCAGATACGCTTCTTTTGATTGGTCCAAACCAGTGTCTCGGATAACTGTGGTAACACGAGGGCAAATACATGTCGACCAGCGCTAATCCCCAGACCCCAAGCTGGAGGAGGAGGTTGCATAATAAGCCCGAGAAACTGTGACCGAGGTAGGACCCGCAATCCTCTGTGTGAGAAGCATGTGAGCAGGCCCAGGGTCAGACTTGGTCCCAGCCTCCACCTGGTTGACCCAATGTGCCGTCAGTTACGGTTCCTTTCATCGCTCCAAAGACTGGATAAACCACCAAGAAATTCCACTGGCCAAACCTGGCACAGTTGCACCCCCACCGCCCCAGGACCTCGGCCTCTGCCCACATACTCAACAATCGTGGGCATAAAGCGGACTCGGATGCTAGTACTGCTGTGAATGTCTCATTAAATCAGTTACGGTTCCTTTCATTGCTACAAAGACTGGATCAACCACAAAGAAATTCCACTGGCCACACCTGGCACAGTTGTACCTCACCCAGGACCTCGGCCTCTGCCCACATCTCCAACAATCGTGGGCATAAAGCTGACTCGAATGCTAGTACTTCCAAGCATCAGCAAAATTCAGCAATCCTTTCGAAAATGGAAGATTTCTTTTAGGCAGGAGGTATTCCAAAGTTGTCACCACAGCAATACAGTGACCCTGTAAAAGTCTCATTAAATCAATTAGGGTTCCTTTGATCGCTCCAAAGACTGTATGAACCGTGAGGAAGTTGGCGTGGACAAAGCAGGGCAATTCATTCTGTGTATGTGTCAGATAGCTGAACACCGCTATGGGAAATCCTTGTGTACCCACACAATTCATTCTGTGTATGTGTCAGATAGCTGAACACCGCAATGTGAAACTCTGGTGTACCCACACAATTCCTTCTGTGTATGTGTCAGATAGCTGAACACCGCAATGGGAAACCCTTGTGTACCCACACAATTCTGTGTATGTGTCAGATAGCTGAACACCGCGCTAGGAAACCCTTGTGTACCCACACAATTCATTCTGTGTATGTGTCAGATAGCTGAACACCGCGCTGGGAAACCCTTGTGTACCCACACAATTCGCTCTGTGTGTGCGTCAGATAGCTGAACACTGCAGTGGAAAACCCTTGTGCACCCACACAATTCATTCTGTGTATGTGTCAGATAGCTGAACACAGCAATGGGAAACCCTTGTGTACCCACACAATTTATTCTGTGTATGTGTCAGATAGTTGAACACTGCTATGGGAAACCCTTGTGTACCCACAGTATAGACGAACCCCTGAAACCTTTCTGTAGCAAGAGTATAGGCGAACCCCTGAAACCTTTCTGTAGCAAGAGTATAGGTGAACCCCTGAAACCTTTCTGTAGCAAGAGTATAGGCAAACCCCTAAAACATTTCTGTAGCAAGAGTATAGACGAACTCCTGAAACCTTTCTGTAGCAAGAGTATAGGCGAACCCCTGAACCTTTCTGAAGCAAGAGTATAGGCAAACCCCTGAAATATTTCTGTAGCAAGAGTATAGGTGAACCCCTGAAACCTTTCTGTAGCAAGAGTATAGGCAAACCCCTGAAACCTTTCTGTAGCAAGAGCATAGGCGAACCCCTGAAACCTTTCTGTAGCAAGAGTATAGGCAAACCCCTGAAACTTTTCTGTAGCAAGAGTATTGGCAAACCCCTGAAACCCTTCTGAAGCAAGAGTATAGGCGAACCCCTGAAACATTTCTGTAGAAAGAGTGTAGGCGTACCACTGCAACCTTTCTGTTGCAAGAGGATAGGCGAACCCTTGAAACATTTCCATAGCAAGAGTATAGGTGACCCTCTGAAACATTTCTGTACCAAGAGTATAGGTGAACCCCTGAAACCTTTCAGTAGCAAGATTAAAGGCAAACCCCTGAAACCTTTCTGTACCAAGAGTATAGGCGAGCCCCTGAAACATTTCTGTACAAAGAGTATAGCTGACTCCCGGAAAAATTGGTGTAGCAAGAGTATAGGTGAACCCCTCTAAAATTGATGTACCAAGAGTATAGGCAAACGCCTCAAACATTTATTTACTAAGGGTATAGGCGAAGGCCTAAAAAATTGGTTTGCTGTGAGTATAGGCGAAGCCCAGAACAATTAGTTTGCTATGAGTTTGGACGAAGCCCGGAAAAATTCCTGTACCAAGAGTATAGGTGAACCCCTGAAGAATTGTTGTACCAAGAGTATAGGCAAACACCTCCAACATTTATTTACTAACATTATAGGCGAAGCCCGGAAAAGTTGGTTTGCTATGAGTATAGGCGAAGGCCTGAAAAATTAGTTTGCTATGAGTTTGGACAAAGCCCAGAAAAAATTGTTTTGCTCTGAGTATAGACGAAGCACGTAAAAATGTGTGTACCAAGAGTACAGGTGTACCCCTGAAAAATTGGTTTACCCACGGTGCAGGTGAAACCCAGAAACATATTTTAAAGATACAACTCATAGTTGCTTAATCTGCTAACAATACCTGGAGGCAGCCCTCGGAAAAAAAATTGTTTTAACGGAGCCTTTTGGCCCTCAGAAAAATTGGCTGTTCAGCGTGATGACATGCTGGTTTAAGAAAGGAGGAGGAAGATCAGAGAGGGATAGACCAAGCAACTTCTCCCCTTTTTTGGGTGATATAGGATGAATGGTTCTCTTGTTCCAGCTGAAAGAACCTTTATGTTCCGCTGCATTCCACCGGTGGAGAAGAGAAGTCTGGGGAAATCCAGCCTTTGTTCATCTTAATAAGTGTAAGCCTGTCGGCGCTGACAGTTGACAGGCGGGTACGCTTATCCGTGATGATCCCCCCAGCAGCACTAAACACCCTCTCTGATAAGACGCTAGTGACAGGGCAGGCTAGCACCTCCAAGGCATACAGCGCAAGTTCGTGCCACGTGTCCAGCTTTGACACCCAATAATTGTACGGAGCAGAGTGATTACGGAGGACGTTGGTACGGTAGGCTATATACTCCCTCACCATCTTTTTACACTGTTCCCTCCGACTCAGCCTAGACTGGGGAGTGATGACACAGTCTGGCTGGGGAGCCATAAAACTGGCAAAGGCCTTGGAGAGTGTTCCCTTGCCTGCGCTGGACATGCTGCCTGATTCCTGCGTGTGCCCTGCTAGTTGGCCCACTGATGTACGTCCTGTACAGCTAGCGTTGTCAGCGTTGTCAGATGGGAACCTTAGCATCAGCTTTCCCACCAGGGCCTTGTGGTATTGCATCACTTTCATACTCCTTTCCTCTTCGGGAATGAGAGTGGAAAGGTTCTCCTTATACCATGGGTTGAGAAGGATCAACACCCAGTAATCCTTGTTAACCAGAATGCGTCTAACGTGAGGGTCAGGGGAAAGGCAGCTTAACATGAAGTTAGCAATGTGTGCCAGAGTCCCAGTATGCAACACATCGCTGTCCTCACTAGGAGGATGACTTTCATAATCCTCCTCCTCCTCTTCAGCCCATACACGCTAAACAAATGTGAGGGAAGTAGTATGGGTACCCTTTGCAGTGTGGGAAGCAGTCTCTTCCCCCTCCTCCTCCTCATCCCCCTCCTCCTCTTCCCATACACACTGAGAAACAGGCGTGGAGGTGGTCTGGCTATGAAGCGACATACTGTCATCCCCATCTCCTATTCTAACTGCAAAGCGTCAGCCTTTATCCTTAGCAGCAAACTTCTCAGCAGGCAAAGCAGCGGGACGGTTATGCAGATAATGGCCGCGTCATCACTCACCATTTGTGTAGACTCCTCAAAGTTTCCTAGGACCTGACAGATGTCTGCTATCTATACTCACTCCTCTGTGAAGAACTGTGGAGGCTGACTACCACTTCGCTGGCCATGTTGCAGCTGGTATTCTACAATGGCTTTACACTGCTCGTACAGCCTGGCCAACATGTGCAATGTAGAATTCCAGTGCGTGGGCACGTCGCACAGCAGTCAGTGCACTGTCAGCTGGAAGCGCTTTTGCAGTGTCCTGAGGGTGGCAGCACCTGTGGTGGACTTCCTGAAATGGGCGCACACACAACGCACCTTGGTGAGCAGGTCAGACAAATGGGGGTAGTTTTTCAGAAAGTGAACCACCAGATAGAACATGTGGGCCAGGCATGGCACGTGTGTTAGCCTGCCAAGATGCAGAGCTGCCACCAGGTTACGCCCATTATCACACACGACCATGCCTGGTTGGAGGTTCAGCGGCGAAAGCCACTGCTCGGTCTGCTCTGTCAAACCCTGCAACAGCTCTTGGGCGGTGTGCCTCTTCTCTCCCAAGCTGAGTAGTTTCAGCATGGCCTGCTGACGCTTGCCCACCGCAGTGCTACAGCACCTCGAGCTACCGACTGCCGGCGACGTGCTCACACGTGGTAATAGAAAGGTGGAGGGTGTGGAGGAGGAGGGAGGGTGTTTGGAGGAGGTGGCATAATTCTCCGGTGAAACCTTCACCGAGGAAGAACCCGCAATCCTCGGTGTGGGTAGCTTGTGAGCAGACCCAGGGTCAGACTCGGTCCCAGCCTCCACCAAGTTCACCCAATGTGCAGTCAGGGAGATGTAGTGTCCCTGCCCGCCAGCACTTGTCCACGTGTCCGTTGTTAAGTGGACCTTCCCTGTAACCACATAGGTGATGAAACGGTTTATGTTGCGTGAGACGTGCTGGTGTAGGGCAGGGACAGTACTCCGGGAAAAATAGTGGCAACTGGGGATCGAGTACCGAGGGACAGCTGCCGCCATCATGTTGCGGAAAGCCTCCATTTGTAATAGCCTGTATGTCAGCATCTCCAGGCTGAGTAGTTTAGCGATATGCACGTTTAAAGATTGTGCTTGCGGGTTGGTGGCCGTGTATTTCCGCTTTTGTTCCAACGATTGGGTTAGCGACAGTGGAACGCTGTGCTGGGACACATTGGTAGAGGCAGTGGAGGACCGTAGAGGTGAGGGTGTGGGTGTAGGCTGGGAGGCGCTCGTGCCTGCATCCTGGGAGGGGGAATGTACCTCTGTTCCAGGTTGTGACACGGGGGAAGAGGCAGTGGTGTGACCCGCAGGCGGTGAATGGCTTTCGTTCCACCTCATGGGGTGCTTAGCCATCATATGCCTGTGCATGCTGGTGGTGGTGAAGCTGGTAGTGGTGGCTCCCCAGCTGATCTTGGTGCGGCACAAGTTGCACAACACTGTTTGTCGGTCTTCCGTGTTCTCACTAATAAACCACCAGACCTTCGAACACCTAGCCCTCTGCACGGAGGCTTGCCGCGAGGGATTGCTGTGGGAAACAGTTGGTGGAATATTTGCTCTGGCCCTGCTTCTCCCCCTGGCCACCCCACTGCCTCTTCCAACCTGTTCTGTTGCAGCACTTGCCTCCCCCTCTGAAGCCCTATCTTCAGGAAGCTTTGCAAGCCAGGTGGGGTCAGTCACCTCATCGTCCACCAGCTCTTCCTCTGACTCCTCAGTCTGCTCCTCCCTTAGACTTACTACCCTAACAACCACCTCGCTGACAGACAACTGTGTCTCATCCTCATCATCCACGAATAGATCTTGAGAAAGTAATTCGAAGTCCCCACCCTCATCACCCTGAGTCTATGAAAGTTCCACATTTTCGGCATCGGTCATGGAAAACTCCTCACGTGGCTGTTGAACCATTTTTTTACACTCAGGGCAGGGACCCGAGAAGAGTTCTTGGGTGTATGCCTGTTCATCATAATCTCTCCTTTTCCTAGAGTGACCAGGCTGGGCGGAAGAAGGAGCAGCCTGAGGATTCAGAGATGCATTCCCTTGGGTGGCGTGAGTGGACTGCGTGGAAGACTGGGTGTTGGATAAAGTAGTGGAGGTGTTATCCGCTATCCACGTCAGCAGCTGATTGCACTGCTGTGCTTGCTTTTAATAATGAATGGTCTACCACGCGGACCTGCAAAATGTGACATGAAGCTGGGGAGTGGAGATACGCGGTGCTCTACTAATCTCTCTGCAGCAGGGCACTGTTTCACCCTGCCAAGGACCTCGGTCTCTGCCCACACGCTCATTGGGAGGCCCACGTCCTCGGCCTCGACCCTTACCCCTATTCTTCATCATGAAGGATAAAGCATAGAGCAGGGCCAGAAAAAATTTCACCAGTGGATACCGCTGATCCCTGGGGCTAATTCACCGTCTACAGAGACTGGTAGATTTGAGAGACTCTGATCAGGGCCAGAATAAATTTAACCAGTGTATAACGCTGAGACCTAGGCCTAAATCACCGCCCACAGAGACTGGTAGATTTGAGAGACTCTGAGCAAGGCCAGAAAAAATTAACCCACTGTATAGCGATGAGAACTATGGCTAATTCACCGCACAGAGAAAATGGTCGCTTTTATAGACTCTGAGCAAGGCCAGAAAAAATTAACCCACTGTATAGTGATGAAAACTACGGCTAATTCACCGCACAGAGAAAATGGTCGCTTTTATAGACTCTGAGCAAGGCCAGAAAAAATTAACCCACTGTATAGTGATGAAAACTACGGCTAATTCACCGCACAGAGAAAATGGTCGCTTTAATAGACTCTGAGCAAGGCCAGAAAAAATTAACCCACTGTATAGCGATGAGAACTACGGCTAATTCACTGCATACAGAGAATGGTAGATGTGACAGACTCTGCACAGGGCCAGAAAAAATTAATCCACTGTATAGCGATGAGAACTATGGCTAATTCACCGCACACAGAGACTCTTAGCTTTTATTGACTGTGAGCAAGGCCAGAAAAAATCAACTCACTGTATAGTGATGAGAACTTCGGCTAATTCACCGCATGCAGAGACTGTTAGCTTTTTCAGACTGTGATCAAGGCCAGAAAAATGAACCCACTGTTTAGCAATGAGAACTATGGCTAATTCTCTGCACACAGAGACTGTTAGCTTTTATAGACTCTGAGCAAGGCCAGAAAAAATGTAAATTAAAAATGATAAATTCCTATGTTCTGTGTGTACACCCCTGGCAGTACACTGCATAAAACCTCTACCAGTGGGCAGAATACAGCCGGGATGCTTGAAAAAAAAAATTGATGCACTACTGGTCCCAGCCAGCTAAAATGATAATTCACTAAATGAGGAGTAGTCCTAAGAAGGACTACACCAACACTTTCCCTATCTCAGCAGCTCTTTCCCTAACCTCTGCCAGCATGCGTCTGAGGCGAGCCGCTGGCGGCACCATTTTAAGTATTTCGTGGTCACCTGATCCCGCTAGCCACTCACTGCTGTAGACGTGCACAGGGTTGGCACGTCACAGCAGGAAGTGGTAATGCCTTCCCTGCATGCTTAGTGGCTACAAAATGGCAGTAAACATGCTGGGAGGGGAAATGAAATGTATTTGAGTACTGCGTTGTGCTCGACTCGAGTAGCGAGCATCTTGAGTAGCCTAATACTCGATCGAGCATCAAGCTCAGATGAGTATGCTCGCTCATCTCTAATCACATCCAAGAGATGTTTTTGAGTTGGAGGCGGCAGGAAGTGGTGATAGCTTGTAAGTATGGTTTGAAGGACAGGGAGCAATGTAGGGAAAGATGATGAACTCATTTTTATCCATTTAGAGTTTGGGAAGAGAAATTGGCAAGATTGTGCATAGAATGACCTGAAGGGGGCTGTAAACAGGCCATCTGTATACTGAATGCTAATCAGCAGGGATAGCTGCATGGGTGTGTCTGGAAGAGCTAAAATCTCTAGACATATTCAGCCCATTCTATCTCCAGTAGTCTAATTTAAATTAATAGGGGGCAGCACATATACTAGACTGCCACTACAGTCATTTGTAGGTACATAGGATCACTGTTCTTATGATCGGTGGGGGTCCAAGTGATCGGACCCCCACCAATCAGATACTTATCCCCTAGCTTAGTGATTCCTCCATGCCTCTCATGTAACTGGTCCTCAGAAGGCTCTCATTCCTAGTCCAGCTAAAGCACAATATATACTATGACATTGCAGGGCACTAGGCCTGTCATCCAGCCAACTTGCTGTTCCACACAACATACAGGGGTATATCTACATGGCACAACCAATGACTATCTGAGTAGTTCCTCAGTAAACTTGTAGTCCATTAAAAAAAGCAACTGTACAGGATTCATAGGCAGTCCAAAGGTTGCAAATGGAGGTCACATACTTGGTCTGCAATAATATTTATGTAAAGGGTAGCCAGTCAGGGCAATGTTTTTGCTTTTACATGTTATGTTTGTTCCTGTATCCTTAAGAGTCACGGAGACCCAAGCAATGGCTGTTCCGGCCTGCAACCATGGACCAGAATTTGGAAAGTGGGCAGAGTGAGCAAGGTTGTTGAGAGAGTGAGACGTATGCGGAGCGGCTCTGCAAGGAAGGTCCGATTGCCTTACGGGCATAGCAGAAGTTGTTGCTGTACTACTACTGCATAAAGATCAGAGTTGGTCAACTCCGTAGGTTCACCCCAGTTTCCCTTAATCGTTCAGGGGGGAAGATTGTCCATTGCAGGTAGGCCAAACCCTTCCATCAGAGACTCTGAAAAAGACCTGGTACCCAAGCTATAAGTTTATGGGAATGAGACCGTAAGACTGTTCTACAAGAAAAGCCGACTTAAAAAATCTATAAATCACAAATGGTAGGTACCGTGTAACACCATGTCTACCTTCATACATGTTTCAAAAGACATTTCTTTCTTGATCACAGCTAACGAACTGCCATGGTACTTTTCCCTTAGGACTCGTTCCAGACGAGTGCTGTTTTCGCGCTATTAGTCTTCTAATAGGAACCAATATGTTCCTATAGAAAAGTTCACATGAAAGAATGTTAGGCACGCTGAATCATTTCCTAAGCTCTCTGGGCAAGTAGAGGGGTAGCCCTCTTCACATCCCCTATCGTTGGGGCTGAAACTACTGGGCATCACTGCCTGCATCATCACTGGGGGTGCCTCATTAAAGCTCAGGCATAATGGTGCCACCCAGGGCACTCTAACAAGGCAACCTGCACCTGAACTGTGTCTCCTCTCCCTGGCCGTGGTTCTGGCCTGCAGAGAGGAGGCTTATGGGCCTTCAATCAGAGGTTCCGACACAGATTTGAAACAGGCCTTACACCAGCAAGATCGATATCACTGTATACAGCAGTTGTATTATATATATTGTGAGACAGTGACGAGCAAAGTACTGGAGGGCAGATATATTTCGCCTAGGATGCTCTCCTATGAGGTTTTAGGGAGCACGTGGGCAGATACGTGCCACCGAGCAGGCTGGGCTCAGTGGAGGAAGCCGGCAGTTGTGTGTCAGTAGCATTAAAGGGGTTGTCCCGCGGCAGCAAGTGGGTCTATACACTTCTGTATGGCCATATTAATGCACTTTGTAATGTACATTGTGCATTAATTATGAGCCATACAGAAGTTATAAGAAGTTTTTCACTTACCTGCTCCATTGCTAGCGTCCTCGTTTCCATGGAGCCGACTAATTTTCGGCGTCTAATGGCCAAAATAGACGCGCTTGCGCAGTCCGGGTCTTCTTCTTTTCTCAATAGGGCCGCTCGTGCAGGATGCCGGCTCCGTGTAGCTCCACCCCGTCACGTGCCGATTCCAGCCAATCAGGAGGCTGGAATCGGCAATGGACCGCACAGAAGCCCTGCGGTCCACCAAGGGAGAAGATCCCGGCGGCCATCTTCAGCAGGTAAGTAAGAAGTCACCGGAGCGCGGGGATTCAGGTAAGCGCTGTGCGGTGTTCTTTTTTAACCCCTGCATCGGGGTTGTCTCGCACCGAACGGGGGGGGGGGGGGGTTGAAAAAAAAAAACCCGTTTCGGCGCGGGACAGCCCCTTTAAGTTACTGACACGTTGTAGTTGGTAAGTGGCTCCAAGCCGCATAATCCTGGCCGGCTTTTCCTGGAGTGGTCAAACTGAAGGGTGGGATGGCCACTCCCATGTACCAGGTGAGGCTAGTACCAGGCCTTATAAAGCCTGGACCTGCCGGTCCTAGGAGAGGTGTGCTGAGACCTCTGCAGCTCTGAGAGCCAGGCTGGCTGTGGGCAGCAAGCGTTTGTTTTTGCAAGTGAGTAGTCAGGGTCGGTCTATGTCTAGTAAGTGCTCAGACGAGCAGGAGTTACTTTATGTTGACCTGGTGGTAAGGCCTGTTTTTCTTTGTTTTGTGCTGAAATAAACCCAGGCGAAGCCTGGACTACGAACTTTATCCAGAGTGTCACTGTCTCTGACTGTTAACGCCCAGATTGCTACCTATCCTAACACTAAGCCCTCACAATATACAGCTGGTAAAAGTTATACATCTCCCTGTATATAATTATAGAGACCTTACTGGAAGGTATAACCTGGGTATCTCCTGTATATAATTATATAAATACAGTTGATATAAGTTATACATCTCCCTGTACATAGTGATATGGAGTATGCTGGTATAACCTGGGTATCTCTTGTATATAAATGCAAACAATTAAAAAACGTATCAAAAACATGTGGTTTTTTTTTGTCAGTAGTTTATGCAGTTTCTTATAAACAAATGTGGTTTTTGAATATCGTATGCAGTTTTTAATGTGTTTTTTAATTGTGGTTCAAAAATACAACAAAAAGCATGAACGTATCCTAAGGGGCTACAAGCAAATTTTCATGTGGTCCAGGAAATGAGCCATGTTTGGAAAGCTTGTGCCAAGAGGTTAGATCATGTATGTAAATTCATTTTGCAGCTGTATGCAGCACAATTTAGGTATGAGCACCTGTACAGGAGTGGAGGGGGGGGGGGCGAGGTGTACTTTTGCACCCGGGCCCCTGAGCCTTTAGTTATACCCTTGACTTAGACTATTTCTAAAGCACAGTTGTCAAACACAAGGCCCGCAGGCCTGCTGCCTCATTTTATGTGGCCCGTGGCGTGCCGACAACGCCCACCACTGTAGCGATTACCAGCTGGGCTGCTGCAGCTCCTCACTGGTAATCACGCTGGCAACGCTGATCCCGACACACACTTTGATGTCAGTGTGCAGCCAGGATCCTCCTCCCCTGAGGTCCCTGCTCCTCAGTGCCGCAGGAGAGGACTCAGGGAAGCGTGCGGGGTGCACACTCTGACGTCAGAGTGCATCCGGGCTCAGCACGAGCAGAGGGGGAGCAGCGCTGACAGCAAGGAGGGGGTAAGTATATGGGTTGGAGGGGAACTATTATTACTGAGAGGGGGTTAATATTACTGAGTGGGGTTAATATTACTCAGGGGGGTTAATAATACTGTGGAGGTTAATATTACCGAGGGGGGTTACTATTGCTATGGGGTTATTATTACTGACAGAGGTAATATTATTACTGAGGGGGGTTAATATTACCGAGGGGGGTTAATATTGCTATGGGGTTAATATTACTGACGGGGATAATACTATTACTGAGGGGGGTTAATATTAATATGGGGTTATTACTACTGAGGGGGTTATTATTATTACTCTTGGGGTCGCTATTACTACGGGGGCCACTGTGGGGGTCGTTATTACTACTGGAGCCACTGTGGGGGTCACTATTACTAATTTGGCCACTGTGGGGGTCGCTATTGCTAATTGGGCCACTGTGGGGGTCGCTATTACTAATTGGCCCACTATGGGTGTCCATATTATTACTGAGGCAACTATGAGGGTCACTATTATTACTGGAGCCACTATGAGAGTCACTATTTTTACTGGGTCTACTATGAGAATCACTATTTTTTACTGGGGCCACTTTGAGAGTCACTATTACTACTGCGACCACTATAGGGGTCACTATTAGTACTGCAACCACTATAGAGGTCACTATTAGGGCTCGTTCACACAGGTGTAATCGTATTTCGGTCACACAAATACGCTGTGTAATTGAAAATCGCTTATGCCTGCATATTTTGGCACGCAAAAAAGAACGCAGATGGGCTCACTGAAATAGTGCGCAAATATGCAGTGAATACATAGGTTTCCCGCACAATCACTGCATATTTGTGCGTCCCATTCACTTCAATGGCCCATTGGGGTGCTTAGTATGCAACAAAATAGGTCATGCTGTGTGAAAGATACATTCATGTGAATTAACTCATTGAAATCAATGGCTTCTATTTACTGCATATTATGTGCGCAAATACGCTTGTGTGAGCAGGCCATTACTATACTGACTTACAATCAGCCCTTTAAGGGCTCAGTTACACGGGCGCATTAGGGCGCCGATGCGCCCGTCTTCCTGCAGGATAAGATGGCCACACCACAGGTTCGGAGAAAGAACACATGGCCGACTCCATTGCCGGTCATGTGTTCTTTCTTCCAGCACTGCGGTGAGTCATCCGCACCTGCAGTGTGGCCGTCTTCTTCATGCAGGACGACAAACTCATCGGCGCCTGGATGCCCCGTGTGACTGAGTCCTGAAGGTCACCATAAGCCTGATGTGGCCCTCGGTGCAAATCAGTTTGACACCCCTGTTCTAAAGTAACGGTCTGGGGTTCCACACATCGAAGGCCAAATCCCGATTGGTGGGGTGAATGGATGAAAACCAGGAATCCCCAGCTGTGGCCTCTGAATCGAGCCGTAAGTCAAATAAGTTCTAAGGCACAAAGGATCCACTTCTGCTACATAACAATTATCTACTATAATTAAAGGGCCATTCTGGCTAAAGCATATTTTTCCATCTCTGCTCCCATCACCAGATTGCTTGTCACACTCTGGTCATTTCCTATGTATATTGTAATGACTTCCATGCAGGGGCGTAACTATAGAGGATGCAGGGGATGCGGTTGCACCCGGGCCCAGGAGCCTTGGGGGACCCATGAGGCCTTTCTTCTCCATATAGGGAGCCCAGTACAATGAATAAAGCATTATAGTTGGGGGTCCCGTTCCAGGTTTTGCATTGGGGCCCAGGAACTTCAAGTTACGCCTCTGCTTCCATGCAGTGCAGGCTCCATGTTAATGTTGCTTTCCCCTTCACAGCAATACCATGATGCATCAACATAGCATTACATAATCAGATACAGCCTATACAAGCTCTCCAACACTACCATTACATCTTTAGGCCTAATTCTCACGGGCGGATTTCTGCCGCGTATGACACGGTGGAAATCCGCGGCGTTACCCCGCAACTATTAGGTTCTATTGAACCTAATAGTGCAGAGCTCGCGGTGCGGAATTCCACCGTGGAATTGCGCCCCGTGAAAGTACACGTACATGCCGCGGGCGTACGCGCGGATGGCTTCCATTGCAGTCAATGGAAGCCGTCTGTCACGGTATCTTCCGCTGTAGCACAGCAGAAGATAGCGTGAAAACGCTTCTCCGCCCACCGACGCCCGCATCATATGATGCGGCCGGTGTGTCATGCGCTGCACTGCACGGGTTGCGGGACGTTGGGCAGCGGATCCGAAGGTGAGTATGGGGTCTCTGGGGAGGGGGCGTAATTCCGCTTGCGGAGCCCGTCACGGCCCTGGGCACTAGGCCTTATTCTATATTCAGCTAAATAAGCTACAGTCCTGAATTATACAGTGAGGAGGATGGGTGTGATCTCCTTTGTTATAACTATGTGTCAGGCACCTCTAATCATCATCAGTAACTGTGATAGGAATGTTGCATCCCCATCTCGGCAATTTCTACTGGGGCCACTATGGGGGCTACTATTATTGCTGAGGCCACTGTGGGTGTCATTATTGCTACTGAGGCTACTGTGGGGGACACTATTGCTTTTCAGGCTACTGTGGGGATCACTGGTACTACTGGGGCTAATGTGGGGGTCACTATTACTATTAGAGGCAATATACAGAGACAATATTATGACTGGGGCTGATATAGGGGACACTATTGCTAGTGAGGCCACTGTGGGGGTCACTATTACTACAGAGACTAGTGTGGGTTCACTATTACTACTGAGGCCATTGTGGGTGACACTATTATTACTGGGGCCACTGTGGTGGTCACTATTACTACTGAGGCCAATATAGGGGACACTATTACTACAAGGGTTGATATAGGGGGTCAATATTGCTATTGATGCCACTGTGGGAGTCACTATTACTCCTGAGACCACTGTGAGAGTCACTATTGCTCCTGGGGCCACTGTGGGAGTCACTATTACTTTTGAGGTCACAGTATTGCTACTAAGCCCAGAGTAAAAATCATACATCGTGATAAGCCCTTCCCCCTGACCACACCCGTTTGTACTGCTTTGACCTTTGGAAAATCTGGTCACCTTACACTAGCTCACTTATATATACTGGAAGGAGAGCTACATAATAAACTTAAAAAATCACTGCAATGACCCTATAACTCCTTAACTCTACTGGACATAAGTTTATGTCCTAGTGGTGGTATACTTAATGGAGCAGGACATAAATTGCGTCCTGTGGATGGCACAGGTTCAGAAGCTGAACCCACGCCATCCCGCAGCAGAAGCCAGCTATGACTGATAGCTGGCCTCCTGCTGCAATAACAGGTAATAACGGTGATCCCTGTTGCTAATCCCTACGTGCCACGATCTATGTACATTGTGGCAGATAAAGGGTTCACAGAGGGAGCATCACTGGGCCAAGAGGAAGCAAGATACTTGTTTCCCAGCTTGCCATTGCCTATGATCGCTATTGTAAGCAATGAGGTATTGCAGTACAGAAGTACTGCAATGCATAATCATAGTGATCACAGCTGTCATGGTTCAATTCACGTACAAGGACATGAAAAATATCAAACAAAATTAAAAAAACAACTTTTTTTGTGCATTTTCCCGTACTTGTAAAAAAATGAAAAATGTTAAAAAAATTTCAAATATTTGGTATCATCGTATTTGTAACGAGTCACGACCTCTACAATAAATTGAACTGCACAAAAAAACTGTGATAAAAACCCTTAAAAATTTTGGCAAAATGTTTACTTTGTTCATTTTGCCTCCCAAAAAAACACAAAAAACATCAAAAAAGCCAACTCGCCATGAGTTGTACCAAAATGGTACAAATAAAAACAAAAGCCCATCATTCAAAAAACAAGCCCTCAAAGAGCTTTGTCCATTGAAAAGTAAAAAAGTTATGGGACCTCGAATGCAATGATATAGAAAAATTAATAATTTTCAAAAAATGTTTTTTATTATTGTGTAGAAAAACCTAAAAAACCTTTCTCTCCTTGCTTTCTAAAAAATAAATACAATTTTTGCACCCAAAACGGTACCAACGAAAACTACAGTTCACCACTCAAAAAACAAGCGCACATACGGCCATGTTGACGGAAAAATTAGAAAGCTATGGCTTTTGAAAAGTGGAGATGAAAATACCAGAAAATCGCTGTCGTCCTTTGGGCCAAAATAGGCCCTGTCCTCAAGGGGTTAAGCAGAACGCTACCATCTTACACTATTATATTGGTACTGGAACTGCGCTGCCCACTTAGCCACGTAATCTATATTTTGGCTCTTATGTAATAAACAATGGGACTTCTGAGGAATTGTTCTTCATTTTAAAAAAATATAAAAAATATTGAAGGGAATCTGTGGGCACCTTTTAGCCCCGTAAACTAATCTTATGGCCTCACAGTAGTTCCCCTCTGAGTCCAGGAATGTAAGTTTTAAGCTCACTTTCTCCGCCGTTCGCCAGTGCATTGAGTAGTAACATTAGATTGGGAGGACTACTTAGTGAGGTGCTCAATGTACTGCAGCAGCTTGTCTGAGCGCTGACACCGAGGGAACAACAGGGAAGTATAAGGCTAATTTCACACAAACATATTTGCGGAGACTTTTCCGCACGTGAACAATTCGCCAGTATAACGCGACCAAGCAATGCCTTTGCTTTCAATGGCGTCATTCAGACTTACCTTTTCTTCCAAGGAAAATATTTGTGCGAGCAAAGATAGGACCTGCTCTATCTTTGTAGGATGCATCTTTTATACGGGCCGTGAAAAGGTACGTCTTGCCCTGTCTTTGTCCGGATTATGCAGACCTCTATGGCAGCTGAAAAAAAGGGAGGGGGAGGAATTTAACATGCGTACAACATAGGAAAAATAAGACAACTCGCCATGATTAGGCATTTAATTTCCATTCCAAGCCTTTCTTTCCGGTCGTTGCTTGCGATGGTTCAGCGTGTTTTTTTACATATGCGCTGCAGCGCACGGTTTGAGTGGCTTTAAATACGCCAATTAAGATCAAGAGATGAGCTTTGTAATTCATTCATGTGTTAATACATTCCGTACGAGCGAACGTATTTATGCATATGTTCGTGTGAATAAGCCCTAAGGCTGGCTTCACAGGGGCCTATTTGCGCGCACAATATGCAGAGAATAGAACCTATTGATTTCAATTGCATCATTCATATTTCTGTATTTTGCGCATACATTTTGGTTGCTCAAAAAAACATGGGGTGTCTGCAAATGCATGCGCAATACACAAGGAGATGCATGAAACACTGCGTAATTCCACTGGGGAAAAAAACGTACAGATAGTCTCCTAATTGCGAACGTTCGAGTTACGAACTTTGTAAGATAAGAACTATCTGTCCTGCACAGCATAATGTAATGCTATGGCATTACATCATACTGTGCAGACACTGGACAGGCTTCTATTAGAGATGAGCGAAGACACTCATCCGAGCTTGATACTCATTAGAGTATTAGGGTGCTCGAGATGCTCGTTACTCAAGACGAACACCACGGGGTATTCAAGTCAATTTCATCTCCCTTCCCCGCATGTTTAGTGCCATTTTCTAGCCAATAAACATGCGGGGACGGCATTACCACTTCCTGCTGTGATGTACCAGCCCTCTGCCCGCCAACAGCAATGAGTGGCTGGCGGGATCAGGTGACCGCTGAGTACTTAAACTGGTCCCGCCCGCAGCTCGCCTCAGACGCATGCTGGCAGAGGTTAGGGAAAGAGCTGATGCTAATATAGGGAAAGTGTTAGAGTAGGATCCTCTCTTCAAGAACCCCAACGGTGCTTCTTAGGGCTACTCCTCATTGTGTGCATTACTGTTGGGGCCGGCGGGGAGCAGTAGCGCACCGATTTTTTTTTTAAGCATCTAGGCCATTACAGCTATACTGTAGTGTGTGTGCTGTGCATTGGGCAGAGGTCTCATCGCTAAATAGTACGCAAACATTTCCTGGACCACTGCAGATCATTTCAGCTATACCGTTCCATGTGTGAGGTGCCTTAGGCAGAGGTCTCACTCTCATCGCTAAATAGTAAGCAAACATTTCCTGGACCACTGCAGATCATTTCAGCTATACCGTTCCATGTGTGAGGTGCCTTAGGCAGAGGTCTCACTCTCATCGCTAAATAGTAAGCAAATATTTCCTGTGCCACTGCAGATCATTTTAGCTATACCGTTATATATGTGTGCAGTGCCTTAGGCAGAAGTCTCATCGCTAAATAGTACGCAAATATTTCCAGGGCCACTGCAGATCATTGCAGCTATACCATTCTATGTGTGCAATGCCCTAGGCAGAGGTCTCACTCTCATCGCTAAATAGTACACAAATATTTCATGGGGCACTGTAGATCATTGCAGCCATACCATACTATGTGTGCAGTGCCTTAGGCAGAGGTCTCATTGTCATCGCTGAATAGTATGCAAATATTTCCTGGGCCACTGCAGAACAGCATTTCACAGATACTATTCTCTGTGTTGGGTGAAGTAGCCACGGTTATTCACACTTTCCGCTGGCTGTATAGCTTTCTGACCCTGTGCAGAGCGTGTCGCAATAACTTTTTCTTGGGTGTGGTGAAGTAGCCCCAGTTAGCAGCACTATCCACTGGCTGTATAGCTTTCTGCCCCTGTGCAGAGCATCTCACAATACCCTTTCCTTGGGTGCGGTGAAGTAGCCGCAGTTATTCGCACTATCCACTGGCTTTAGAGTTTTCTGCCCCTGTGCAGAGCGTCTCGCAATATGTTTTTCTTGGATGCGGTGAAGTAGCCGCAGTTAGCAGCACTATCCACT
The DNA here is from genome assembly GCF_035609145.1 of Eleutherodactylus coqui. Classification (NCBI taxonomy): domain Eukaryota; kingdom Metazoa; phylum Chordata; class Amphibia; order Anura; family Eleutherodactylidae; genus Eleutherodactylus; species Eleutherodactylus coqui. The sequence continues at coordinate 216,069,705 of NC_089840.1, read as the reverse complement.
GGCTCTATAGCTTTCTGCCCCTGTGCAGAGCATCTCACAATACCCTTTCCTTGGGTGTGGTGAAGTAGCCGCAGTTCGCAGCACTATCCACTGGCTGTAAAGCTTTCTGCCCCTGTGCAGAGCATCTCACAATACCCTTTCCTTGGGTGCGGTGAAGTAGCAGCAGTTATTCGCACTATCCACTGGCTTTAGAGTTTTCTGCCCCTGTGCAGAGCGTCTCGCAATGCGTTTTTCTTGGGTGCGGTGAAGTAGCCGCAGTTAGCAGCACTATCCACTGGCTCTATAGCTTTCTGCCCCTGTGAAGAGCATCTCACAAAACCCTTTTCTTGGGGGGGGGGGGGGGTTGAGGTAGCCTCAGTTACCAGCACTATCCACTGGCTTTCTAGTTTTCTCCCACTCCATAGAGCCTCTCTTCTCTACAAGTCTCTGTGAGTGGTCAATGATCCCTAGGTATCAGCGCAAGATAGCGGTCTAATTTTTCCCAGTCACAGCATAGAGCCTCCGGTATCTACAAGTCTCTGTGCGCGGTGAATTAGCCCCAGTTCTCAGCGCTGTACGGTGGGGTAATTTGTGCAGCAGCAGGACAGGTTGGAAGAGGCAGTGGGGTGGCCAGGGGAAGAAGCAGGCCCAGAGCCAAGAATCCGCCAACTGTTTCCCACAGCACCCTCTCGCGGCAAGCCTCCATGCAGACGGCTAGGTGTTCAAATGTGTGGATGTTTTTAAGTGAGAGCGCGGACGACTAACGAACAGTGGTGTGCAACCTGTTCCGTACCAAAATCAGCCGGGGAGCCACCACTACCAGCCTGACCACCACCAGCATGCGCAGGCATATGATGGCCAAAAATCCCACAAGTTGGGACGAAGGCCATTCACCGCCTCTGGGTCACACCACTGCCTCTTCCCCTATGCCACAACCTGCCACACTGATCCAATTCACCTCCCAGGATGCAGGCACGAGCGCTTCCTGGCCTGCACCCACACCCTCACCTCCACAGTCCTTCACTCCATTCAGCAATGTCTCTCAGTGCAGCGTTCAGCTGTCGCTAACACAAGCGTTGGAGTGAAAGTGGAAATACGCCGCCACCCACCCGCATGCACAAGCTTTAAAGGAGATGTCTCGAGGAAGCAGTGAATTTTTTTTTTTGCCCAGTCCCCCTAATTAAGCATACATTACTAAGCCCCCCTGTAAATGACTTTTCTAGCTGGTTTCCACTTACAGTTCCAGCGTTTCAGCAACTTATAAAAATTTTCCCAAGATGGCCGCCGACTCTTTTCCCTTCGCTTGCTGTAGCCCGACGTGCGCGCTCCCGAGACGCTACCAGCTGTGTCTCCCTGACAACCAGACGCCACGCAGCCGCCGACCGGACCCCTGGATTCAACGCGGCCGACGCGGCACACAGTCACCCACCGCCAGGCAGCAGGTAACCGGCGCAGCCCCCCCCCCGGCCCAGCGACAGTTCCCCCGGCCCAGCGGCAGCCCCCCCCCCGGCCAGCGACAGCCCCCCCCCGGCCCAGCGACAGTTCCCCCGCCCCAGCGACAGATCCCCCGGCCCAGCGACAGCCCCCCCCCCCCGGCCCAGCAACAGCCCCCCCCGGCCCAGCGACAGCCCCCCCGGCACAGCGACAGCCCCCCCCGGCCCAGCGACAGTTCCCCCGGTACAGCGACAGCCCCCCCCCCCCCCCCCGGCGACAGTTTCCCCGGCCCAGCGGCAGCCCCCCCCCCCCCCCCAGCGACAGTTCCTTTTCCCCGGCCCAGCGACAGTTCCCCCGGCCCATCACTTACCTGGGCGGCTTCTCGGCTGGGCTGCTGGGCTTCTCGGCTGGGTGGCTCTGCACCTTCCTCTAACAGAGGATGGTACAGAATGGCCGCTCCAGCGCGCTCCCGAGCAGTGACAGCTCGTCTGCGCATGCGCAGAAGAGCTGTAGCGGGGAGCACACTGAAGCGGCTCGTGCTGAAAGGAGAAGACCGGACTGCGCAAGCGCGTCTAAAAAAGCAAGCCGCCAGCGAATTTAGACGGAACCATGGAGACGAGTACGCTAGCAACGGAGCAGGTAAGTGGAATAACTTCTGTATGGCTCATAATTAATGCACGATGTATATTACAAAGTGCATTAATATGGCCATACAGAAGTGTATAACCCCACTTGATTTCGCGAGACAACCCCTTTAAACGTGCAGATTGCCAAATTAATTAGCCTGGAGATGCTGCTGTGCAGGCTTGTGGAAACGGAGGCTTTCAAAAACATGATGGCGGCGGCAGTCCCGCTCTACTCGGTCCCCAGTTGCCACTATTTTTCCCCGCCCCACACCAGCACGTCTCCCGCAACATTAATCGTGCCCTCACCAACGCAGTTACTGGAAAGATCCACTTAACAATGGACACGTGGACAAGTACTGGCGGGCAGAGACACAATATCTCCCTGTCGGCACATTGGTTGAATTTGGTGGAGGCTGGGACAGAGTCAGAGCATGGGACCCCTCACGTGCTACTCACACCAAGAATAGCGGGTCCTACCTTGGTGCTGGTATCTGCGGCGTATTATCCCACCTCCTCCAAAACCCCCCCTCCTCCTCCTCCGCCACCTCTACCTCTCAATTAAGAAGTGTGAGCACGTTGCCAGCAGTCGGTAGCGCACGGCAGCACTGCTACAAATCACATGGTCTGGGGCTCATTCAGACGAATTTAATGAATGGCTGACTACTGCCTCTGATTGGCTGAGTTCTCTGACCAATCAGAGGCAGCGCTCAGCTGTCATTCAATGAATAGCTGATCGCTCACTCTGATTGGACACAGCGCTCAGCTAATCAGAGGCTGCGCTTTCAGGAGACAAGGACTTTTCAATCCCTGACCCCCAGATACAGATGCAGACTGATAGGGATGGGGAGAAGAGCCGAATAGCGGTTCAGGAAGGGGGGGAACATTTTTTTTTCTTTTTTCACAGCTAGGGATGATTTTCAGGGTAGGGCTTATATGTCTAGCACCCCTTCTGAACATCATCACTGCAGGGGTTGCCTTCATCCCATTGCTTTCAACGGGGTGGCAGCAGCGCTGGCCCCATTGAAAGTAATGGGATAGCAGTGACAGGATTCTTTCGTCCCAGCTGCAGCCCCCTCATCACTGAACACTGTGACAGTCCTGTCAACAATCTCCTGCTTTGTTTACAGGTTGCCATAGAGACCATCGGCTTGTCAGAAGCAAGCCGATGGTCTCTGTGGCAGGGAGAGCTAGCGCTTGGCTGTGAGAGGACAGCTAGGTACTAGCTCTTACAGCAGAGATCAGAGAAAACCTCCGATCTCTGCTGTGTTAACCCTTTACATGCTGCAGTCTATGTGACTGCAGCATGTAAAGGGCTGTCACTGCATCATGTAAAGGGCTATTACCATCGGCCCCCCAGAATGTGATCAGGGGTCCTGATGGGTCCCTGTGGAAGTCCCCTAAGGGGACAAAAAAAAAATTTAAAAAAATAAAAATAAAAAAGGTTAAAAATTATTAAAAAAATTATAAAAGCACTTGTCTCCCTTTACTTTGTAAAAAATCAAAAATACAATCACACATGTGGTATCCATGCGTCATAATGACCCAGAGAAGGAAGTTAATACATTATTTAACCCCTTAATGACATGGCCCCTTTTTTTCCTCCCCCCTGTTTAAAAAATCACAACTTGTCCCGCAAAAAACAAGCCCTTATATGGCCATGTCAATGGAAAAATGAAAAAGTTATGGCTCTTGAGACGCAGCTGCGAAATTAGTTGAAATTCAATGATTAGAGCATTTTAAAAAACCTGCCCTGGTGGGCACGACAGGGTGGTAGGAAACCCGCCACTCAAGAGGTTAATGCCCTGTAGATTAAAAGGATCATACTATGCAGCATTACACATAAAAACGATATTCTGCTAACCTTTTTATTCCTTATCTTCTCCTTGTAAAGCTGACCTAAAGATGGCGCCACCAGGGTACTTCCCATGATGCGCTGCTCTCTCTCCTCTTGAGCGTGCGCGCTCCTGACGCCGCCGGTCACATGACTGAAAGACTGGCGTCATTAAGAGAGGCGCATGCTGTGATGGGAAAAGCAATATCAAGCTGTGAGTGACGGCCTGATATCGCTCTCTCCATCCATGTGAGTCTCCTGGATGCACGGCGTTTCATGTGAAAACAGCCACGTACCCCTGTGGGGAATCCCTTTACTGCTTTCAACGGGGCCGGCAGCCGCGCGGGACATCGCCTGTCTTTTCAATGCGGCCAGCGGCAGCCCCGGGTACGGCGGGGATGAAGGAATCCTCTGCCACAGCTGTGACAGCTGTGGCAGAAGTGCAGCATGCTATCCCATTGCTTTAAATGGGATCGGCGTTGCTGCCGATCCCATTAAAAGCAGTGGTTTTTGGAAAACCCTGCAGCATGATTTTTGGGGAAGGGCTTGAAATATAAGCCCTTCCCTGAAAATCATCAATAAGTGGTAAAATTTTTTTTTTTTAAAAGTACTCACCTATCCGCTGCTCACACGCGTCCTCCAGCTGGCTCCCCGACACTGCTATTGGCTGAGCGCTCAGCCAATTACAGATAGTTCTTAGCTATTCATTAATGAATAGCTAGGATAGTGCTATTCATGAATGAATAGCTAAGCACTATTTGTAATTGGCTGAGCGCTCAGCCAATAGCTAAGCACTAGCTGCTATTGGCTAATCGCTCAGCCAAGCAGCACAGCCCTTTCAGGAGGCAGGGATTTTTAAATCCCCGCCTGCTGAAAGTGCTGGATAGCAGTGTTGGGGAGCCAGCCGGAGGACGCGTGTGAGCGGCGGACAGGTGAGTACTTTTTTTTTTTTACATTTTTTTACCACTTATTGATGATTTTCAGGGAAGGAAGGGCTTATATTTCAAGCCCTTCCCCGAAAATCATGCTGCAGGGTTTGCCAAAAACCACTGCTTTCAATTGGACCGGCAGCAGCGCCGATCCCCTTGAAAGCAATGGGATAGCATGCTGCACTTCTGCCACAGCTGTGGCAGAAGTCCACGGTATTCTCCTTATCTTTTTAATGGGGCTAGCGTAGCTGCCGCTTGCCCCATTGAAAAGACTGGCGATATCCCAGTTTCATTGCGGCTTCTTTCTTGCGCTGTGAGGCAAGCGTTTTCACTTGCTCTCGCAGCGCAAGATAGAAAATGTCACCAGTGGGTGTCCGCCCTCAATGGGAGAGCATTGCGATCACTTACCACTGCTGGTGATAGCTCTGACAGGAGATTCCTTCAACTCCCCGGCATGTCCCCTCATCACTGAACACTGTGACATCATTGTCACATCATTATCACATCATTGTCACATCATTGTCACAGTGTCCAGTGATATGGAGACATGCTGGGGAGATGAAGGAATCTCCTGCTACAGTTGTCACCAGCAGGAGCAGGAGATCGCAATGCTCTCCCATTGAAACTATTTAAAAGTGAGAGTATTCCCACAGTGGCCCACACAAACACACAGTGGCCCCCACGATGCACCTACATAGTGCCCCCACAGTGCTCCTACAAGGTGTACCCACAGTGCCACCACATGGTGCACCTAGTTAGTGCCCCCCATGGTGCACTTAGATAGTGGCCCCACAAGGTGCACCTGCACAGTGCCCCCACATGGTGCACACACAGTGCCCCTACATGGTGCACCTTTATAGTGCTCCCACACAGTGCCCCTATATGGTGCCCCCACATGGTGCACATGCATAGTGTTCCCTTCAGTTCTCCTACAAAGTGCCCCTACATGGTGCCCCCATATGGTGCACAACACGGTGCCCCCATGCTGTTCGCACAGTGCGCCCCCACATAACATAGTGCCCCCACAGTGCGCGCCTCCCTGCACAGGCAGGATTACACTGAGAGGAGACACCTATATATAGATAAAACAGGACCCAACATTCACAATAGTCACTGCTCACCTCCTCCCATCACTGCACAGACAGGATTACACTGAGAGGAGACACCCATATGTAAAAAACACAGGAGGCACCATTCACAATAGTCACAGCTCACCTCCTGCCATCCCTGCACAGACAGGATTACACTGAGAGGAGACACCCATATGTAAAAAACACAGGAGGCACTATTCACAATAATCACAGCTCCCCTCCCTGCACAGGCAGGATTACACTAAGCGTGAACACCTATATATAGATAACACAGGACCTACCATTTACAATAGTCACAGCTCACCTCCTCCCCTCCCTGCACAGGTAGGATTACACTGAGGTGCTCCCAAATAGTACCCCCATAATGCACCCCCCACATAACATAGTACCCCTATACTGCTCCCGCATAGTACGCCCCCACATAACATGGAGCCCCATAGCGCTCACACATAGTGTTCCCACATGGTGCTACCACAGTGCCCCCACATAACATGGTGCTCCCACATAGTGCCCCCACACGGCGTACCCACAGGGCCCCCACATGGTGAACCTACATAGTGCCCCCACAGTGCCTCTAGATGGTGCACCTACATAGTGCCCCCACAGTGCCTCTACATGGTGCACCTATATAGTGCCCGCCCATACAGTGCCGCCACATGGTGCTCCCATAGAGCCTGCCCACATATCATAGTGCTGCCATATTGCTCCCACATAGTGCTCCCACAGTGTACCCCCACAGTGCACCCCCACATAACATAGTATCCCCACAGTGCTCGCCTCCCTGCACAGGCAGGATTACACTGAGAGGAGACACCTATATATAGATAACACAGCACCCAACATTCACAATAGTCACTGCTCACCTCCTCCCATCCCTGCACAGGCAGGATTACACTGGATGGGAGGCTGGCTGGGTCAGTCAGTGGCAGCGCCAGTAATACTACCCCTCACAACTCTTATTGTGCTCCCACATGGTGCTACCACAGTGACTTCACCTAGTGCCTCCACATAACATAGAGCCCCCATAGTGCTCCCACATAGTGCCCCCACATGGTGCTACCAGTGCCCTCCCCCACAGTGCCCCAACATGGTGATCGTGCAGTGTGCCCCCAACTAACATAGTGCCCCCACATAGCATAGTGAAACACTCCATAATAGCCACAGCAGCATCAGCGCTCCCTCCATATTAGCCTCAGCAACATCACTGCCCCGACAATAGCAGCCGCAGCAGCATCAGTGCTTCCCCAATAGTTGCTCCAGCAGTAATAGTAACCCTCAATAATTGCCCCAGCGGTAATAGTGACCCCCAATAGTTGCTCCAGCACTAATAGTGACCCCCAGCAATTACCTCAGCACTAATAGTGCCCCCCAATAATTGCCCCAGCGGTAACAGTGCCCCCCAATAATTGCAGAAGTGATAGTGACCCCCAGTAATTAGCACTGCTGGGACAATTATTGAGGGGTCACTCACTGCTGGGGCAATTATTGGGGGTCACTATCACTGCTAGGGGAGTCACTATTTTTGCTGGGGCAACTGCCCTAGCAATAATAGTGACCCCCAATAATTGCCCCAGAAGTGATAGTGACCCCCAATAATTGCCCCAGCAGTAATAATATGGGGCTTCACTATCACTGCTGGGGCAATCATTGGGGATCACTATCACTGCTGGGACAGTTACCCCTTAATAATTGCTCCAGCAGTAATTGTGACACACAGTAATTACCCAGCAGTGATAATGACACCAAGTGATCATCACTGCTGTAGCAATTATTGGGGATTACTATCACTGCTTGGGCAATTACAAACCTGTCCCAGTACCGCACCCGAACCGAACAGTGACAGCCCGACAGCGACCACCCCGCCCTCGGCACAACAAGTTATAGCAACAGCCCCCCCTACGGCCACCAACCCGCCCCTGTGCAACAAGTAATGGTAACAGCCCTCCCTCCCCACACCCCGTGCGACAAGTTAGGGTAACAGGCCCCCCTCCCCCGTGCGACAAGTTTATGTGACAGCCCCCCCACCCCCTGTGCGACAAGTAATAGTAACAGCCCTCCCTCCCCACACCCCGTGCAACAAGTTAGGGTAACAGGCCCCCCTCCCCCGTGTGACAAGTAATAGTGACAGCCCCCCTCCCCACACTCACCCACGCCCCATGCGACAAGAAATGGTGACATCCCCCCCATGTAACAAGTAATGGTGATAGACCCCTTTCCCCCACCCAACCCCCGTGCGACGGGTAATGGTGACACCCCCACCCCCGAAACGACAAGTAATGGTGACAGCCCACCTCCCCCTACACACCCCCTGTGCAACAAGTAATTGTGACAGCCCCCCATCCCACCACCCACTTTCCCCCGTGCGACAAGTTATGGTGACAGCCCACCCCCCTGTGTGACAAGTTATGGTGACAGACCCCACACCGACACAGCCCCCGCCCCTAGTAATAATACTTACCCTCCAGCTGAGACCGGCGGACCCTCACCGCGAACTGCCGCGCGTACCCGAGACAGCAAGTGCTACTGCGCATGCGCGAAGACACAGGCACGCACTCACAGCCCAAGGAGCGCTACTGCGCATGTGCAAACAACCGGGACGCGAGTCCACAGTTCGACTAGAGGAGAAGACAGAAGAAAGAAATTTGTCGGAACCAGGGACAACAGGACCGTCAACACAAGAAGGGGGCACTCCTGTAAGTATATATCTTCTATATGGCTCATTAACAATGCACAATGTATATTACAAAGTGCTTTATAATTGCCATACAGAAGTGCATACATACACTTGTCTTGGCCAGACAACCCCTTTAAGGTTTTTTTTTATTTAAATAGATTTTATTTTTGAAATATTTTTTTTTTAAATTAATAATCCTAATTTTTTTGGTCCCCATTGGTGATTTGACCTTGCAACAGTTTGGTCACTTCTACAGTAGCATATAGTATTATTAACGATGCTTTATTGAGAGCTGACTGTGACAGAGCTTAATAGACTGCAATACATGGCAGACCCAGGAACCTTCCCTTGATTCTGGGCTGCCATGTGAACCCATCTGCACCTCACAATACCTTCATGTAGAAGCTCCTCTTTTCATTTTACCCATGAACTCATAACCTTTTTACTCATTTAAATAAAGAAAATATCAATCTCGTAATTGTTCTATCTTCCTTCATTAAATAACATGAGGTATTGGTTTATATCTTGGCCAAAATACGCAAACATGTCAAGTTCCACCATTGTGTTAACTTATCCAGGTCTTAGGGCTTCTTCACATGGCCGTGTTTGTGCACGTTTTTTCATCACTCAAACTTATTCTTCATTGTGTGGATGCAAATGAACAATAAATAATATATTGAGGAGATGCCAGTGACTGCTCAGTGTGTTTATATATGCACTGGGTATGGTCTGCCAGTAAAACAAAGTCATGTACTGACAATGCAGTGGCATGAATATATGACCTGGCAGATACTCCAACACCCCAAGTGCACCAAACGTACTAACACCACGCTATGCCAATATAAAATCAAAGTGTATGGACAAAGTAGAATGCAATACAGACGTGTTAGTTTCCACCGCTTTTGGCCAAGATATGTAAGCTCGCAACCCACGTCAAGGGTCCTCATTACCTTGCGAGTTCCCTATCCTAAAAAAAAACAACAAAAAAAAACCAGGCAAACACACGGAAAACAAGCTCCATGCACAGCAGATGTTGCCATAGCCAAATTTCTAGGGGTTGTTTAGTTGTAAACTTTTGGTGGCCTATCATCAGTTTAGGTCATCAATAGTAGAGTGATGTGGATCCATCACACAATACCCTCACCAATTAGCTGTTTACCAGGCCAGGGTGATTGTACACTGAGCTGATTTCTGTAGGAAGCATATAGCTCCTTTCGCATTGTAGCGGCCTTGCTTTGTGGTGCAGTCCAAATTCCCTTTGAAAACTGCCCTGGGAATAGAGCTGTCTTCTTTCTGCAGAAATCAGCTGAGTGCTTGACTACATTAACCTATGTCTGTGAATACACCCTGGCGGATATGCTAGCGATGGCCTATTCTAAAGATAGGCTATCAATCATTTGCAAATGGACAACCCCTTTTAATTATGGCCCTACAAGGCAGCAGTGATAATCTCTAAGACACCATGCTGCCCACAAATAGATAATAACACAGGCTGAAGAGAGACAATGTCCATCTAGTTCAGCCTGTTCCCCCCCCCCCCCCCTGTTGATCCAGAGGAAGGCAAAAAAAACCCAATGAAGCAGAAGCCAATTTAGCCCATTGGAGGAAAAAATTCCTTCCCGACTCCATAATGACAGTCAGAATAATCCCTGGATCAACAGTTTGAAAGTTGGTACAGCAGATCGATGTTATCTATGCAGCAAGACAAGATGGCCAATATTTCTAGCAGTAGAGTAAGAGTTGAAGCATGGAGAATGTCAGCTGAACTGATAAGCCAATGGGGAATGTGGAATGAGTGGTTGTTGAGAAAAGGTAGTAAATTAGATTGATGTTTTCTCAACTTCTACACATTCTCCATCGACTTATCAATTAAGCCCACATTCTCCACGGTCAATATCTTTCCCTTCTGCTCCCAACATGGGGCATCTTCTCCTGCTGTATAGAAAACATCAATGTGCTGAACCACCTTTTGTCACTTTCCACACATTCTACATTCTCCCTCGGCTTGTCATTTAAGTCCATGTTCTATATGCTCAAAATCTTTCTCTACTGCTCTAAATGTGGCACATGTTGTCCTGATGCATAAATACCATCATTCTGCTGTACCACCTTATCATGTTAATCCAGAGGAAGGCAAAAAACCCCAATGAGGCAGAAGCCAATTTAGCCCATTGGGGGAAAAATTCCTTCCTGACTCCATAATGGCAGTCAGAATAATCCCTGGATCAACATTTTGAAAGTTGGTATAGCAGATCGATGTTATCTATGCAGGAGGACAAGATGCCCAATATTTCTTGCAGTAGAGTAAGATGTGGAGCATGGAGAATGTCAGCTGAACTGATAAGCCGATGTAGAATGTGGAATTAGTGGAAGTGGAGAAAAGGTGGTAAAATAGATTGATGTTTTCCCAACTTCTACACATTCTCCCTTGGCTTATCATTTAAGTCCACAGTCCCCATGATTAAAATCTTTCTCTACTGCTCTAAATGAGGCACATGTTGTCCTGATGCATAAATACCATCATTCTGCTGTACCACCTTATCTTGTTGATCCAGAGGAAGGCAAAAAAACCCCAATGAGGCAGAAGCCAATTTAGCCCATTGGGGGAAAAAATTCCTTCCTGACTCCATAATGGCAGTCAGAAAAATCCCTGGATCAACATTTTGAAAGTTGGTGCGGCAGATCGATGTTATCTATGCAGCAAGACAAGATGCCCAATATTTCTAGCAGTAGCGTAAGATGTGGAGCATGGAGAATGTCGGCGGAACTGATAAGCCAATGGGGAATGTGGAATGAGTGGTTGTTGAGAAAAGGTAGTAAATTAGATTGATGTTTTCTCAACTTCTACACAATTTTCCTTTACTTCTCATTTAAGTCCACAGTCCCCATGATTAAAATCTTTCTCTACTGCTCTAAATGAGGCACATGTCCTGATGCATGAATACCATCATTCTGCTGTACCACCGTATCTTGTTAATCCAGAGGAAGGCAAAAAAAACCCAATGAGGCAGAAGCCAATTTAGCCCATTGGGGGGAAAAATTCCTTCCTGACTCCATAATGGCAGTCAGAATAATCCCTGGATCAACATTTTGAAAGTTGGTATAGCAGATCGATGTTATCTATGCAGGAGGACAAGATGCCCAATATTTCTAGCAGTAGAGTAAGATGTGGAGCATGGAGAATGTCGGCGGAACTGATAAGCCAATGGGGAATGTGGAATGAGTGGTTGTTGAGAAAAGGTGGTAAAATAGATTGATGTTTTCTCAACTTCTACATTCCCCTCCCTTCCAATCGCAGGCTTACCTCTTGTTCCTCCCCGCTGATACTGTGCAATGGAAGGGGCGGAGCTAAGCATAGGAGCCCATGCAGCGGCCGATGTTCCTGGACTATCTTTTGGGCCCAATGTAAAAACGCCCGGAGCTATATTGGCTTGGAAATACGCCCGTGTGATCTGATGCATTGGAACACAGGTTGTGTTAAATTGCTGTCTGTCAAGGCTCTGGACGATATTATGGTCATTTCCATATGCGGGGAGCAGCCCATGAATACATTGCGGCAGAAGGAAAGGCTTCTTCACCTCCGTCCAGAAGGGATTTCCAATTCTGAAATCACGTGGGAAACGGCACATTCATCTCCAATATTGTCTTTAACCCAAAGTCTGCCGGCCAATCCAAGGAGCAGACTTGTTGTTCCAGGTACTGAGCCAAAAACTGAAGAGGAAGATACATGGGAGTGCTGGCATAGATCTTGCCCAGTGAGACCAACTTCAGGTTCAGCAGTTGCATCCTGTCGGCAGCATCCATCTCTACGCTGTCCTTCAACTCTGTTTGTATGATTTCCTTCCATATCTGCTGCACCAAGAAAGCATTAGAAAAAGAAGCACATCTAAGGATTGCAAGCTTGCACTCTGAAAGCTGGAATGGGTCTGCAAATTTCTCATACAGAACTGTAAGGTCCATTACCTGTGAATCAAGCTGCGCCGCAGAAGTCTGTGCTGGAGGATGTTGGGAGTATTTCCTGAGTAACACTTTCTGGATTTCAAGCTGTACTTTAGCGACATCCATTAAGTCTTCCAGCTCATGTATGAGTTCTGAATCTTCAGCACGTCCATACTGGCCATTGGTGGTTCTGGCACACAAGATGGCTCTAGATAAGTATTCAATCCTTCCTTTCAGAGAGATGTTGGGGCTCTCGTAGTCCGCTAGTTTGGCCATCACCCTGGCAGCTTTGATGGGACTTCCCTTCTTCTGGTAGTAACAGAACAATAAATTCATGTAGCGCACTTCGTTGTCCTCATGGTTGGACATGCGCACCAAATGAGACTCCAGAAAAGGTGACTTCAGCTCCAGCAGGACGTCTGTGAGATCAACCTTGATGAGCCAGTTGAATAACACAATATGGAAGAATTCATCTGCAGAGCGCGGAAGCAATTCCAGTATCTGGTGAAAAAGAAGTCCAGAGGGGCCGTGCTTTGTGGTTACTCTTCGGGGAGCAGATTTCCTTTGGTTGACCAGCTCTTGCAGTAAATCAATGATGATTTTGTAGCTGTGCATCTTGGTTTCAAATGCTTGTAAGCCCAACTCATCGCCTTCGGGCTCACCGTTCTTCAGATAGCGCAAACCAAGGCCTTGCGGATCCTTGTTTCCAGCATATGTAAGGCACAGCTGTACTACACCCTCATAAAAACACTGCTGTCTGTACTTGCCACAAACACTAGCCAAGTCAAGAAGGTGACATACTTTCTGGTACTCCTGCAGTGACGCGCGCAGCAATTGTTCTTTATCATACTTGTTGTTGACTTGAAGGGATCGTTGTATAAGTACATAAGCCTTGGACAATATGGCATCTTCACTGCTGTAAAATATCGGGCACATGTGCTGCAGGTAAGAGATCACCTCATCCGTATTTACATTGTGACGGATATGGCAGTCGATCAATGATGCGATGAGAGTCTTGGTCAGCTTCTTCCCCCGGATGACTAGATCTTTAAAGGTCATGTTTTTCAGCTGCTTCTGCAACTCCTTGCGAAGCCCAGACACTACCTGGTGAAAGTGGGGCTCACAGAACTGGTTCCACACCGCTAAGGTTTGGCAGGACTTCTTGGCCAACTGGTGAATTCCTTGAAGGGAGGTTTTCTGCAATAGCGGGCCCTCCGTCTGCCACTCGTCTTGTACTTCTCGGTGACGGCTGTTGTTGGTGTCGCAGTTTTAAAAACGAAAGTTTTTTCTAGAACTGTTCTTCAGCTTCTGAGACGTCGCTATCCATTTGTGTGAAATCACAGTTCCTATCTTCAATTTTCTTTTGACTATAACTTCTTTATCCCTGATAAGATCAATAATGCTGGCAAAATAGACGTATATACCATTGTGTTCTCCCAGAAAAATAGTTTCAGGGGAATCTAAATGTCATTCAGGTGAACCCTGGGAGCTTGGATTTGGTACCTGGGTATGTGTGGCTAAGGGTGACCCAACAGATATGGTGTTACATGCCCTGTTATTGGGAGCTGTAAATGAAGTGTTATTCTTCACCTACCTCCATATCTAAAAAAATGCCTCGGTAGTCCAGGTAGACAGCTTCCTGCTCATTTTGTGCTGCATTTGGACGGTACTATCTTTTTTTTTTGCAGGTTTACATATTAAGAAAAAGTGGCGTTCAACTAGGAATACTTTCCGAAAGGAGTATACTATGAAGCCCTGTAGTGGAGCCAGCGGCAAGCCAAAGAAGATGTACATCTACAAGGCACAACTTATGTACTTGGCCCCCACCATGGGAGGACGACCGTCAGTATATTCACACAGTGGATTTTAGTTTTTTTCCCTTCTCTCTCTGTATATGTGTATATAAAATCATATTTAGGCCCATTTACACCAGCAGATTATCACTCACAAATCGCTCAAATGACAGTTTGAGTGACAGCTTTGAGCGATCATTTTGTATAAAGTATTAAGTAGCTACTCAGCTACTTAAATACCAATTAACTGTGCAAATGAAGCCTTCCCTGGAGTTAGTAGCCCAAGGCTATTATTTGCGTTCAGATCCTTTGTTCTCCACGGGTAAACAATGCTATCAGCACTCCCCGTGGAGAACTGCTGATAAAAGTGATTTTTAGGTTAGCTTTAATTTAACAATCAGCTAGCAGTGCCCGAAAAAGCGGATGATGGGCACACATTTACATGCACCGATTATTGCTAAAACTATCGCAGATTAGCGTTTTTTTTAAGCGATCATCGCTCCGTGTAAATGGGCCTATTCTATTGAGATTGTGACTCAGTCTATACCCCCCACACCCAACCTGTATAGTCTGTCTCTGGGCAGATTGTCACCAGTCCTTGAAAAAAAAAGTTGAGGCAATGTTCTGTCAATTCGTTCAAACTGTAGGAGTAACTTTATTTCAATTAAGTCAATTTTTTTTAAAATTTCAAATAGAACTTCTGACGCCTGGGAATCAACAGGTACTGATTTGGAAGTGGAGCCTGCTGAGCCACCACCAGTAGAATCGGATGCAGCAGAAAGTGCAATGGCGAGCACAAGCCAAGCTGCATGGGAGCAGCTCCCGGAATCAGTGGCACTGGTCGTGCCTCCCCGTAAGAGGGGGAGGCCTGTGGCTTCGAAATCGACCAGTGTAGCAGTGGAGATGCAAAGGGAGGTAGTCATGCTGCTGCAACACCAGGCTGCCGCAAAGGATCCTTGTGAAAGCTTTGGCCAGCACGTTTGCCTCACTTATGAGAGAAGTCCCCCTGGAAAGGAGATTGGCAACACAAGACTATATGCTGTACGTGCTGCGTAAAGCAATACCACCAAGTTGCCCATCAAAAGTGCAGTGCCTCCTTGAAAATTTTTGTCACAGAGAGGCCTATTTGTAGCTTGAAAGGGGAAATCCACCACCACAACAACCGCTCACACCACCACCATACCATCTGCATTTTTGTAGAGGGGGACATTCATATTTAGAGTCTCTAAATCTGTGACTCTCCCTAATGCAACAGCATTATTCTGCACCTCTGAGTATGCCGAGAACTAGTACCATGCAGCATGGGGCAGACACTGGCCCACAGCACCAGAGCCTTGGTTAAGGGCCATTAGATTAGAATCTTGTCTACTAGTTCGCTTTAAAATGTCAATTTTTGGTGTTGAAAAACACCCAAATACAGAGAAGCCTAATCTGCATTTTTTTTGCAGATTAAAAAGTTAATTTATTGCGTATTTATTTAAAAAAAAATGGTCAATGTTAAAGTTTTTACTCATATTTTTTCTTAATAAAAATTTGTAATTTAGCACTTCCTGTGTGTCACTTTTATTATGCACCACACCCATTACACAGGTGGAATGTCAGCCCCAAAAAGGCTGACATTCTTCCCCTGTAATCCGAATAGGTCCACTTACACATGCGGAATATCAGCCCAAAAAAGGCTGAGACTCTTCCTGTATAATTTGACTAAGTCCATTACACGGGCAGAATGTCAGCCCCTAAATTGCTGACACTCTTACCATGTAATGCGACTAAGGTCCATTACACTGGCAGATTGTCAACCCCCAAAACGGCTGACCCTGTTCCCGTGTAATCTGACTAAGGTACATTACACTATCAGATTGTCAGCTCCCAAATGGCTGAAACTCTTCCTTTACACGGGCTGAATGTAAGAGCTACAATGGCTAACAAAAAAGAAGGAACATGTACGAACAGAAGACATTAGATAACAAGTTTTTCAAGTAAAAAAGTATATTTATTTTCTAAAGCTAATGGGAATGAGGTATTAGTCTATAATATGAGCCTCGTGTGGCGCAGAGTGTAAGCTCTGAAGGTTGCAAGTTCAATCCACGCTTGATTCAGGTAGCCAGCTCAAGGTTGACTCAGCCTTCCATCCTTCTGAGTCATGGGGATCTTCAGGCTGCAGACAGCTCACTCCTAACACAGCAAGTGTGACCGGAGTGGCAATGACCAGCAGATGAGACGTCTGTGGCTGGACGACATCTTCTTGAGGTCTGACCAGTCCAGCACCCACTATTGTGTCCCTGAGGCCATGAAAAGCGAGTGACGTTCCGGCCGGTGCGGAAGTCCCACAGGAAGAGGTCACTGCTAATGGCCAGCCCAGCCTGGCTGATCTCAGGGAACACTCCCATCATGCAATGAGAGTTCTTAGATTCAAATAAATTTTATTGATTACATATCAGACAAGAAATACTTGTGCTTTGATCGTTGCCACAATAAAATAAAAACTTTATAACAGGAAATGTAGAAACGGCAAATAAGATGGGGAAAGATGGAGAAGGGGGGGGTACAGCATTGGGGACGTGCCTATCACCAGGTCTTGGTCTGATAGTAGTTTCCGCTCGGGGATTACTCCGGCCCCCGACCTCCACTTTTCTCCCCTGCCTCAGTCTTATGCTCTAGGCTGGGGATTTGTCCCTAGCTCAACTACCATTATAGAGATAAATCCATTTTCCCCTTCTTGTAAACTTGTCTTATCTAGAACTCAAACTTAGACAAAAAGGGAAGGAAGGGGGGGGAGTGGGGAGAGAGATAAATGCATAGGTATGGCTCTGAGCGGAAAGTCTACCGCGCACCGGTCCAGGTGATGGATTAGTTAAGTGAGCCTTGGTCAATCCAGCTTTTAAAGGCGTCCGATCCTTGGAACGCTACCCATGGTTGCCAGGTCTTGTAGTTGGCTTCCCACGACTTAGGGTCCTCGGCTTCTAGTTCGTCAAATCTCTTGAGAGTATGAAGTTCCTCTACCCACATGCGCCTAGTTGGGACTGTCGGTGAGCGCCAGAACCTTGGGACGAGTCGTCTCACTGCCAATATGAAATGTTTTAGGAGACTTGATTTTGCGGCTTTCTTGCTCCCCGGAAACAGTGAGAGCAGGGCTATTTTTGGAGTCATTACCACATTTGAGTGGGTAATGTGGTTATATAGGTTTTTCACCTTGTCCCATAGGTCAGCCACCGGACGACAATCCCACCAGATGTGGGTCATTGTGCCTCGGCTCCCACTGCATCTCCAGCACAGGGGTGAGGACTGGTGAAAGATCTTCTGTAGTTGGTCAGGGGTCCTATACCACCTTGAAACTATCTTATAGTTGAGGTCTTGTATTTTACCGGCTGTGGATAGTTTATGGGTTAGGTCCCAGATTTTACACCAGTCCTCATCCGTGATGTTCTCTCCCATTTCCCATTCCCAGGTAATTGTAATTTGGGGTCTCTTCCCCCATCTCCCGATCTAGCAACATCTTATATAATGCGGAGATCATGTGCCTCTGGCTTGAGCTTGATATGCAGAGTTTTTCAAACTCCGTCAGGGGCAATGACAGATTCTCTTTCGGATTCAGCGTGCTCACAAAGCCTCTCAGTTGCAGGTATTGCAGCCAGGACCCTGGTAAGGGTGGGGACTGGTCCGTGATCTCGGTCAAGGGTTTCAGGCCCGTCTGCGTCACTACCTCCCTCAGTCTGGGAGTTGTCTCCGCTGAGATGGACAGCAGCCCCTTCTGGCTAATTGTGGCTTTGAATGCGGGGTTTGCTATGAGCGGGGTTAGGGGGCCTGGGACTGAGACTGGCCGTGGGCTTCTGTTTACTTTTAGGTTTTGGATTGTTTCTGTTAGTTCTTGAGATGAGAAATCTAGGTCTAAATCCTCCGCCTCCATAGGCGTCAGGCTCTTGGGTGCATGATTTGATAGGTAGTTATCTATCTCCCTAGTAAGCAGTGGGGTTGTGGGTTGGGAATCTGTGTTGATATTATATAGTTTACCGTAGTAGGTTTTAAATTCCTCTGTAATGTCTTTAGTGTTGTGGATCAGACAACCACTGCTAGATTGTATTTTGAGTATATACGTAAGTGGAGCCCTAGGGTGGAGGGTTCTAGCCAGACGGTTCCCGCATTTGTCTCCAAACTCAAATGACCCCTTCTTAAGCTTGTCTCTGAAGGCCAGCGAGCGCTGATCTAAGATCTCTAGGATCTGTTGACGAATTGAGGAGATTTCTGATCTCAGGGCTTCGCTTTGTTTGTTGGCCGATTCCTTGGCTCTCAGGGAGGCTAGTAGGCCTGATAGAGTAGCGGATCGTTCTTTTTTGATTCTGGAGCCTTGGGAGATTAATACGCCTCTCAGGATACACTTAAGTGCCTCCCATTTTATTGGCGCAGGAGTTTGATCTGCTAGATGTGACTCTTTGAAGATTTCAATCTCTTTTCTGATTGCGGCTACACAGATAGGGTCTTTTAGCAGATTATCATTTAGTCTCCAGGACTGGTATCTTGGAGTAGATCCCCAGCCCGCGAGCCCTCCAAAGACCGGGGCGTGATCCGACCATAATAGGTCTCCGTGTGAGCAGGACGGGGTACTGTCTAGGAGACTATGTGAGATCAGGAGATAGTCGATCCTGCTGTAGGAGTTGTGAGCTGCTGAATGGAAAGTGTAGTCTCGAGAACCTGGATGGAGGATTCTCCACAGGTCAACCAGCTGTAGAGCATCTAACTTTTTCTTAAGGGCTCTAATTGCCGATCGGGAGACGGAGCACTTACCCAAAGAGGAGTCTACGTCTGGGTCCATTACCAAGTTGAGGTCTCCGCCCAGGATTATTCTTGATCCATCTGCGAAGTTGGTTAGGGCCTTCAGCACTCTTGTTGCGAAAGGAACTTGGTTCTGGTTTGGGAGATAAACATTGGCAAAGGTGATTACGAGACCTAATATTTCTAACTTGAGGAAGATATACCTTCTTCCTGGGTCGACCACTGAGTCAATTTGTTGGTTCTGGAGGGTTCTATGCAGGGCAATGGAGACTCCTCCTACCTTTCTCTGGGGGTCAGGGCCATGAAGCCAAGTTGGGTAGTACGAGGAGGCACAGGTTGGCACACATCCCGCTTTGAAATGGGTCTCCTGCAGCAGAGCCACCATCACCTTTTGTCTATGGAGATGGTAGAGGAGCTGCCTTCTTTTCTGTGGGCTATTCAGCCCTTTGGTATTGAAAGAGCAAAAGGTTAAATTCGCCATTCAGAGTTCGGTATGAGGGCGGGTGTGTGCTTTCTGTCTCTCCTGGGTGGGTTGAGGGAAGGAAGTGGGCAGGTGAAGGGAAAACACATGAGGAAAGAGGAGGTGTGAGAAAAACACAAAATCGGAACATAGAACATACATGTAAACATGAACGCAGAGGGGCCACTAAAGGGTCCCTAAAACTAAAGGTCTGCCTAGTCTTGGCAGAAGACAACAGCGTCAACTAGCTGTTAGCCGTAAGTGGGAGCCAAGAAGTGGCAGGCTTTCCCGCCCTCCGACCCCCTACTAGGTGTATTTTCCAGGTTTTTTAGGCCTGGAGGTAGTTGATATGAGTGGGTACGTTCCCAGACCCGGCCAGGTCAGGTTTTCCCTCCCCCGCCCATCCGACCCAGAGGTCCGCCCCCTATCCAGAGGAGAAGGTAGGGGTGGTACGGCGGAACATAGGGAAGCAGATAAGAGGAGGGCAAGAGGGAAGAGCAAGAAGTCGCGACAGGAGAGGCATAGATTTCACAATGAAAGTGGGTTTAGTTTGATCAATCTCCTGCATTGCTTGCAATGATCGTCTTCCCATCATTGCGGAGTTCTTTGCATCGGCGTCTGGAGCTTTTGGCCGTTGTCTGCCAGATATTTCTGGGAGCATCACCGGGAGGGTACCCGGCGATGGCCAGTCCGGGAGCCAAACCGACGGCAGCTCCAAGGTGCCCAGGAAATTTGGCAGGTCCCCCAGGCCTCTAAATGTTTTTGACCTGCCGTTCTTGGAGGCATGAAGCTGGAAGGGGAAGCCCCACCGGTATGGCATCTCCCTTTCCTGTAGAAGTGTCAATAGAGGTTTCAGGGCCCTGCGCAACTATAGGGTTCGGCGTGAGAGGTCTGGGAGGACCTGGATAGGGGTCCCTTTGTAGGTGAGATCTTTGACGACCCGTAGTTTTTGCAAAATCAAGTCCTTGTCCTTATAGAAGTGGATTCGACAGACCACATCTCTGGATCTGCCTGGGTCAGACGATCTCGGGCCCAGCGATCTGTGTATTCTGTCTATTTCCATGTTGGAAGTCTCTGGTCTTTTTAAGATGTTATTGAAGAAGGACTGGGCCCATGTTTCTAGTTGAAACGGTTCAATTTCTTCCGGGAGTCCTCTTATTTGTAGATTATTTCTTCGGTGACGATTTTCCAAATCGTCTATATGGGTTTGGAGCTTCATTATCTGTTGAGAGTGAAGAAGCAATTCCTGATTATGGACTTCTAGTGTTTCGGTGGTCTTTTCCTGCAGTTCTTCTACTGCTTCTACTCGCTGGCCTATTTGGCGGATCTCGTGTTGCAGGGAAGCCATATCTTCTTTGCGCGTGTCTTCTAGCTGCTGGAATAGGGCATCAATGTGGTTCCGAGTCGGCAGCGCCTTGAGGTGTTTTTTCCAATCCCAGTCTTCGTCTTCCACCCGCGTGGGAGGGGGGATTCAAGTTAGAGTCTGGGAGGATTGTCGTAGAGTGGGTACTCGGCTCTCTCTGTTCCTGGGTTCCCCCTGTTTGTTTGGGCCCTGGGTTGATTTGGGTCTTGTCACGGTCTGGGAGTCGGTCTGCTGGGGTCTCTTCTGCATTGCATTTCTTTGCGGTAGTGGGTCGCTTTGCTGCTGCTGAGACGTTAATTTGTCTGGCTTGTTAGAGTTGGGGCTCAGGCTGGACGTGGGGCTCACGGTGGAGGCTCTCCGCCCTGGAGTCAGTTCTGTGTAACTGTATGGGGGAGGGGAGTTGAGCGGCGGGGGAGAGCAGGTGCCGGTCTGTATAGAGCCTAGCTGTGGGAATTCGCCCTCATTCTCTGCATGCTGCGGGGGTCCTTTATTTGGATCCTCTTCTGCCCCAGGCATACTGTTTGAGGGGATCACTTCCCTTTCCCTCCAAAGCAATGGAGACACTTTGGGCAGGGGGGGCTGATGTGTGCCTCCTTCTGCCTGTGCTGTGTGCGTTTGCCTCTTATCATCTGAGGGTTTCTGCACTTTCCTGCACCATTTGTGGGAAGGGGTTAAGTGTGCTTCGGGGGCCCTGCCTCTGGGCTGCAAGTGTCTCCCCACTCTTCTGTGGCTGGTTTGCCCGCTGCATTCATCTCCCCTATTGCCTTGAGAGCTGTGCCTGCGCTCCGGCTCTCCACTCCTCCCCCCCCCTCCTCCTGCTCTCTGCCGCCGGCGGGTACCTGGGTCTCGCTCCTCGCTGTCACATCTGCTGTGTCTCGGTCCTGGCGCTCCGTTCCTCCTCTCTCTCCCGCTGCAGGATCTCTGGTGTGGTCTGGGGACTCGCCTCCCGCTGCCTCGGGTGCTGTATCACTGTCCCGGCATGCCGCTCCTTTTCCTTTCACCTCAGCGCGGCCGCCGGCGGGTGTCGGGGAGCCGCTTCCCGCTGGCTCTTCACTGCTGTCTCTGTTGTGCTGACAGCTGATGGGTCTCGGGTCCGCCGTCGGAACACCCCGGTCTCTCACTCCGAGTGTCCGGCCAGGGTCTGAGTCGGGGCCTGGATGCCGCGCTGAGAGTGCTGTCGGCGCCATCTTGAGAGCGGCCGCATGGGACTCCGCTCCCGTTGTTCTCCTCAGGAAAGCCGAAATGTTCCTCCTGGAGCTGTCCAGGTAGGTCTGTGAGGTTCTTCTCTTCTTACCGCTCGCCATATTTAGTAAAAGCCGGGTCTGGGACATCCACGGTAAAGGTGTCTAGGGCCGGGTGCAGGAGCTGAGCCGGGATGCGTCCTACTCCTCCATAAGCTGGCCACGCCCCCCGCAATGAGAGTTCTTGATGGGGTCAAAATAATCTAAGAGCTCTGGGGGAAGCGGCACTGTGTGCACAGCGCTGACCACCGGGAGTGTGGGGGCGACACCGAGCAGATGAGGGGCCTGCAAAGGGTAATCAGCAGGGGAGTTACCTGACAGAGCAGGGCTGTCCCGAAGCTCCAGGGTGGATGACAAGTCCCTGTAGGCTGAGGCCTCGAGCAGCAGGCGCTGGATCCTCTTGTTAAATCCCCACATGATTCAGGTAGCCAGCTCAAGGTTGACTCAGCCTTCCATTCTTCTGAGTCATAGAGATCTGCAGGCTGCAGACAGCTCACTCCTAACACAACAAGTGTGACCGGAGTGGCAATGACCAGCAGATGAGATGTCTGTGGCTGGACGACACCTACTTGAGGTCTGACCAGTCCAGCACACACTATTGTGTCGATGAGGTCACCAAAGCGAGTGATGTTCCAGCCGGTGTGGAAGTCCCACAGGAAGAGGTCACTGCTAATGGCCAACCAAGCCTGGCTGATCTCAGGGAACACTCCCATCATGCAATGAGAGTTCTTGATGGGGTCAAAATAATCTAAGAGCTCCGGGGGAAGCGGCACTGTGTGCACAGCGCTGACCACCGGGAGTGTGGGGGCGACACCGAGCAGATGACGGGCCTGCAGAGGGTAATCAGCAGGGGAGTTACCTGACAGAGCAGGGCTGTCCCAAAGGTCCAGGGTGGATGACAAGTCCCTGTAGGCTGAGGCCTCGTGCAGCAGGCGCTGGATCCTCTTCTCGGCTCCGTCCATCGCATCGTCCATACGGGTTGGTGACGGCTGTTTTTGGTATCGCGGTTTGGAAAACTGAAGGCTTTTCCAGAACTCCTATTCATCTTCTGCCTTGTCTCGGTGGTTACCCTGTTTAGACTATGGATCCATGAGGGAGCCTATTCTAAAATTTTTTTTTTTTTAACTCGTTTTATTGAACAGTATGTATTCGATATAAAACATGAATAAGCAACTTTGGTTACATCATAGGCTCCATTTGGTCATACAATCGCTTCTAAATACGTTACATTAACATATGCAGATAGTAAGAACATTGTGTCGGTACATTTGTTCGTGGTTTCATTAGAGGGCAGAAATGTTTACTTGTTTTTACGGGTTAATTCTAGGTACAGTTACGCTCAACAGGCTTTGGAATCGGTCTTGCGTGAATACTGTGTTGGCTGACCCACACCATCTTTCCCATACCTTATTGAACTTTTCAGGGCACTTTCTGTTTTTGTAAACTATTTTTTCATATGGTAGTATGGCGTTGATTATATTCTGCCATTTTGAGAGTGTCGGGGGGCGTCTATCCATCCACCGCAGGGCCACTGTTTTACGGGCATAAAATAGCACCTTGGTGAGAAATATCTTGTCGTGATATTGCCGCTGTTCTTCATCTAAGATACCCAGGAGGCATATCGCTGGGTCGTATGGTACCGGGACGCCCATCAATTGAGTTAAGAATTCAGTAACTTCTCCCCAGTATGTGACAATATTTGGGCAGCTCCATATTAGATGGTTGAAGTTTGCGTTAGGTGCTCTGCACCGATGGCATTCGTTTGTAGGTGTCCTATTCATTTTGTGGAGTCTGGTCGGTGTCAAGTAGCATTGGTGTAGTATATATAATTGTGTTAATTTATTTGCGGCTGGTGATACCGCAGTGTACGTGGACATCACGGTTTCCCAGTCCTCATTAGTAAGGGTGGGGATGAGATCTTTCCATCTCTCTACCACTGTCATGGGCGTGTCGGGGATCTTAGATCGAAGTAGGTGGGTATATAGTGCCGATATCAGGCCTTTGGGTCTCTGGGTGAGCAGTATACCTATTAATGGGTATTGGGAGAAAGGCTGTCTGGGCTCTGGGAATTGTGCTGTTAAGGCGTGTCTGAGTTGTAGGTACCTGAAGAAACCGAGTCTTGGGATTTGGTATAGTTGCTGTAATTGTTCAAAGGAAACCAATACTTGGTCGATGTATAAATGTTCTAGGGTAGTGATCCCCAGGTTTACCCAAAATTGTTTGTCTGGTAAATTTATCAGATGTGGTAGCTCTCTGTTGTCCCATAGGGGGGTCTCCAGGGGGGTGTCTTCCCGTTTGGTCAAACGCTTGCACGCCTGCCATACATTGGTTGCGAGTCTATGTATGGGGAGCATCTGCTTGGTCAATAGTCTCGGTTTTTCTAGGAGGATTCAGAGTGATGCCTCTGAGAGAAAGAACATCAGGTGGTGCTCGGAGTTTGGGAGAGGAGAGTCCGATAACCAATGTCGGATGTATCTTACTTGTTCTGCTAGATAACAGATTTTGAAGTCTGGTAACGCCATTCCTGCCATTTCTTTAGGCTGTTGCAGTGTCCATGAGAAGTTTGGCTCTAGAATTCCCCCATATAAATGGTATTATTAGGGAGTTGGTTTTTTTGAAAAATTTCTGTGGTATGGATGTTTCTGCATGCTCTAGGCGGTATAAATACTTGGGGAGTATTATCATTTTAATGAGGTTAATTCTACCCGCTACAGACAATGGCAGAGAGCTCCAGGATTTTAGTTTTTGTTGTAGGGTTGTCAGTAAGGGGGTGATGTTTAGGTCTAGGCTTTGCGTATGGTCTCTAGTAATCCAGATCCCTAGGTATTTAAATTGGGGGGTAACTTGCAGCTTACAAAATAAGTCTCCCATCTGCCATCCTTCTGTTCTTAGAGGCATAAAAACGGATTTCTGCCAATTTATACGTAATCCTGAAAAATTCCCAAATTCGTCTATTAGGGAAATAGCTAACGGGAGGGTGTTTTTGGGGTCCGACATATACAGTATTATGTCGTCTGCATATAACCCGATTCTGTCCTCTCTGGGTCCTATCAAGATGCCTCTGTATGCGGTGTGCTGTCGGATCTTCAGGGCCAGGGGTTCTATTGCGATCGCAAACAGTAGGGGAGAAAGGGGGCAACCCTGTCGGGTACCCCTATGTAGTTGGAAGGAGGTGGAGGCCAGGCCATTTACCACTACTTTGGCGGACGGAGATTTATAGAGTATAGAGATCCACCTAATAAATGAGTCTCCCAGCCCAAACCTCCATAAGATCTCCATCAAATATGGCCACTCGACCGAGTCGAATGCTTTGGCCGCGTCTAGTGAGGCCAGGGCCCAGTCTGACCCCCACCTCCACCCCACCTGCGTGATTACTTGTGTTCTTCTGATATTGTCTGATGTAGACATTCCGGGGATAAAGCCTGATTGATCGGGGTGAATGATGTCTTTTACAGCTTGGTTTAGGCGAGCGGCCAATATTTTCGTAAGAATTTTATAGTCTGTATTTAACAGTGATATAGGCCTATATGAGCCACAGCCGTCTGGGTTTTTATCTGGTTTTAAAATGAGAACTATGTTAGCTTCCAACATTGATTCTGGGAGCTGGTTTTTATCAAATATGTGTTCATATAGGGAGAGCAAGTGTGGTATTATTTTTTTCTTGTATTGCACATAGACTTCTATCGGCAAGCCATCTGTGCCCGGGGTTTTGTTTTTTGCCATGTCGTTTAGTGCTTTCTCAATCTCCTCCTCTGTGATTGGGGAGTCTAGTAGGGACTTATGGGTGTCCTGCAGTTCTGGGAATGTTATGTCTGTTAGGTATGATTCCAGTTCTTCTGGTAAATAATCAGTCCGTGTTTGGTATAGGTTGTCGTAGAATTGTTAGAATCTAGTTAGGATCTCTTTTGGGTCTGTGAGTGTTTCTTCTTGGGCTGATTTTATTCCTAGAACGGATGGGAGGGCAGTCTCCTGTCGGGCCATAAAGGCTAGTAGTTTGCTGGATTGGTTGCCCAGCTCAAAAAAGTATTGTCGGGTGTAAAAAGAGGTTCCTCTTGGCTTTTTCTCTCAAATATAATAGGTAATCTCTACCAGTCTGCAGCCATCTGTCTCTTTTGATGTCTGATGGGTCAGCAATAAACTCCTTCTCTAGTAGTTGGCATCGCTCTGCTAAGAGCTCTCCTTCTCACGCAGTGGCTTTTTTAATAAAGGAGATTGAGGATCTGAAGCAACCTCTAAGATAGGACTTAAATGTCTCCCACACTAACGTTTTGTCTGTATGCGCCTCGTGCGCCTCAAAATAGATTTGGATTTGGTCTGGTATGCGGTCATTGGGGCCGAACAGTGAAAGCCAGAATGGGTGCACTTTTATTCTCTTGATATTGGCCAGACCTTGGTTTTTAAGGATCATGCGGATTGGTGTATGATCCGAGATCCCTCGAGGCAGGAACTCTATGGAGCTGATTTTGGGGAATAGTGAAGGGGACCCGAATATATAGTCTATTCGGCTGAGTGCATGGTTGTGGGCTGCGTGGCAAGTAAATTCCTGCGTTTGTGGGTGAAATACGCGCCATAGGTCCAGCCAGCCCGTCACCGAAATAATAGAGGCCAGGCGAGTCCTGCTCGTGTCCCCCTCCCTCCGAGCACCACCTCCGAATCTGTCCATAAAGGGATCCATCACCAAATTCATATCTCCCATACAAATAATTGTTGCGTATGGAGAGAATGCTGCAAATTGGACGCCATCTGCTAGGATAGCTGTTGTTGCTGGTGGTGGATTATAGCAACATAGGAGGACATATGGGTCGTTATTAATTTTGGATCTTACGAAAATATATCTACCTTCTGGGTCTCTCTTAATTTGTTCTACTTCCCATCTTAGTGACCTTCCTATCAACAGGGAAACCCCCTGGAGTAGGATGTGTGACATGAGTGAGCGGACCACTGCACCCACGGCTTCAACAGAACTTTTGTAGTTTCAGGTGTGAGGTGGGTCTCCTGCAGGCATAGTACATGTGGTTGCCAGGAGCGTATTAGAGAATTTATCGATGATCGCTTCCTGGTTGACCCCATTCCCCTGACGTTCCAGGACACGAAGGTTACCTCCGCCATAGGCAAGGACGGTTCAATCGGGTCCGGATAAATTTCTTTGTAACGTTCTGCCTGTCAGGAGTCCCCCTGTGACACACAATTACCTCTTTAACATACGTCATGCAACAGTATTTCAATACATTTTTACAGATGTTATGGAGCACTTTACACACAATTCGTCAACATTACGGTAGTATACTACCAACTTTAAACTCAGGTAACTTGTTTCCAACAAACTTTAAATGCTTCCTCTGCTGAGATAGCGTTCCTGGCCGGCTAATATTTGGGGGAACCTACATAGTATAGCTTTGTCTCAGGCTATACTTGAGGTATTGTTAATGTGGTAATCGTAGAAGCCGTTACTAGCCTAGTGGGCTTTTGCTGGGTGAACCCCGTCGGGGGAGGGAGGGGGGGAGGGAGGGGGGGTGGGAAAGTGGGGGGGTTCCCTCCCTCCCTGGGTACTCCCATTTCGATGTCTCTCTATATAGATATTAAGTTATGTTTTTCCCCAGAGAAGGGGGTGGGGGTGGAGAGGGAACGGAAAAGAGAGAGGTGGGGGGGAGAGATATGATAGTACGGGGGAAGGAAGTTGTCAGCGTTGTTACTAATACTGGAGGGGAAGAGGGTGATCCACCATCACTTCCAGGGGGTGGGGGTTAGGCCGGGTAATAGTAGTGTATAGTAGAGATCTTAGTCCCATGTCTCGGTCTCGTATATGGGCGGAGTGCAGCTAGGGTATCATTTCTATCGTGCATTGGTGTAGCTTTTGTTGCTTGTTTACACTAGAGTCCCGGTGCCTGTGAGGGAAAAGAAAGGCAGTTATATATACACGTTACAGTGCTTCTGGTGGGCGTCTGGTAGCCAGCCACTCTTCTGCTTCGGTTGGTGTAGAGAAGAAACGCGTGCGAACTCCATCTATCACCCGCAGTCGCGCCGGATACATCATGGAGTATGGAAGTTGCAGGTCTCGTAGCTACCTTTTGATTCCGGTGAATGAAGCCCGTTGTTTTTGGAGGTCTGCTGAGAAATCAGGGAAAATAGATATTGCAGCGTTGTCGTAGCGCATGGGGCCTCCTTTTTTGGCAGCTTGTAGGATTATGTCTCTGTCTCGTGAGTTAAAGGGGTTGTCCCGTGAAAGCAAGTGGGGTTATATACTTCTATATGGCCATATTAATGCACTTTGTAATATACATCGTGCATTAAATATGTGCCATACAGAAGTTATTCACTTACCTGCTCCGTTGCTAGCGTCCCCGTCTCCATGGTGCTGTCTAATTTCAGCGTCTAATCTCCTGATTAGACGCGCTTGCGCAGAGGGGTCTTCTGCCATCTCTTCGCTCCGGCACGAGCCGGCATTCTGGCTCCGCCCCCTTGTACACGTCATCGCGTAGTTCCGCCCCGTCACATGTGCCGATTCCAGCCTCCTGATTGGCTGGGATCGGCACATGTGACGGGGCGGAGCTACGCGATGACGCGTACAAGGGGGCGGAGCCAGAACGCCGCTGCTGCTGGACCGCATGAAGGCCTCCTGGAAGCGCGATGCACCGTGGGACGGGACAACACAGGCGCCATCTTAGCTGCTGAACTTTATAAGTTATTATTTCATCTCAACAGTAAGTAGGAAGCGATTTTTAAACGGTTTAAAGGGCTGCTTTATGCCGGGGGGTGACTGGGGGAATGTGCAGATTTAAAATTTTGCGGGTTTGGCTCGGGACAACCCCTTTAAATAGTTTTGCCAGCAGGGGTCTAGGCGGTGCTCCTGGTATAGGCGGCCTCATAGGTACCCAGTGGGCTCTTTCAATCACGAAGACTTGTGATAGACCAGCATTAGGGAGAAGTTCGCAGAGGCATCTTTCCATAAATTCTTCAGGTCTCTGTCCTTCAGCTCGTTCTGGTAGACCCACTATAAGCAAATTATTCCGTCGTGAGCGGTTTTTGAGGTCGTCCGCTTTTTGTCTCCAGTATTCAGCTTTTTGTGTGAGGTCGCGTATTGCGGCCGACATTGGAGGGACGGTGTCATCAAGCGTAGAGATTCTGTCTTCTGTACTTTTAACTCGTTCTCTCAGATTTTGAAGGTCTTGCCTTAATAGGCTTACGTCCATTTTTACTTAGTCGATTTTCCCAGTGAGAGTGGTCGTAGACGTCTGTATTGCGGATAGAAGCTGCTCAGATAGCTGTTGTAGAGTTTGGACTGTGCCCTCGGGTGGGCCTGGGCTGGCGTCTTTCGCCGTTGATGTTCCTGCTGTGGCGGGTTCAGGGCCAGAGTCTTTGCGGGTCTCCCCTCTAGCGAACGCTTTTAGTTTGTCAACTGACGAGTTCTGCCTAGTGGGTCCCATAATGTTTTCGCCTATTTCATTAAGGTGCACGCCGTCCGTCCTCCAATAATTCCCGACACCCGATTCAAAATCTATATGACGCACCGCCACACCCCCGTTACGCCCCACAAAGCGAGACACCTCCCGATTGAGCTTAATCCTGGCCTTGTCTATACCCTGCACTGATCGCGCATTCCTCCAGACTTTTCTAGGGACTATTTCCGACCACATCAAAATTAGCCCCCGGTACTGCGGCAGTAGACGTAATATGTCGTACCGAATGTCCCTGGATAAATCCCTGAACGGCCTCCTCCCCAAGTCATTACCCCCGACATGCAGTACTAAAATGTCAGGCGCTATATCCAAAGAAACTAACCGCTGAACATCCTGCAAAACTCTAAACCATGCCATCCCCCTAACTCCAATTCACCGTAACACCGCCGTATCCCTGCTAAGCCTCAACTGCCTGCCATTTGGCGTAATCCTAGCCCTTTCCCCCCCCCAATAAACGTATGAATGGCCCAATATCCATACGAGGGCCGCTTGGCGATCTGTAACAAAAAGAAATTAACCGTAAATAATCGACCCGCCACCACTTCCAACCCCCCCCCTCTTATAACAAATGCGGTCTAATGTATGATTTAAACCTCCCCGACTTCCATCAACCAATTCTCATTACCGCTCGGTTATCTAAACCCCCGTTTGCTGCTTCCGTCACTGCCCCTATCCTAAAAGAATGTGTCCCGAAATTGGCACTATTCAGGCCCAGTTTAACTAGTGCCTTTTCGAACACCGCCGAAAATTGAAATCTGGCCAAAAAGGAGCCATCCCTATGGCGTAATAACGGCCCTGCCCCATCTCCTAGCAATGAACTATATTCCCTCCAACACTTCATGGGGCACATGATGCTTCCTTGAACCTGCCCCAACGATACCCGGTGACCCTTTCCCTTTTGATCCGTTTTAGAGTGACGAATAAAAAACTCTAGTCACCCTTTTCCTCTTTCAAGTCCTTCGCCTGCAAACCCCCACCCCCCCCACCCCCAATCTTTGCCCACTCGCAAAGCCCCCAAAAATGCCAAGGAAAAGGCAAATCTAAACAGTGAATGTTCCGCAACATCGTCACACACCTCCCTCAATACCTCTCCTATTTTTTCCAACATCTCGAACGATACAGGCCGTCGCGTATCCTGACCCCCTCTTCTTCTTCTAAAACCTTTTAGCGCCTGCCTGACCAAAAAAGATTTAGTTATATCTATTCTACCCCTCAGCTTCATACCAAACGCCACCCCCCCATAAATCTATTAACCCTAGACACCGACAAACCTTTTGCCGAACTTTCCCCTAACCATTCTAACAACGCCCCTACAGTGTCTTCTTCCATGTTAACATTCTCAAACCGCCCTAGCCACTCTTCCCATTCCAACCATGCTGCATCATAGGATGCCCAAGTACCCCGAGCCAGCGAAGCGCTTATCAAGTGCTCCGCTGCTCGCCGACCACGTTCCAGATGTGTGTCGGGCAAGACACCCCTTCCTCCTCTGCTCCTGGGGCCAACAGACGGAATCGCTCCCACTGAAAACGAGAAAGAGCATCCGCGATCTAGTTGTTGACCCCTCGCACGTGTACCGCCACAATCCATGCGTTCAAGGACAGCGCCTCCAGTACCAAGTGGCGCAATAAGGCCACTACTGGAGGGGACGAGGCAGACAAATTGTTTATTGCCTTCCCCACCCCCAAATTGTCGCAGTGGAAACGTACCTTTTTATCCCTAAAATATTCTCCCCATAACGTTAGGGCCACTATGATAGGGAACAATTCGAGCAGCACCAGATTTTTGACCAAACCTGACGAAAACCAATCTTTTGGCCACTTGCCCGCGCACCACCGGCCTTGGAAGTAGGCTCCAAAACCGGTGCTTCCTGCCGCGTCCGTAAACAATTCCCAGTCAAAATTGTCTACCACTTCCCCCAACATTACCGACCTCCCGTTGTATTGCTCTAAAAACGCCGCCCACACAGCCAAGTCCTTTTTGTGGCCTTCGCCTAGGTGGATAAAATGGTGGGGTAGCCGATGCCAACCTTCTACAAAAAATTCTCCCCATCGGCATGATTCAGCAAGCGAAATTAAAGGGGTTGTCCCACGATAGCAAGTGGGGTTATACACTTCTGTATGGCCATATTAATGCACTTTGTAATATACATCGTGCATTAAATATGAGCCATACAGAAGTTATTCACTTACCTGCTCTGTTGCTGGCGTCCCCGTTGCCATGGTGACGTCTAACTTCAGCGTCTAATCGCCCGATTAGACGCGCTTGCGCAGATGGTTCTTTTCCTTTCGGCTCCCTCCGGCATCATCGGCGTTCTGGCTCCGCCCCCTTGTACGCGTCATCGCGTAGCTCCGCCTCCTCGGGTGTGCCGATTCCAGCCTCCTGATTGGCTGGAATCGGCACATGTGACGGGGCGGAGCTACGCGATGACGCAAACAAGGGGGCGGAGCCAGAACGCCGATGATGCCGGAGGGAGCCGAAAGGAAAAGAACCATCTGCGCAAGCGCGTCTAATCGGGCGATTAGACGCTGAAGTTAGACGGCACCATGGCAACGGGGACGCCAGCAACGGAGCAGGTAAGTGAATAACTTCTGTATGGCTCATATTTAATGCACTATGTATATTACAACGTGCATTAATATGGCCATACAGAAGTGTATAACCCCACTTGCTATCGCAGGACAACCCCTTTAAGCTTGCCCAATAAAGATTACAGGTCCCTTAAAGTGACCTTGTTTGCTACCCTCGCTCTATTCACTTCCCCCTTTAAATCCGCCAATTTGTCCTCGGGTAGTCTGCATTCCATTACAACAGTGTCAATGGTAATGCCCAAAAACTTTAAACAGGTTGTGGGCCCTTCGGTTTTCTCCGGCGCCAAAGGCACCCCGAAATGCTGAGAAACCCATTGAACAGATTCCAGCAACGTCGCACAAATTGGCGCCCCTGCTGGCCCTATGCACAGGAAGTCATCCAAATAGTGGATGACGGACCTAACCCCGGTGGAGTCCCTAACCACCCACTCCAAAAATGAGCTGAACGCTTCGAAAGAAGCACACGAAATGGAACAGCCCATGGGTAGGCACCTGTCCGCAAAGTAACACCCTTCCCAAAAACATCATAACAATCTAATACTCCCGGGTGACACGGGAAATAACCGAAAACCTGATTCCATGTCCACTTTCGCCAGCCTAGCACCCCCCCCCCCCCCCCCCGTCCATACTTCCGAACCCATTTAACCGCGGCATCAAATGAAGTATAAACCACCGAACAGACGTCCGGGTCTATCCCATCATTTACTGATGCTCCTTTTGGGTACGACAAGTGGAGAATTAATCTGAACTTGTTTGGTTCCTTCTTAGGGACCACACCAAGCGGGAACACAACCAAATCCGCTACTGGTGGGGACTTAAACGGCCCCGCCATGCGCCCTAACTGCACTTCCCGTAATAATTTTTCGGTGACAACAGCCGGATGTCGAAGTGCCGACTGTAAATTTTTTTGTCGTAACTGGAACCTCCTAAACTGGGGCAGGAATTTTGAAACCATCCCGAAACCCTTCTAACAATAACTTCGCCTTCTCCTTATTTGGGTACCATCTTTGCCAGTTTCACCGGTGTCATCCCTTTTACCAGTACCCCCAAAACCTTTTCTCTACCTTTCTTAAAACACCTTGTCGCTCCGTGTGACGTAGCGTTACACACAGAGCAGACGTGTTTGAATTGGCAGCTATTTCCGAACTTACATTGGCCGTCGTTAAACTGCCAACATAATCCTGGCCTGTGACCCCCTGGCTGTCCCCCCGACCCGCTTCCTTGGGAACAGACGGCCGAGCTTGAAGTCCCGTCCCCCCCCTGAAAGGGCTGCCCGTACCTCACTGGGGCCATCACTCGCAGCCAAAGCCCTATATCTTTTTGGTCCCAACGAATGGACAGTCGGACCGCTTTCCTTTGCCGGAACTGCTCGTCGTACCGGAGCCATGTTTGTCCCCCGTACACTTTGTATGCCTCGCCTATGAAATCGAGGTAACAGAATAGGCCCGAACAATTTTCCGGCGCTTTCTCGCCTATGACACTGGCCAGCGTTGCGAACGCTTGAAGCCAGTTGGAAAAAGTCTGTGGGATCAAACGCCACCGACGCTTTTCCTCCTCTTCCTTCTTGTACTCTGTTCTCTTCCCTTTATCCAAATAAAATTTTTCTAAAGGGAGAAGAGAAAAAATCTCGACGTACTCGTAGCGCCATATTTTTTCCTTTACCTCTTTCTTTAAATGAGCCCCCAAGGGCCCCTCAAAGCAGAAATATACCTTCCCCCTTGCTCTATCGTCTAGCCGAATCCCGTCCCCATCTTTTTCCGTCTGCACCGCTACGTTGACGGGCCCTGACTGCTGTCCCTCTGACGCCCCTGTCATGCTACCTCCTCCAGTGCCGTCACGACTAACTGATACGCAAGACGGTACTGCCCATGCCGATACCGGAGACGGTGTCAGCCCTATTTCCTGCCTGCGCCACATCTCCCATAATCCACCCAAAAATGACCCAAAGTTCTTGCCTAACCCGTTTGCGCTTACCGTCGCACCCGCGCTCCCTGTCCACCCCCCCCCCATGCTATCTGTCGCTGGCGCAATGCGACTAACTGCAGATGTAGTGTCCCCAGAGTTAATCTCACCTGGCTGCATTAGGGCTGTGGTCCCACCAGCCGCCGATCCTCCCTCCAACGCATGTGAGTCCTCATCCGAATGTGGTCCGCGCCAGAAGTCAGGATCCATGCCGACTGCAGTCGCACCTTCTGATTTGCAGCCGCACTTCTACCGATCACTCTGGCTCCCTGCGGCCGCTGTCCCTCTTCTGATTCTCCCCAGTGTCAAGCAATAGGGGGCACTTGGCCCATGTTCCTTGCAGCTCCCGTGCTGCTGCGACTACTGTGGGGCTGCTCCCTGCCTACTGCCTCCCTTGGTGAGCAGCCCCACGCATCTCCAGCATATCCTGCCGACAGTCTGGTGCTAGGCCTCTGCCCCCCTGGCAGCACGGGACCTAGAGCCGGACGCTGCACCTTGCCGCCCTGCGAGATTCCTCCAGGGCCTGCTCTCACCCCCTGCTGCTGATGCCGAGGGGAGCCGGACCGGAGGGCCCCGTGAGGGACTCTCTACGCGGCGTCGGCGCTGTGGGGCTTCCTCTGGGCTTAGTCGTGCTGGCGGGCGGGCCCTCCGCGGCCTAGTCTCCCTCACCGCGACTTCCGGTCCACCTCTGCTCCCTGCTGCTGCCGCTCCCCTTGGACGCTGGCTGCCTGCTCGGCCGCTCCTGCCTCCCGCTGCCGCTCCGGGCGCCTGGTAAATGGCCCCCGCTGGCCATGCTCCTCCTGACGCTCCAGTCTCCTGATCTTCAGCCACCACTGGCCCCGCTCCCGCTGCTACGCTGGACCTCGCGACCCCCGCATTTTCGCTCACCGGTCCAGGCGCCGCTCCCTCCAGGACTCCCTCAAGCCACTCCAGGCCCCGCTCCTCGACTGCTGCACGTCTCTTCTCCAACACGGCGTCCATCTTGGGTGAGTGGATCGTCTTCGGGCTCTTCCTGACGGACCACTTCGGGCACTTCAGGCTTGTCTCTTCCTTCTTCTCTTCTGTCCCGTCTCCTTCACCTCCGTGCCTTGCTTTAGGGCTTCTTTCTTCTTGCTTTATATTCTTATCTTCTGTCTTCCTCTCTGCCTGTGCTTCTGTTCCTTGCTGTCCGTTGGTGCACTGACCCGTCCTCCTGCTGTTCCCACACTTTCTATCTGCTTCCTCCCCCCTTAGCTCCCCCCCCCTTTCTCTACTCAACAGTCTCACCTTCTATTAACCCCTGGCTTTCCCGATAACCCTGTCACGCTCTGGCTACATCTATAGCCCTGCGGTCTGCTATTCCGGCGCTTCTGACAGCTCACTCCTAACACAACAAGTGTGACCGGAGTGGCAATGACCAGCAGATGAGACGTCTGTGGCTGGACGACACCTTCTTGAGGTCTGACCAGTCCAGCACACACTATTGTGTCCCTGAGGCCACGAAAAGCGAGTGACGTTCCGGCCGGTGCGGAAGTCCCACAGGAAGAGGTCACTGCTAATGGCCAGCCAAGCCTGGCTGATCTCATGGAACACTCCCATCATGCAATGAGAGTTCTTAATGTGGTCAAAATAATCTAAGAGCTCCGGGGTAAGCGGCACTGTGTGCACAGCGCTGACCACCGGGAGTGTGGGGGCGACACCGAGCAGATGAGGGGCCTGCAGAGGGTAATCAGCAGGGGAGTTACCTGACAGAGCAGGGCTGTCCCGAAGGTCCAGGGTGGATGACAAGTCCCTGTAGGCTGAGGCCTCGAGCAGCAGGCGCTGGATCCTCTTGTTAAATCCCCACGTGATTCAGGTAGCCAGCTCAAGGTTGACTCAGCCTTCCATCCTTCTGAGTCATGGGGATCTCCAGGCTGCAGACAGCTCACTCCTAACACAACAAGTGGGACCGGAGTGGCAATGACCAGCAGATGAGACGTCTGTGGCTGGACGACACCTTCTTGAGGTCTGACCAGTCCAGCACACACTATTGTGTCCCTGAGGCCACGAAAAGCGAGTGACGTTCCGGCCGGTGCGGAAGTCCCACAGGAAGAGGTCACTGCTAATGGCCAGCCAAGCCTGGCTGATCTTAGGGAACACTCCCATCATGCAATGAGAGTTCTTGATGGGGTCAAAATAATCTAAGAGCTCCAGGGGAAGTGGCGCTGACCACCGGGAGTGTGGGGGCGACACCGAGCAGATGAGGGGCCTGCAGAGGGTAATCAGCAGGGGAGTTACCTGACAGAACAGGGCTGTCCCGAAGGTCCAGGGTGGATGACAAGTCCCTGTAGGCTAAGGCCTCGTGCAGGAGGCGCTGGATCCTCTTGTTCAATCCCTGCATGATTCAGGTAGCAAGCTCAGGGTTGACTCAGCCTTCCATCCTTCTGAGTCATGGGGATCTTCAGGCTGCAGACAGCTCACTCCTAACACAAGTGTGACCGGAGTGGCAATGACCAGCAGATGAGACGTCTGTGGCTGGACGACACCTTCTTGAGGTCTGACCAGTCCAGCACACACTATTGTGTCCCTGAGGCCACAAAAAGCGAGTGACGTTTCGGCCGGTGCGGAAGTCCCCCAAGAAGAGGTCACTGCTAATGGCCAGCCAAGCCTGGCTGATCTCAGGGAACACTCCCATCATGCAATGAGAGTTCTTGATGGGGTCAAAATAATCTAAGAGCTCCGGGGGAAGCGGCACTGTGTGCACAGTGCTGACCACCGGGAGTGCGGGGGCAACACCGAGCAGATGAGGGGCCTGCAGAGGGTAATCAGCAGGGGAGTTACCTGACAGAGCAGGGCTGTCCCGAAGGTCCAAGGTGGATGACAAGTCCCTGTAGGCTGAGGCCTCGAGCAGCAGGTGCTGGATCCTCTTGTTAAATCCCCACGTGATTCAGGTAGCCAGCTCAAGGTTGACTCAGCCTTC
Organism: Eleutherodactylus coqui; assembly: GCF_035609145.1. Classification (NCBI taxonomy): domain Eukaryota; kingdom Metazoa; phylum Chordata; class Amphibia; order Anura; family Eleutherodactylidae; genus Eleutherodactylus; species Eleutherodactylus coqui. The sequence goes on along the minus strand of NC_089840.1, from coordinate 216,032,630 downwards.
CATCCTTCTGAGTCATGGGGATCTTCAGGCTGCAGACAGCTCACTCCTAACACAACAAGTGTGACCGGAGTGGCAATGACCAGCAGATGAGACGTCTGTGGCTGGACGACACCTTCTTGTAGTCTGACCAGTCCAGCACACACTATTGTGTCCCTGAGGCCACGAAAAGCGAGTGACGTTCCGGCCGGTGCGGAAGTCCCACGAGAAGAGGTCACTGCTAATGGCCAGCCAAGCCTGGCTGATCTCAGGGAACACTCCCATCATGCAATGAGAGTTCTTGATGGGGTCAAAATAATCTAAGAGCTCCGGGGAAAGCGGCACTGCGTGCACAGCGCTGACCACCGGGAGTGCGGGGGCGACACCGAGCAGATGAGGGGCCTGCATAGGGTAATCAGCAGGGGAGTTATCTGACAGAGCAGGGCTGTCCCGAAGGCCCAGGGTGGATGACAAGTCCCTGTAGGCTGAGGCCTCGTGCAGCAGGCGCTGGATCCTCTTGTTAAATCCCCACATGATTCAGGTAGCCAGCTCAAGGTTGACTCAGCCTTCCATCCTTCTGAGTCATGGGGATCTCCAGGCTGCAGACAGCTCACTCCTAACACAACAAGTGGGACCGGAGTGGCAATGACCAGCAGATGAGACGTCTGTGGCTGGACGACACCTTCTTGAGGTCTGACCAGTTCAGCAGACACTATTGTGTCCCTGAGGCCACGAAAAGCGAGTGACGTTCCGGCCGGTGCGGAAGTCCCACAAGAAGAGGTCACTGCTAATGGCCAGCCAAGCCTGGCTGATCTCAGGGAACACTCCCATCATGCAATGAGAGGTCTTGATGGGGTCAAAATAATCTAAGAGCTCCGGGAAAGCGGCGCCGTATGCACAGCGCTGACCACCGGGAGTGTGGGGGCGACACCGAGCAGATGAGGGGCCTGCAGAGGGTAATCAGCAGGGGAGTTACCTGACAGAGCAGGGCTGTCCCGAAGGTCCAGGGTGGATGACAAGTTCCTGTAGGCTGAGGCCTTGTGCAGCAGGCGCTGGATCCTCTTGTTCAATCCCCGCCTTATTCAGGTAGCCAGCTCAAGCTTGACTCAGCCTTCCATCCTTCTGAGTCATGGGGATCTTCAGGCTGCAGACAGCTCACTCCTAACACAACAAGTGTGACCGGAGTGGCAATGACCAGCAGATGAGACGTCTGTGGCTGGACGACACCTTCTTGTAGTCTGACCAGTCCAGCACACACTATTGTGTCCCTGAGGCCACGAAAAGCGAGTGACGTTCCGGCTGGTGCGGAAGTCCCACGAGAAGAGGTCACTGCTAATGGCCAGCCAAGCCTGGCTGATCTCAGGGAACACTCCCATCATGCAATGAGAGTTCTTGATGGGGTCAAAATAATCTAAGAGCTCCGGGGGAAGCGGCACTGTGTGCACAGCGCTGACCACCGGGAGTGTGGGGGCGACACCGAGCAGATGAGGGGCCTGCAGAGGGTAATCAGCAGGGGAGTTACCTGACAGAGCAGGGCTGTCCCGAAGGTCCAGGGCGGATGACAAGTCCCTGTAGGCTGAGGCCTCGTGCAGCAGGCGCTGGATCCCTTTCTCGGCTCCATCCATCGCATCGTCCATACGGGTTGGTGACGGCTGTTATTGGTATCGCGGTTTAGAAAACCGAAGGCTTTTCCAGAACTCCTATTCAGCTTCTGCCTTGTCTCGGTGGTTACCCTGTTTAGACTACGGATCCAGGAGGGAGCGTATTCCAAAATTTTTTATTTTTTTTTTTAACTCGTTTTATTGAACAGTATGTATTCCATATAAAACATGAATAAACAACTTTGGTTACATCATAGGCTCCATGTGGTCATACAATCGCTTCTAAATATGTTACATTAACATATGTAGATATTAAGAACATTGTGTCGGTACATTTGCTCGTGGTTTCAGTAGAGGGCAGTAATGTTTACTTGTTTTTACGGGTTCATTCTAGGTACAGTTGCTCTCAACAGGCTTTGAAATCGGTCTTGCATGAATACTGTGTTGGCTGACCCACACCATCTTTTCCATACCTTATTGACGCCCGTCAATTGAGTTAAGAATTCAGTAACGTCTCCCCAGTATGTGACAATATTTGGGCAGCTCCATATTAGATGGTTGAAGTTTGCGTTAGGTGCTCTGCACCGATGGCATTCGTTTGTAGGTGTCCTATTCATTTTGTGGAGTCTGGTCGGTGTCAAGTAGCATTGGTGTAGTATATATAATTGTGTTAATTTATTATTTGCGGCTGGTGATACCGCAGTGTACGTGGACATCACGGTTTCCCAGTCCTCATTAGTAAGGGTGGGGATGAGATCTTTCCATCTCTCTACCACTGTCATGGGCGTGTCGGGGATCTTAGATCGAAGTAGGTGGGTATATAGTGCCGATATCAGGCCTTTGGGTCTCTGGGTGAGCAGTATACCTATTAATGGGTATTGGGAGAAAGGCTGTCTGGGCTCTGGGAATTGTGCTGTTAAGGCGTGTCTGAGTTGTAGGTACCTGAAGAAACCGAGTCTTGGGATTTGGTATAGTTGCTGTAATTGTTCAAAGGAAACCAATACTTGGTCGATGTATAAATGTTCTAGGGTAGTGATCCCCAGGTTTACCCAAAATTGTTTGTCTGGTAAATTTATCAGATGTGGTAGCTCTCTGTTGTCCCATAGGGGGGTCTCCAGGGGGGTGTCTTCCCGTTTGGTCAAACGCTTGCACGCCTGCCATACATTGGTTGCGAGTCTATGTATGGGGAGCATCTGCTTGGTCAATAGTCTCGGTTTTTCTAGGAGGATTCAGAGTGATGCCTCTGAGAGAAAGAACATCAGGTGGTGCTCGGAGTTTGGGAGAGGAGAGTCCGATAACCAATGTCGGATGTATCTTACTTGTCCTGCTAGATAACAGATTTTGAAGTCTGGTAACGCCATTCCTGCCATTTCTTTAGGCTGTTGCAGTGTCCATGAGAAGTTTGGCTCTAGAATTCCCCCATATAAATGGTATTATTAGGGAGTTGGTTTTTTTGAAAAATTTCTGTGGTATGGATGTTTCTGCATGCTCTAGGCGGTATAAATACTTGGGGAGTATTATCATTTTAATGAGGTTAATTCTACCCGCTACAGACAATGGCAGGGAGCTCCAGGATTTTAGTTTTTGTTGTAGGGTTGTCAGTAAGGGGGTGATGTTTAGGTCTAGGCTTTGCGTATGGTCTCTAGTAATCCAGATCCCTAGGTATTTAAATTGGGGGGTAACTTGCAGCTTACAAAATAAGTCTCCCATCTGCTGCCTTCTGTTCTTAGAGACATAAAAACGGATTTCTGCCAATTTATACGTAATCATGAAAAATTCCCAAATTCGTCTATTAGGGAAATAGCTAACGGGAGGGTGTTTTTGGGGTCCGACATATACAGTATTATGTCGTCCGCATATAACCCGATTCTGTCCTCTCTGGGTCCTATCAAGATGCCTCTGTATGCGGTGTGCTGTCGGATCTTCAGGGCCAGGGGTTCTATTGCGATCGCAAACAGTAGGGGAGAAAGGGGGCAACCCTGTCAGGTACCCCTATGTAGTTGGAAGGAGATGGAGGCCAGGCCATTTACCACTACTTTGGCAGACGGAGATTTATAGAGTATAGAGATCCACCTAATAAATGAGTCTCCCAGCCCAAACCTCCGTAAGATCTCCATCTAATATGGCCACTCGATTGAGTCGAATGCTTTGGGCGCGTCTAGTGAGGCCAGGACCCAGTCTGACCCCCACCTCCACCCCACCTGCGTGATTACTTGCGTCCTTCTGATATTGTCTGATGTAGACATTCCAGGGATAAAGCCTGATTGATCGGGGTGAATGATGTCTTTTATAGCTTGGTTTAGGCGAGCGGCCAATATTTTCGCAAGAATTTTATAGTCTGTGTTTAACAGTGATATAGGCCTATATGAGCCACAGTCGTCTGGGTTTTTATCTGGTTTTAAAATGAGAACTATGTTAGCTTCCAACATTGATTCTGAGAGCTGGTTTTTATCAAATATATGTTCATATAGGGAGAGCAAGTGTGGTATTATTTCTTTCTTGTATTGCACATAGACTTCTATTGGCAAGCCATCTGTGCCTGGGGTTTTGTTTTTTGCCATGTCATTTAGTGCTTCCTCAATCTCCTCCTCTGTGATTGGGGAGTCTAGTAGGGACTTATGGGTGTCCTGCAGTTCTGAGAATGTTATGTCTCTTAGGTATGATTCCAGTTCTTCTGGTAAATAATCAGTCCGTGTTTGGTATAGGTTGTCGTAGAATTGTTGGAATCTAGTTAGGATCTCTTTTGGGTCTGTGAGTGTTTCTTCTTGGGCTGATTTTATTCTTAGAACGGATGGGGTGGCAGTCCCCTGTCGGGCCATAAAGGCTAGTAGTTTGCTGGATTGGTTTCTTAGCTCAAAAAAGGATTGTCGGGTGTAAAAGAGGTTCCTCTGGGCTTTTTCTCTCAAATATAATAGGTAATCTCTACCAGTGTGGAGCCATCTGTCTCTTTTGATGTCTGATGGGTCAGCAATAAACTCTTTCTCTAGTATTTGGCATTGCTCTGCTAAGAGCTCTCCTCACGCAGTGGCTTTTTTAATAAAGGAGATTGAGGCTCTGAAGCAACCTCTAAGATAGGACTTAAATATCTCCCACACTAACGTTTTGTCTGTATGCGCCTCGTGCGCCTCAAAATAGATTTGGATTTGGTCTGGTATGTGGTCATTGGGGCCGAACAGTGAAAGCCAGAATGGGTGCACTTTTATTCTCTTGATATTGGCCAGACCTTGGTTTTTAAGGATCATGCGGATTGGTGTATGATCTGAAATCCCTCGAGGCAGGAACTCTATGGAGCTGATTTTGGGGAATAGTGAAGGGGACCCGAATATATAGTCTATTCGGCTGAGTGCATGGTTGTGGGCTGCGTGGCAAGTAAATTCCTGCGTTTGTGGGTAAAATACGCGCCATAGGTCCAGCCAGCCCCTCACCGAAATAATAGAGGCCAGGCGAGTCCTGCTCGTGTCCCCCTCCCTCCGAGCACCACCTCCGAATCTGTCCATAAAGGGATCCATCACCAAATTCATATCTCCCATACAAATGATTGTTGCGTATGGAGAGAATGCTGCAAATTGGACGCCATCTGCTAGGATAGCTGTTGTTGCTGGTGGTGGATTATAGCAACATAGGAGGACATATGGGTCGTTATTAATTTTGGATCTTACGAAAATATATCTACCTTCTGGGTCTCTCTTAATTTGTTCTACTTCCCATCTTAGTGACCTTCCTATCAACAGGGACACCCCCCTGGAGTAGGATGTGTGACATGAGTGAGCGGACCACTGCACCCACGGCTTCAACAGAACTTCTGTAGTTTCAGGTGTGAGGTGGGTCTCCTGCAGGCATAGTACATGTGGTCGCCAGGAGCGTATTAGAGAATTTATCGATGATCGCTTCCTGGTTGACCCCATTCCCCAGGACACGAAGGTTACCTTCGCCATAGGCAAGGACGGTTCAATCGGGTCCAGATAAATTTCTTTGTAACGTTCTGCCTGTCAGGAGTCCCCCTGTGACACACAATTACCTCTTTAACATACGTCATGCAACAGTATTTCAATACATTTTTACAGATGTTATGGAGCACTTTACACACAATTCGTCAACATTACGGTAGTATACTACCAACTTAAAACTCAGGTAACTTGTTTCCAACAAACTTTAAATGCTTCCTCTGCTGAGATAGCGTTCCTGGCCGGCTAATATTTGGGGGAACCTACATAGTATAGCTTTGTCTCAGGCTATACTTGAGGTATTGTTAATGTGGTAATCGTAGAAGCCGTTACTAGCCTAGTGGGCTTTTGCTGGGTGGGCCCCGTTGGGGGAGGGAGGGGGGGAGGTAGGGGGGGTGGGAAAGTGGGGGGGTTCCCTCCCTCCCTGGGTACTCCCATTTCGATATCTCTCTATATAGATATTAAGTTATGTTTTTCCCCAGAGAGGGGGGTGGGGGTGGAGAGGGAACGGAAAAGAGAGAGGTGGGGGGGAGAGATATGATAGTACGGGGGAAGGAAGTTGTCAGCGTTGTTACTAATACTGGAGGGGAAGAGGGTGATCCACCATCATTTCCAGGGGGTGGGGGTTAGGCCGGGTAATAGTAGTGTATAGTAGAGATCTTAGTCCCATGTCTCGGTCTCGTATATGGGCGGAGTGCAGCTAGGGTATAATTTCTAGCGTGCATTGGTGTAGCTTTTGTTGCTTGTTTACACTAGAGTCCCGGTGCCTGTGAGAGAAAAGAAAGGCAGTTATATATATGTTACTGTCCTTCTGGTGGGCGTCTGGTAGCCAGCCACTCTTCTGCTTCGGTTGGTGTAGAGAAGAAACGCGTGCGATCTCCATCTATCACCCGCAGTCGCGCCGGATACATCATGGAGTATGGAAGTTGCAGGTCTCGTAGCTGCCTTTTGATTCCGGTGAATGAAGCCCGTTATTTTTGGAGGTCTGCTGAGAAATCAGGGAAAATAGATATTGCAGCGTTGTCGTAGCGCAGGGGGGCCTCCTTTTCTGGCAGCTTGTAGGATTATGTCTCTGTCTCGTGAGTTAAATAGTTTTGCCAGCAGGGGTCTAGGCGGTGCTCCTGGTATAGGCGGCCTCATAGGTAAGCGATGGGCTCTTTCAATCACGAAGACTTGTGATAGACCAGCATTGGGGAGAAGTTTGCGGAGCCATCTTTCCATAAATTCTTCAGGTCTCTGTCCTTCAGCTCGTTCTGGTAGACACACTATACGCAAATTATTCCGTCGTGAGCGGTTTTCGAGGTCGTTCGCTTTTTGTCTCCAGTATTCAGCTTTTTGTGTGAGGTCGCGTATTGCGGCCGACATTGGAGGGACGGTGTCATCAAGCGTAGAGATTCTGTCTTCTGTACTTTTAACTCGTTCTCTCAGATTTTGAAGGTCTTGCCTTAATAGGCTTACGTCCATTTTTACTTCGTCGATTTTCCCAGTGAGAGTGGTCGTAGACGTCTGTATTGCGAATAGAAGCTGCTCAGATAGCTGTTGTAGAGTTTGGACTGTGCCCTCGGGTGGGCCTGGGCTGGCGTCTTTCGCCGTTGATGTTCCTGCTGTGGTGGGTTCAGGGCCAGAGTCTTTGCGGGTCTCCCCTCTAGCGAACACTTTTAGTTTGTCAACTGATGAGTTCTGTCTAGTGGGTCCCATAATGGGTCTTTATGCTGTTTCGTTTTCCTTGTAGTGGATGGCTCAGAAGGGTGTTGGATTCCCAGTAGGGGGCCTAGAAACGGCTCTGCTCTGCTGTGTGGTCTCTTTGGAGCATACGCCTTATGGTGTCTTTTGTCTGGTGATTCACAGCTTGGTGGGTTGCTGTGGCTGCCTATTCGTGCTTGTTGTGCCTTCAGGAGCACCTTTAGTTTAGGTGTATGATGCTCACACCAGAAGGCTCCTTGCTTTATTTCTCCCCCCCTGGGGGTTGCTGTTGATTATGTTGCACCCTTTATATATTAGGGGTGGCTGCAGTGCAGTGGTGCCAGCAGATGTCTCTTTCCAGGGGTATGTATGTAGTTTCCCCTTCTGTTTCAGCCGTGCAGCTTCCCTCTCGGCCCCCCCCGCGGTTTGTGGCGGGAACGAAAACTGCATGATGTCAGTGCAGTTAAACACAATGATTATCGCCTAAAAGATGGCTTTGAGGGATTTTTGAGTGAAAATCGTGTCTATCAGCCTTTAGAAGCCACCCCACGGGAATGGCTTGATAGGCATACTGTCTTGACAGCCATGTCGCCTTTCAGAATCCTCCTGGCTGCCATGACACCCATACGACTCCCTGAATCTCACCGTGGTGTGCCGTACGGATTTAAATGCCGCTGTCAGAATTTCAAGTGGAATTTAAAGTGTTTATAGACCTGTTCGCCTGTGTGGTGTGTCAGGGCTGTTGGTCGCGGGTGAGAGCTGTAATAAGCAGTTGACAGCCGCGATGTGTGGAGGGAGTTTACAGTGCTTTCTCCCTCCCTACACAGCCTGCCATGGCAGCACGGAAAAACACTACGTGGCTGTGAGTAGTGGTTAATATCTGCTGGACTGCACTGCGGTTAAGGATTTTTCCACAGCGCAACTCTGTTCACTGTGACCAATGACATTTGGTGCTGACATGCAATTAGCATATTTGCGCTATACAAATATCTGAGGCCCATTTACACCAGCAGATGATCACTCAAATGACAGCTTTGAGCGATCATTTTGCATAAAGTATTAAGTAGCTACAGAGCTTCCTTAATACCAATTAAGTATCAGCACACCCCACGGAGAACTACTGATAAAATTAAAGGACGATTTTTTGGTTAGCTTGAATTTAGCGATCAGCTAACTGTGCCCGAAAAGCGGACGATGGGCGCACATCTACACATACCGATTATCGCGAAAACGAGTCGATTAGCGTTCGTTTTTAAAGCGATCGCTCCCCATATAAATTAGCTTATTCTACTGAGGTTGTGACTCAGTCTATACCCCCACACCCAACCTGTATAGTCTGTCTCTGGGCAGATTGTCACCAGTCCTTGAAAAAAAAAAGTTGAGGCAATGTTCTGTCAATTCTTTCAAACTGTAGGAGTAACTTTATTTCAATTAAGTCAATTTTTTTTTAAATTTCAAATAGAACTTCTGACGCCTGGGAATCAACAGGTACTGATTTGGAAGTGGAGCCTGCTGAACCACCACCAGTAGAATCGGATGCAGCAGAAAGTGCAATGGCGAGCACAAGCCAAGCTGCATGGGAGCAGCTCCCGGAATCAGTGGCGCTGGTCGTGCCTCCCCATAAGAGGGGGAGGCCTGTGGCTTCGGAATCGACCAGTGTAGCAGTGGAGATGCAAAGGGAGGTAGTCATGCTGCTGCAACACCAGGCTGCCGCAAAGGATCCTTGTGACAGCTTTGGCCAGCACGTTTGCCTCACTTATGAGAGAAGTCCCCCTGGAAAGGAGCTTGGCAACACAAGACTATATGCTGTACGTGCTGCATAAATCAACACCACCAAGTTGCCCATCAAAAGTGTAGTGCCTCCTTGAAAATTTTTGTCACAGAGAGGCCCATTTGTAGGTTGAAAGGGGAAATCCACCACCACAACAACCGCTCACACCCCCACCATACCATCCGCATTTTTGTAGAGGGGGACATTCATATTTAGAGTCTCTAAATATGTGACTCTCCCTAATGCAACAGCATTATTCTGCACCTCTGAGTATGCCGGGAACTAGTACCATGCAGCCTGGGGCAGACACTGGCCCACAGCACCAGAGCCTTGGTTAAGGGCCATTAGATTAGAAGGTTGTTTAGCATAGTTCGCTTTAAAATGTCAATTTTTGGTATTGAAAAACACCCAATACAGAGAAGCCCAATCTGCATTTTTTTTGCACATTGAAAAGTTAAAGGGGTTGTCTCGCGAAATCAAGTGGGTCTATACACTTCTGTATGGCCATATTAATGCACTTTGTAACATACATCGTGCATTAAATATGAGCCATACAGAAGTTATTCACTTACCTGCTCCGTTGCTAGCGTCCCCGTCGCCATGGTTCCGTCTAATTTCGGTGTCTTCTTGCCTTTTTAGACGCGCTTGCGCAGATCCGTCTTCTCCCTTCGGCTCCGCTCGGCAGCATCGGCATTTTGGCTCCGCCCCCTTGTACGCATCATCGCATAGCTCCGCCCCATGATGTGTGCCGGTTCCAGCCTCCTGATTGGCTGGAATCGGCACGTGACGGGGGCGGAGCTACGCGATGATGCGTACAAGGGGGCGGAGCCAAAATGCAGATGCTGCCGAGCGGAGCCGAAGGGAGAAGAAGGGAGAAGACGGATCTGCGCAAGCGCGTCTAAAAAGGCAAGAAGACACCGAAATTAGACGGAACCATGGCGACGGGGACGCTAGCAACGGAGCAGGTAAGTGAATAACTTCTGTATGGCTCATATTTAATGCACGATGTATATTACAAAGTGCATTAATATGGCCATACAGAAGTGTATAGACCCACTTGATTTCGCGAGACAACCCCTTTAATTTATTGCGTATTTATTTTTAAAAAATCTGTCAATGTTAAAGTTTTTACTCATATTTTTTCTTAATAAAAATTTGTAATTTAGCACTTCCTGTGTGTCGCTTTTATTATGCACCACACCCATTACATGGGTGGAATGTCAGCCCCAAAAAGGCTGACATTCTTCCCCTGTAATCCAAATAGGTCCATTACACATGCGGAATATCAGCCCAAAAAAGGCTGAGACTCTTCCCGTATAATTTGACTAAGTCCATTACACGGGCAGAATGTCAGCCCCTAAATTGCTGACACTCATACCATGTAATGCGACTAAGGTCCATTACACTGGCAGATTGTTAACCCCAAAAACGGCTGACACTGTTCCCATGTAATCTGACTAAGGTACATTACACTATCAGATTGTCAGCTCCCAAATGGCTGAAACTCTTCCTTTACACGGGCTGAATATAAGAGCTACAATGGCTGACAAAAAAGAAGGAACATGTACGAATAGAAGACATTAGATAACAAGTTTTTCAAGTAAAAAAGTATACTTATTTTCTAAAGCTAATGGTAATGAGGTATTAGTCTATAATATGAGCCTCGTGTGGCGCAGAGTGTAAGCTCTGAAGGTTGCAAGTTCAATCCCCGCTTGATTCAGGTAGCCGGCTCAAAGTTGACTCAGCCTTCCATCCTTCTGAGTCATGGGGATCTTCAGGCTGCAGACAGCTCACTCCTAACACAACAAGTGTGACCGGAGTGGCAATGACCAGCAGATGAGACGTCTGTGGCTGGACGACACCTTCTTGAGGTCTGACAAGTCCAGCACACACTATTGTGTCCCTGAGGTCACCAAAGCAAGTGACTTTACGGCCGGTGCGGAAGTCCCACAAGAAGAGGTCACTGCTAATGGCCAGCCAAGCCTGGCTGATCTCAGGGAACACTCCCATCATGCAATGAGAGTTCTTGATGGGGTCAAAATAATCTAAGAGCTCCGGGGAAAGCGGCACTGTGTGCACAGCGCTGACCACCGGGAGTGTGGGGGCGACAGCGAGCAGATGAGGGGCCTGCAGAGGGTAATCAGCAGGGGAGTTACCTGACAGAGCAGGGCTGTCCCGAAGGTCCAGGGCGGATGACAAGTTCCTGTAGGCTGAGGCCAGCTCAAGGTTGACTCTGCCTTCCATCCTTCTGAGGTCGGTAAAATGAGAACCCAGCTTGGTGTGGGATAATAAGTAATAATTACCTGAAAGCGCTGCGGAATAAGTTGGCGCTATACAAATACCAAGATTTTTTTTTTTTATTTATATTTTATAATATGGCTGAATCTAGCAAATGCACATTCACGTGCGCCATTCGGACATATTATATTAGCCCGCAACCCACGACAAGGGTCCTCATTCTCTTGTGAGTCCCAACTAAAAGAAAAGATTAAAAAAACCCTATCTAAAAAAAATTTAGTCGCCAGCAAAAAAGTATCAAACCCTGGTTTAGAAACTACTGCAACTCAGGCTTCATATATAGAGGCTAGTTGCCACGGCACTTCACCTTGAAGAGTCATGAAGTAGTCCACAAACTGGTCTCTAACACGAAGTTGTGAAAGAGCAGGTGACCCAACAGATATGCTGTTATTTGCCCTGATGTTATTGAGAGCTGGAAGTGAAGGGTTATTCTTCACCTGCGCTATTCTTCCATATCTGAAAAATGCCTCAGTAGCCCAGGTAGACAGCTTCTGATTGGAGGCAGCAGTAGAACACGCAAGGTGTAAACTAGCTGCACAGGCCTGGTCCGGGTGATACACCTTAGAAAGTTGTTCAGTCTTCTGCTCATCTTCATCTTCATAAGTGTCGATGAGAGGATCCTGAAGCTGTTCCACCGGTCTGACCAGAGAGAAGATATGGCTTCCGTGTGCGGAGAGCACAACAAACGTCTTGGCTGGAACCATATGTTGTCCTTGCCAGACGCAATTACACAGGAATGACCCCGCAGATGTTTTACGGCGTGCGTTTCCATTAATTGGTTCTGAAATGGGACGCAGTTATGGTTGATGCACCATAGTTGGTCATAGACGGCGTTTTCAGCAGCTGCCATAAGGAAAACGCCATCGCTATGCAGCACTTTATGAACGTTTGATGGCTTATCCACGGTGGCAGAGTCTATAAATCCAGGCGGTAGGCGAATGTGAACTAAAGACAATCGCCAGGGCTGAGCTGTGGGCCGTTTTGACAGGGCAGATGTGAAGTAGAGGCGGACGCCGGCGCCAGTAATAGCCACCAAGTCACCATTCACAGATTCTGATTAATCAATGACAGCAACGTGAATGATGGGCCTTAATAGTGGCACGTTGGCTGCCTTGGCGATCCCTACAGCGGCGGATACAGTGGTGTCCTGGGATACTGATGACACTTTGGTCATTCTGCTAGCATATTCACTTAAGTCATAGACCTGTAGTACGCCGTCCTCAGAGCGGGTATACAAGATGTTTCGCTGTTATCCACAGCAATCTGAACGACGGGGTCATGTCTGGTTGGAAGCCAGGAGGAGGCCAGCACACCGGCCGCGCTCCTCGTCCAGTAACTAATCCAGCACTTTGGGCTAAGCCAGCTGGAGGTACGAAACTTGATTACGTTTATTTTTCGCCTTAAATTGCTGCGCATTTTGTGCTGTATTTGGACGGTATTAACTTCTTTTCTTGTTTTTTCTTTACAGTTTTGGATAGTAAGAAAAAGTGGCATTCAACTAGGGATACTTTCTGAAAGGAGTATACTGTAAAGCCCCATAGTGCAGCCAGCGGCAAGCCAAAGAAGACATACATCTACAAGGCACAACTTATGTACTTGGCCCCCACCATGAGAACACAACCGTAAGTATGATTTTGTAGCTGTGCATCTTGTTTTCAAATGTTTGTAAGCCCAGCTCATCGCTGGGTTTTCCTTTTTCAGATCCTTGTTCTCAGCATATGTAACACACAGCTGTACTACACCCTCCTTCCTGTATGTGTTCAAACATGGACACTCCCAGAATATATGGAGGATTAACCCCCTCTGACCACAACCTCAGAGGCCAGCCAGTGCTTAGTTTGGTTGATATGTGGCTACAACCGATGAGACAGACAGGTACATCTGATAATATGTGCCTGCAACCGATGAGACAGACCGGGTACATCTGATATGTGACTGCAGCTGGTGACACAAGCCTAGGGGCTCCTTCACAGTGATGAAAAAATCACGTCATTTTGTTGCAATGTGAGAGTGAGTGTAAATGCATGATTATGAAGCCAATGGTTTTCAATGGTTTCATTGTCATTTGCAATGTTTTCACTCATGTGATGCTGCGTGAGAAACAAATCGCAGCATTTCCTTTGTTTTGTGATATTGTGCATCCAGGAGTTTTTAGAAGTATTGCAAATTATTATTATTGTAGTATTGAATAACAGCCCGATATCGCTCTCGCCGGGGTGCAGGAGCTCTTAGGCTGGGGTCACACAGGACAGAATTTCAGAGGAATCTTTGCGGAATGGCTTCCCTAGAAGGATTTGTCAGAATAAAATGAAACTTTCTCTGTGTGTTTGTTACGATGTGAAGAGATGTAAGTGATTACAATATTAGAGCAAAAGGATCATTTATTGTTTAAAAATGACCCATAGGGAGCACCTAGTACCCTGTTGTTCCGCCTCTAGCTTGAATGTAATAAGTGATATGGGTGGGCATGGAGGCTCTAGCACCCTGTTGTACTGCCTCTAGCTTAGATACAAGATGTGATACGGGTGTGCAATGAGGCTCTAGTACCCTGTTCTACCACCTCTAGCTTGTATACAAGATATAATACAGGTGGATATGGAGGCTCTAGTACTCTGTTGGGCCGCTTCTAGCTTGGGTGTAAGATGTGGTAGGGTTGGACATGGAGGCTCTAGTGCCCTGTAATAACACCTCAAGCTTCGCTACAAGGTGAGATAATGTGACACGGGCAGGTATGGAGGCATATCGCTCCACATTTGCTGTAACTGAGCCTCTGGATTGTGCAAACTCGTAGGCTGTTAAAATTATTGTCACAGATGGTCCCATATATGTTCTATTGGTGATAAATCTGGTGACCAGGAAGTCATGGAGGTGTTGCAATGTTGTGGAGACATTCTTGTAACAGCCTTCCGTGTGCAGCCCAGCATTATCCTGCCATGACAGGAACATATGTGACTACAGCATTTCCTGAACATATTGCTAAACTGTGATTGTCCCTTGTACCACTACTAGGAGTGACCGACTGTCGTATGTGATGCCCCCCCCCCCCCCAGACCATCACACCAGCAGGGGGCAGTGTGCTGCTCCACTGCAAAAGCAGGATTGAGGCACTCACTCTGAGTTCTGCAGACAAGAACACATCCGTAGTCACATCGCAGATTTGTTGCAGAATGTTTTAACAATTGAAAATCATATTTCTTAGCAAGTCTCTGAAGCTATTGCTTGTATTCTACAAACCTTATTCAGCTGTTTAGAACAGTGACAGATATTTTTGCAACAAATCTGCCTCATAAACACATACAAACAGGGTATATCAGGGCCGTTTTAGACTGATTCTCACTGGATCACGGGTATCTGAATGATAATCGTTTGGTGTAAATGCCTGCAGCGAGTGAACAACGAATTCATTCGGCGTTCAGTTTTGTCAGGCATAAAAATCAAACAATGATTGGCCTATGTAAACATCTTGTCGCGTGCAACCTGGATGCGCTGGATCTGTCACCCCCCGATCTCCCACAAATGCAAATAAATAATGGCAAAACAAAAATAAAACCAAAATATGGGAAACGCTGCCCTTATCAAAGGGAAGGGCCCTACCTGAAAGCAGGGCGATCGTCCCGATAAGGACAGCCCCGACTGTGTGCCCTGGCCGCTAGTTGACCCTTCGTGGGAAAGAGAAATAACACAAGAAAACCAAAACTAGGAATGAAAGCAAACACAGTAGTTAGCTACAGATGCAACAGGTAACTGAGTGATCCAAGACCAAGCTGCCTGCAAGCCCTGGCAGAGAGAGACTAAAAATCAACAGCAGTTCAGCTCAGTATCAAGCCAGGATAAATAGCCCTGATGATTACCCACAGGTGCGACTAAGCAAGTGATACCTAATACCATACCCACAGAGCCAGAAGATGTGGAAACATCTCTAAAACTAGCACCAGAATTATCAGCACGGCAACAATCCCAGCACTGCCGCTACAGTACCTGCTGTCATGTCTCATCTGCCTGACTGTTCATTGACATGTATAAGCTGTACTGTATCTGCAAGTGTTTGCCTTATTTAGTTTGTCCCTTCTGGTTCTCTGTACCCCCTGTGTTGCATAACCCCTCCCTTTCCTCCTGCTAGAGAGTTTCCTGTCTATAGCCCACCTGTTAAGTCTCTACTCTGTGCTTTGGCTAATCATCATTCTTTTTACCTACTGCTGAATGTGCATTCTACAAGATTTCTACCTGAATAAACCCTGGAATTTTCTCACATGCCTCTGCAGTCGAGTTGGATGCTGTCTGACAACATATACCTGCTGTGAGCAGTGGTCCATAACTACAAGAGCAGTTACCTCAACCGATACGCTTGCAGCCATGTTATTGAGTCAGAATACCTGCCTTTTCAGAAGGGGCCCCAAGACTCTTAGGGCCAGGTCGATTCGGATTCAGTCTGTAAAATTATTTGACAAGCCGATCTGCATGGACATCTGCCGGTACCCATGTCCTTTCCTCAGGACCATAACCTCGCCGATGCACTAAATACTGTCGTGATCTCCTAACTATTGAAGTGTCCACTATGCAACTTATCTCAAAATGAAACACAATAGTTATTCTCATCGAACTAGGAATTTCCAAACAAAAACATACAGGATTAATTATTTCAATGATTTTGAAAGGAACAATAAATCGTGGACCTAACAAAGTACTGTTTGATTTTAAAGTTCGTAGTTGACAACCACACTATGTCTACCACCAAAAAATTAGTCCCCTCGGAACGTCTTTTATCCATCACCCACTTGAAATTTTGAACCCACTTGGACAATGACAAGCGGACATTAAGGGCGACTTCACACATTGCGAAATTACTATGGAAGCTTGGCTACTGAATGTGAACGAAACGTCCGCAGCAATGTAAGGGAGTGGGGATGGAGCAAACACCATTCACTTACAGTGGGAACATTCTGCATCAGGAGACAAGCATGCTGGGGTGTATTACATCTGCAGCATGCTACGGATTATTAAATTTGTTAAGGAACTGCTGCGGTTTTCACAGTAGAATTCAATTCATTGCAATACAGTTATTGAATTCTGTAATGAAAATCTGCCGTAAAATTCACGTGAAAATTTAGGTGCAGATTTTCTTTGCGATGTGTGATCATACCCTAAGGCCGCCTGCAGACGCGCAGGATCCGGCAGCGAGAATTCTGGCCGCGGGACCCGACCCGAGAGCCTGCAGGGACGAGCGCGTACTCACCCGAACCTGGCGGCCCCAGCTCTTTCATGTGCCGGCTGCGGCGCATGCGCAGACCGGAACCGGCGGCCGGTTGAGTGCGTGCCCCGCACAAAAATAGGACATGCCGCGGTTTGTTTGCCGCGCGATATTTCGCGCGGCCAGACCGCGGCCGTCTGCATAGGAGTGCATATTGTAATGCACACCTTTGCAAACTTTCAGTGGCGGAAATCCCGCGGCGGGATTTCCGCCCGTGTGCAGGCGGCCTTAAAGGTGATGTCCACTTGTAAACTATTATGACTAGCAATGATGAAAAGATGGGGTTCGCTGCCTCTGACCCCTGCCAATTATCTGTTTGCTGAGCCAATGCACTTGGGCACTGAGCTTATTTCTGCAGGAAGTGGCTAGGCTTTGTATTACAGGCGAAGCTCCCAATGAAGGGAAAGGGCACTTTGCCCATAACACCAAACCGGGCCACTACAGTCTGAACAGAGCTGTGTGCAGAAATCAGATCATTGCACAAGCATATTGGCCCAGCGAACAGCTGATCGGGGGAGTCCCAAACCCCGCAAAGCTGTTATTGATAACCTATCGTGGGGAAAGGCTATCATTAGGTTACAAATAGACAATCTCTTTAAACTTGGTTTAAGAAGTTAACTCTTCCAATCTGGTCTTAAAATGTTTGAAAGTCCGAAAGAAAATCGTCAATGCTGGTTTGGGGTCCATCGACTGAAGCTCAACAAGATAAGTAGAGATTGCCTTCACATGGGTTGTGTTAAATTGCTGTCTTTCAAGGCTCGGGACGTTATCAAGGTCATTTACATATCCAGAGAGCAGTCCATGAATGCATTCCAGCAGATGGAAAGGCTTCTTCACCACCGTCCTGAAGGGATTCCTAATTCTGAACAGATGATCATTTAGGATCCGGCACATTCATCTCCAACATTTTCTTGTACACAAAGTCCACCGGCCAATCCAAGGAGCAGACTTGTTGTTCCAGGTACTGAGCCAGATCTTGCCCAGTGAGACCAACTTCAGGTTCAGCAGTTGCATCCTGTCGGCAGCATCCATCTCTATGCTGTCCTTCAACTCTTTTTGTATGATTTCCTTCCATATCTGCTACACCAAGACGGCATTAGAAAAACAAGTACATCTAAGGATTGCAAGCTTGCACTCTGAAAGCTGGAATGGGTCTGCAAATTTCTCATACAGAGCTGTAAGGTCCATTAACTGAAAATCAAGCTGCGCTGCAGCAGTCTGTGCTGGAGGATGATGGGAGTATTTTCTGAGTAGCACTTTCTAAATTTCAAGCTGTACTTTAGTGATATCTATTAAGTCTTCCAGCTCATGTATGAGTTCAGAATCTTCAGCACGTCCATACTGGCCATTGGTGGTTCTGGCACACAAGATGGCTCTAGATAAGTATTCAATCCTTCCTTTCAGAGGGATGTGCTCTTGTAGTCCGCTAGTTTGGCCATCACCCTGGAAGCTTTGATGGGACTTCCTTTCTTCAGGTTGTAACAGAAAAGTAAATTCATGTGGCACATTGCGTTGTCATCATGGTTGGACATGCGCACCAAATGAGACTCTAGAAAAGGTGACTTCAGCTCCAGCAGGACATCTGTGAGATCAAGTTTGATGAGCTAGTTGAATAACACTACATGGAAGAATTCATCTGTAGAGCGTTGAACCAATTCCAGTATCTGGTGAAAAGAAAGTCCAGAGGGGCCCTGCTTTGTGGTTCCTCTTCGGGGAGCAGATTTCATTTAGTTGACTAGCTTTTGCATTAAATCGATGATTTTGTAGCTGTGCATCTTGTTTTCAAATGCTTGTAAGCCCAACTCATCGCCTTCGGGCTCACCGTTCCTCCGACAACGCAATCCGAGCCCTTACGGATTTTTGCTCTCAGCATATATAAGGCACAGCTGTACTACACTCTCAAAAACACTGTTGTCTGTACTTGCCACAAACACTAGCCAAGTCAAGTAGGTGGCATACTTCCTGGTATTCCTGCAGTGACGCACGCAGCAAATGTTCTTTATCATACTTGTTAATTTGCAGGGATCCTTGTATATGTACATAAGCCTTGGAGAATATGGCATCTTCACTGCTGTAAAATATCGGGCACATGTACTGCAGGTAAGAAATCATCTCGTCTGTTTTTTTAAATTGTGACGGATTTGGCAGATAAAGAGTTTTGGTTAGCATTTTACCTGGGATGACTAGATCTTTAAACGTTATGTTTTTCAGCTGCTCCTGCAACTCCTTGCGAATCCCAGATACTACCTGGTGAAAGTGCGGCTCACAGAACTGGTTCCACAACGCTAAGGTTTGGCAGGACTTCTTGACCAACTGGTGATTTCCTTGAAAGTAGGTCTTCTCCGTTAGGGCTCCTGTCCACGGGCTAATTTTCATTGTGTTCCCCGCGGCGATAATCAGGCCGCGGGGAATGCAGGAAACGCTTTCCATAGTGTTGCAATGAAAAGCACAGCCCATGTTCATGAGCGGAGAATCATAGCAATTCTCCGTTCGCATTTAATAAAACACGGCATGCTGCGAATTTGTGCGGTTTTTCGCTGTGACGCTTCTATTGACGTCAATTGAAGCATTTTATCATAATGAATTTGCAATTGTCAATGTGAATTCATCGCGTTTTTCTGTGCTCACTACTCAGCTCTTGCTAGGGGACGGGCTGTAGGCGGGGAGTAGGCAGTTTCAGCATACAGAAAAAAGAAACTGAAATCATATTCCTGGAGAAGAGCAAGTGTGGTTGATGTACCCAAGCTGATTACACTCTTTCAAGATTTTCCAGGAATCTTGGATACAAACTGTGCCGCACATGCTGATAAGCATCTGAAGGAGCGTACGTGTGATGCACTTCTGCAGACGTTGACCGCAAAACAAACTTGATTAAGTATCAACAAATACTAGCTAAGTCAAGTAGGTGACATACTTTCTGGTACTCCTGCAGTGACGCGCGCAGCAATTGTTCTTTATCATACTTGTTGTTAACTTGAAGGGATCGTTGTATAAGTACATAAGCCTTGGAGAATATAGCATCTTATCCGCTGTAAAATATCGGGCACATGTACTGCAGGTCAGAAATCGCTTCGTTCGTATTTACATTGTGACGGATATGGCAGTCGATCAATGATGCGATAAGGGTCTTCGTCAGCATCTTCCCCCGGATGACTAGATCTTTAAAGGTCATGTTTTTCAGCTGGTCCTGCAACTCTTTGCTAAGTAAGCCCAGACGCTACCTGGTGAACGTGAGGCTAGCAGAACTGGTTCCACAGCGCTAAGGTTTGGCAGGTCTTCTTCACCAACTGGTGAATTCCTTGAAGGGAGGTCTTCTCCGTTAGCGGGGCCTCAGTGTGACACTCGTCATGTACCTCTTGGTGACGGCAGGTGTTGGTATCACGATTTAGGAAACTGAAGGCTTTTACGGAACTGTTCTTCAGCTTCTGCCTTGTGCCGGTGGTCGCCCTGTTGCCACGAGGGATCGTGCTCTCATATTTAGACTTCAGATCTCTGAGGGAGCCCGTTCCAAAATTAAAATTTCTCTCCAGAAATTCTTCTAAATCTCTGAGGTCTCGTAGAGCTGATTGCAGAAGTTCTCCGGAGATTCCGCTATCCATTTTTATGAAGTCACCGTTGTCATTCTTGCATGTTCTTTTGACTATGAGGTCTTTATCCCAGATGAGGTGAATAATGCTGGTAAAATAGATGTAAATCCCATTGTGTCCTCCAGAAAAATGTTGTTGAGGTGAACACTGGAAGCGTTTATTTGGTATCTGGCTACGTGTGGGTAAGGGTGACCCAACAAATATGCTGTTGTTTGTCCTGGTGTTATTGGGAGCGGGAAGTGAAGAGTTATTCTTCACCTGCGCTATTCCTCCATATCTGAAAAATACCTCAGTAGCCCAGGTAGACAGCTTCTCATCGGAGGCAGCAGTAGAACACGCAAAGTGTAAACTAGCTGCACAGGCCGGGTCCGGGTGATACACCTCAAAAAGTTGTTCAGTCTTCTGCTCATCTTCAGCTTCATAAGTGTCGATGAGAGGATCCTGAAACTGCTCCACCGGTCTGACCAGAGAGAAGTTATGGCTTCCGTGTGCGGAGAGCACAACAAACGTCTTGGCTGAAACCATATGTTGTTGGACGGAAAAGTTCTTGACAGACGCAATTACACAGGAATGACCCCGCAGATGTTTTACGGCGTGTGTTTCCATTAATTGGTTCTGAAATGGGTTGATGCACCATAGTTGGTCATAGACGGCGTTTTCAGCAGCTGCCATAAGGAAACCGCCATCGCTATAAAGCACTTGATGGACGTTTGATGGCTTGTCCATGGTGGCAGAGTGTATAAATCCGGGCGGTAGGCGAATATGGACTAAATCCAATCGCCAGGGCTGAGTTGCGGGCCGTTTTGACGGGCGGATGTAAAGTAAAGGCGGACGTCGGCACCAGTAATAGCCACCAAGTCACAATTGACAGATTCTGAATCTTCAATGACAGCAATCTGAATGATGGGCCAGAAGAGTGACGGGTCGGCTGTCTTGGCGATCCCTACAGCAGCGGATACAATGGCGTCCTGGAATACTAATCACAAGAAGATAAACCAGATAGCGCCTCAACGTTGACATTCAGTGGGAACCAACACTATTTAGATCCTCCAATGCCCGGGGGAGAGCTGCAGAAATAATTGGGGTCTCTCATAAGAGAGTGGTCCCAAAGGAATAAAATGCAAAAGAGCTATCAGCAAACAAAATTTCCTGCGCTCAATAAATAGTGTGTAACCACAAATAATAATCTGTCAAAGAATATATAGGAGTTACACTTACTGGGAAGGAGGGGGGTATGATGACCATGAGCCCCCTCCTTGAAGTGATGACTCCTTCAGCCTCCAAATAGATGTTTACCACGCGTTTTAGAGGTGTTAAAGGTGTTATTGCTTCACTTCTAAAACGTGTGGTAAACATCTATTTGGAGGCTGAAGGAGTCATCACTTCAAGGAGGGGGCTCATGGTCATCATACCCCCCTCCTTCCCAGTAAGTGTAACTCCTATATATTCTTTGACAGATTATTATTTGTGGTTACACACTATTTATTGAGCGCAGGAAATTTTGTTTCCTGATAGCTCTTTTGCATTTTAGTCCTGGAATACTGACGCCTTTTTGGTTATTCCGCTGCCATCTGGACCCAAGTCGTAGATACCTGTAGTATGCCATCCTCAGAGGGAGTATATAAGATGTTCCGGCTGTCATCCACAGCGATCTCAACAACGGGGTCATGTCTGCTTAGAAGCCAGGAGGCGAGCAGCAAGCCAGCCGCGCTCCACGTACAGTTAATAATCTGCCACTTGGGGCTAAGCCAGCCGGCTTCAGCCCAGTAAACCACTTCATACAAGCAGCCGAATGTACCAGACAGAAAGATGCGCCCATTGTGTGTGCCGGCGACAGATACGTAGGTATCTTCTGCAGCGGCTGAATACAAGGGCTCTTCTAGCAGCTGGATCCGCCTAGAAGGGTTGTCATGGGGATCCTTTTTTTTTTAAGCGATCATCGCTCCCCGTATAAATGGGCCTATTCTATTGAGATTGTGACTCAGTCTATACCCCCACACCCAACCTATATAGTCTGTCTCTGGGCAGATTGTCACCAGTCCTTGAAAAAAAAAAAGTTGACGCAATGTTCTGTCAATTCTTTCAAACCGTAGGAGTAACTTTATTTCAATTAAGTCATTTTTTTAAATTTCAAATAGAACTTCTGACGCCTGGGAATCAACAGGTATTGATTTGGAAGTGGAGCCTGCTGAACCACCACCAGTAGAATCGGATGCAGCAGAAAGTGCAATGGCGAGCACAAGCCAAGCTGCATTGGAGCAGCTCCTGGAATCAGTGGCGCTGGTCGTGCCTCCCCGTAAGAGGGGGAGGCCTGTGGCTTCGGAATCGACCAGTGTAGCAGTGGAGATGCAAAGGGAGGTAGTAATGCTGCTGCAACACTAGGCTGCCGCAAAGGATCCTTGTGACAGCTTTGGCCAGCACGTTTGCCTCACTTATGAGAGAAGTCCCCCTGGAAAGGAGATTGGCAACACAAGACTATATGCTGTACGTGCTGCGTAAAGCAATACCACCAAGTTGCCTATCAAAAGTGCAGTGCCTCCTTGAAAATTTTTGTCACAGAGAGGCCTATTTGTAGCTTGAAAGGGGAAATCCACCACCACAACAACCGCTCACACCACCACCATACCATCCGCATTTTTGTAGAGGGGGACATTCATATTTAGAGTCTCTAAATATGTGACTCTCCCTAATGCAACAGCATTATTCTGCACCTCTGAGTATGCCGGGAACTAGTACCATGCAGCCTGGGGCAGACACTGGCCCACAGCACCAGAGCCTTGGTTAAGGGCCATTAGATTAGAAGCTTGTTTAGCATAGTTCGCTTTAAAATGTCAATTTTTGGTATTGAAAAACACCCAAATACAGAGAAGCCCAATGTGCATTTTTTTTGCACATTGAAAAGTTAATTTATTGCGTATTTATTTTAAAAAAATTGGTCAATGTTAAAGTTTTTACTCATATTTTTTCTTAATAAAAAATTGTAATTTAGCACTTCCTGTGTGTAGCTTTTATTATGCACCACACCCATTACACGGGTGGAATGTCAGCCCCAAAAAGGCTGACATTCTTCCCCTGTAATCCAAATAGGTCCACTTACACATGCGGAATATCAGACCAAAAAAGGCTGAGACTCTTCCCGTATAATTTGACTAAGTCCATTACACGGGCAGAATGTCAGCCCCTAAATTGCTGACACTGTTCCCGTGTAATCTGACTAAGGTACATTACACTATCAGATTGTCAGCTCCCAAATGGCTGAAACTCTTCCTTTACACGGGCTGAATATAAGAGCTACAATGGCTGACAAAAAAGAAGGAACATGTACGAATAGAAGACATTAGATAACAAGTTTTTCAAGTAAAAAAGTATACTTATTTTCTAAAGCTAATGGTAATGAGGTATTAGTCTATAATATGAGCCTCGTGTGGCGCAGAGTGTAAGCTCTGAAGGTTGCAAGTTCAATCCCCGCGTGATTCAGGTAGCCGCTCAAGGTTGACTCAGCCTTCCATCCTTCTGAGTCATGGGGATCTTCAGGCTGCAGACAGCTCACTCCTAACACAACAAGTGTGACCGGAGTGGCAATGACCAGCAGATGAGACGTCTGTGGCTGAACGACACCTTCTTGAGGTCTGACCAGTCCAGCACACACTATTGTGTCCATGAGGCCACCAAAGCGAGTGACGTTCCGGCCATCCCACAGGAAGAGGTAACTGCTAATGGCCAGCCAAGCCTGGCTGATCTCAGGGAACACTCCCATCATGCAGTGCGAGTTCTTCATGGGGTCAAAATAATCTAAGAAGCGGCACTGTGTGCACAGCGCTGACCACCGGGAGTGTGGGGGCGACACCGAGCAGATGAGGGGCCTGCAGAGGGTAATCAGCAGGGGAGTTACCTGACAGAGCAGGGCTGTCCCGAAGGTCCAGGGCGGATGACAAGTCCCTGTAGGCTGAGGCCTCATGCAGCAGGCGCTGGATCCTCTTCCCGGCTCCGTCCATCGCGTCGTCCATACGGGTTGGTGACGGCTGTTTTTGGTATCGCGGTTTGGAAAACTGAAGGCTTTTCCAGAACTCCTATTCAGCTTCTGCCTTGTCTCGGTGGTTACCCTGTTTAGACTACGGATCCATGAGGGAGCCTATTCCAAAATTAAAATTTCTATCCAGAAATTCTTCAAAAATTCTAAGATCTCATAGAACGGATTGTAGAATTTGTCCGGAGACTCCGCTATCCATTTGTGTGAAATCACAGTTCCTATTCTTGAATTTTCTTTTGACTATGACTTCTTTATCCCAGATAAGGTCAATAATGCTGGTAAAATAGACGTAGATACCATTGTGTTCTCCAGGAAAATTTTTGGGGAGTCAAAATGACGTTCAGGTGAACCCTGGAAGCTTGGATTTAGTACCTGGCTACGTGTGAGTCAAGTTGACCCAACAGATATCGTGTTATATGCCCTGGTGTTTATTGGGAGCTTGAAGTGAATGGTTATTCTCCCCCCCCCCCCCCCCACCCCTTTCCATATCTGAAAAATGTTTCGGTGGCCCAGCTAGACAGCTTCCTCCGCATTTTGTGCTGTATTTGGACGGTTCCAACTTTTTTCCTCTTTTTTTTTTTTGCTTTGCAGTTTTGGATATTAAGAAAAAGTGGCCTTCAACCAAAAGGAGTATACTGCGGAGCACTGCAGTGGAGTCAGCAGCAAGCCAAAGATGATGTACATCTACAAGGTACAACGTATGTACTTGGCCTCCACCATAGGAATATGACCGCAAGTATATTTGCGCTCCGGATTTTGGTCTCTCTCTCTCTCTCTCTCTGCTCTCCTCTCCTTTCTCTCTCTCTCTCACTTTTAAAATAGTAAAAACAGAACATTTAAAAAAAATGTTTTGCTCATTTTTCTTTATTTGTATGAAAATTTTAAAAAATGTATATACATGTGTGTATCATCGCGTCCGTAATGATCTGTGCTATAATTTGAGCACACTAATTATCCTCCCAAAAAGCGTAATAAAATTCATATGTACCTCAAAAAGCTACAAATAAAACCTACAGCTCGTGATGGAAAAAACATGCACTTAAAGAGCTCCGTCCATGGAAAAATAAAAAAGCTATGTGATTTTGAATGCAATGATGCAAAATTAGCTACCCTTGCAGATTAATTCTCAAAAGAATCTCTAGAATTCACCAAAGAGAACACAAACGAAAATATTACTTTTATTAAAAATACTTCAAAATCGGCGCAGTGAGCACTGTGGAAGTATCACAAGATACGCGTGTCCCCCCCCCCAGTGCCGGCGGCTACTGCACATGCAAGATAGAGTGCTGGCAGGCACATCCGCAGTGTGTGCGGAAGCCACCAGACAGGTAAGCTGAAGTGAGCAGCCGGGCAGCAGGTCGATCTCCGCTGTGGGAATCCTGCATGCGGGGGTCCAACCCGTTGTGTGCAGGAAGCCTTACTGTGGAGAAAAGAAGGCTACAAGCAATAAAGAAACCAGATTGTTTGTCAGGCTGTTTTGTAAATCCTTTCTTTATTAATAGAAGATAAATGTCCTACAACACTATAGTGGTGCAATCAAGCTTAGCAAAGAGACAAATTGCAGGTACATTTCCATGAGATCACTTAAAAGTTTTTAACTTGGGGGGCGTGGCCTGGCCATGGCAGAGAGCGGCAGCAGACTCTGAGCGCTCCTGATACCGGGGACGCCAATAGCCCGCAGCGCGGCCACAAACCTCACAGAAGAAGCCAGGATGGGAAGCAGCAAGGGCAGACCCCAGTGATGCCTGATATCACACTCCCGGACCCCTACGAGCCGCAGTTTGGAAGCCTTCATCCGCGGAGGACAGCAAAGGGAGCCCCAAGATGGCGCCGGCAGCAGAGCCGAGGAGGAGCCAACGGAGCGGCGCTAAATCCCGCAGCAGGCGACGGAGAAAGGTACTTCTCCCCTCTCCCACACAGAGCCCGGGCACACTCACAAGGGCAGCCTGGACCCACAGGAGGACAGAGAGACCGGTGGTGGCTCCCCGTTTCCCGACACGAGCAGGCACATGTGGCAGGCGGCGGCCATTTTGAGGGGAGACACAGCGGGCGCAGAGGACCAGAACTACAATGGAGGTATGGTGCAGGAGACAGGAGGGGGGCTACCACTACCCCTGGACACAGAGGGACCATCAGAGCAGCAACAAGGGGCACTGACCGCTCCCCCCACAACTCAGTGGGACCCCACAAAATGGCGGCTACATCTCACAGCAGCCCCCCTCACAAAAGCACCACCTCCACAAAGCAAGGGCCACCACTGACAAGTACAGCCACATATAACAGCAGCGACACACCGCTGGGATCCCCCTCACACCCCACCATCAATAAGGGGCACATCCGAGCACTCAAAATGGTGGCTCTACCCTGCGGCGACCTCCCTCTCAGGGACCCGACCGCCCCTTGACAAACTGCGACTCAGCAGACAGAGACAGATCTCTCAGTAACATGGGACGCCTAGGGCTCAACCAGGGGAACATAAATAACAAGGGCAATAGCCCGAAATCCAGCCAGCCAGCTGGAGACACACTGCGGTGCAAATCTCAGAGAATGGCCCCCAACAACCCCACAAAACAGCGGAGCCAAAACTGCGACTTATGCCCTGACCTCCAATGCAAGAGACCTATTCCTAAACACAGGCACAGAACCAAGTTGCAGACACGACATGCCCACTCCAAACAGTAAGCACCCGATTACTATGGGAAACGAAGACGCAGCAACACGGCAAAGCACAAAGAACATCGTAGACAATATGCACACTAACAACTCACCATATCCACAACAAGTGGGACAAGATTATACGATAGCAGAATTCCGTGAGCTGAGAGCGCAGTTACAATCTATTCCTACTAGAGAGGATATGGAAGCCTACATCACGCGCCTAGAATCTGCATATAAGACCGAAATTTGCCAAGAAGTCCATCACTTAGGAGAGAGCGCCTCTGTAACCGAAGGTGATGTAGCGACCCTCACAGATAGAGTGGAAAACCATGACGAAGCTCTAGCCACGGTCTCACATCAACTACACTTCCTCATGGACTCACTTGATGATATCGAGAACAGAGGCCATAGAAATAATACACGGGTCAGAGGCCTCCCCGAGGAGATTGAACCAGCCAACCTGGACAAGACCATACGCCTCATCTTTAACAACCTAAGGGACGCCCCCCCTGACGCCACCTTGGAACTAGACACATGTCACAGAGCTCTAGGCCCTCACCCCACAGATCCCGACAAACCGCGTGATGTGGTCTGCAGAGTACATAAATTTCAACTAAAAGAGGCCATAATGAGAGGGGCACGGGAAAAAAGAGACATACAATTTGAAGGGGCCCGGCTTCAGATACTCTCAGATCTGTCCAGATTCACGCTCGCTAAAAGAAGGGCCCTACGCCCCCTACTGGAAGAATTACGTAATCGGGACATTACATACAACTGGGGATTCCCCTTTCACCCCCAGGTCAGATATAGAGGGGGTTCGAGAGAACTAAGACACCCGGAAGAGATACCAGCCTTCTGTGAATCGCTTAACATCCCAGTACCAGATATAATAGGGTGGCCAGTACTCCCAACACTCCCCAGAAATGAGCAACACCAACAGCCAAACAGGGGCCCCAGAAGAAGAAGACCTGTGACAGATGAGACAGAGAGCACACTCCACCTGGCTCCCCGCGTGACTGATTACATCTCGGGGCTTCTGGCCGTATACACAACTGGTAGAACTCCTAAGCTGCAAGCAAGTTTATTTTCATTGCTAATTTAAGTACTGGCATCTTGAAAAAGTAGCATAGCCATTGATGTTGCCGTATGGCGGGCTGGAGGCGCTCCCCGCAACGGTCTCTCTGTCGGTGGAAAACGCGTCCCAGATTAGAGGGCCCTAGACAAACCGTTGGTTGTCATAAGGGCGATTTTTGACCTCCTCCTCCCCCATTGTTATTGCATCATATTGTTTTCTGTTTTATCTTTTCAGCACTTGCTAATAACCCGAGAGCGCAGGCGCCTCCCCCTCTTGTGGGGGGAGACGGGTGTGCCCCTCAACAGCTAGGTGGATCACACACCTCAGACAGAATACCTCACCCCTAGCCCTAGGGAGATTTAACTCCCAACGTTGTAAGTTTCTCTCACACCCGTTGGGTACTTACCTGTACCACCCCCCCCCCCTCCCTCATTCTTCGTCCTCCCCTGTAACCCCCCTCCCTCATTCTTCGTCCTCCGTTGTAACCCCTCACCCCTCCTATCCCTTTCCTACTCCCCTCCACTGCCCCCACGGGCCTGTCAACCACAGACTCTACAGGCACGGAGAGCTCCTAGGGCCTAGTACCGGACACGGTGCACACCGCCAACAATCATGACCAAACTGAATTTTTGTTCTCTAAACGTCAGGGGGCTTAATGTGGCACAAAAGAGAAGCCAAGTCTTATACCAGCTGCACAAACTAAAATCACATGTTTTATTCCTACAGGAAACGCATTTCCGCGTTGGGCATGTCCTGACGATAAAAGACAGACGCTATGTAGCATGGTACCACAGCACGAATCCCACTACCAAATCGAGAGGAGTATCTATAGCAATACACAAAGCGGTTCCTCAGGAAATCTTGGACTCTGACCTGGACCCAGAGGGACGGTTCGCCTTCTTAAAGGTCCGTATGTGGGGTAAGCTCTTCACCTTAGCGACATGGTACCTTCCCAATCGGAGTTCCATTCAGGCAGGGAGAAATATACTAAACAGACTAGCAAACTTCGCAGAAGGAATGATAATACTAGGAGGTGACTTTAACTTCCCCTAGACCCTGAACGCGACTGCTCGTCCAAGCGAGCCTCAGTCCCGACGTCCCAACTCCATAGATTCCACAAATCACTCACACAACTCCAATTAGTAGACGTATGGCGAGTGACACACCCCGCGGACAGAGACTACTCATACTTTTCTCCCGCCCACCAATCACACAGCAGAATAGACCTCATAATTGCAAGCCAACACGCTCTGACATGGAACCCTGAGGCTTCCATCGGGTCGGCAATTTGGTTGGACCATGCCCCGGATCTCCTCTCCCTGACGATCCCAGGAGTCATGGAGAGACCCTGGACGTGGAGGCTAAAAGATAACCTCCTAAAAGACCCGTTATGCTGCGACGACATACGCAAATCAATCAAAAACTTCCTCATGGATGACGCCGCCGATACAACCCCCAAACCAACACAATGGGAAGCGCTTAAGTGCGTGCTGAGGGGGGTCATCATTAAGCATGGGGCACATTTAAAACGGGAAAAAGCAGTAAAAGTCATACACCTATTAGATAAAATAGCCAACTTGGAGAGCGAATTCCGACGCACTAGAAATGCACCCACTCAAAACGAACTATTAAATACAAGAGAAGAGTTCAAGTACCTTCTGGACCAGAAATATTTGAGATTTAGAAATAGACTAAAACTCTACTCTTACGAACACGCTAATAAAAGTGGTCGATCGCTGGCGCGCTTCATCCGTAGCCAAGTGAACTCCACACATGTCCCCTATATAACCGAGGGCACAGGTCCAAAGAAACACGACCCCAGGGAGATCACAAAAGCCTTCAGGTCCTATTACCAAGACCTTTATAATATACAGGGGCAGCTGGCAAATATGTCCCCTTCCGGCCGAAAAAGCCAAAATAGAAGCCTACGTACAAAAAACGGCCCTACCTTAGCATCTCAAGGGAAACAAAAGAAATCTTGGACGCAGAATTCACGCCAGACGAAATTAGCGAAGCCATCAAAAACTCTCCGTCCGGGAAGGCCCCAGGTCCTGACGGATTTACCCCCTGATTCTTCAAGCAATTCAGGGAAATTCTCACCCCTGTGCTGCTGGAAACGTTCAACCAGGTTTCCCCCTCAGCCCCTTTTTCCTCCCCAAGCACTCATGGCACACATTACAGTGCTTCCCAAACCCGGTAAAGATATCGGTGCATGCTCCAGCTATCGGTCAATATCACTTCTCAACATCGACATCAAACTATTCTCCAAAGTACTGGCAGGCAGATTGGCCCCCTTACTACCATCCCAAATTCACAACGACCAGGTGGGATTCATAAAAGCATGGGAGGCGAGGGATAATACCAATAAGACCCTCCTCCTGATAAGCCAAGCCCACCGTATACCACAACCATTCTGCCTTCTCTCAATAGACGCAGAGAAGGCCTTCGATCGCGTCAATTGGGAATTCTTAAGTGCATCACTGTCACACATGGGCCAAGGACCAAAATTTTTAAACTGGATCCTGGCACTATATGATAACCCATCAGCACAGGTCCGAGTAAATGGCTTACTGTCCGACCCAGTACATATCAGAAACGGGACAAGACAGGGATGCCCTCTGTCCCCCCTCCTATATGCTATTGTGATGGAACATTTGGCAGTGGCACTGAGAAATAACCCAAACGTGCGCGTACTGCAGTTCGGAAACCAGACCTGCAAGACAGTTTTATATGCAGTTGACCTCCTCCTATTCGTATCACAGCCACGTACCACTTTCCCAGCAATCTTGCAAGAATTGACACAATTTGGCCATGTAAGCCATTTTAAGGTCAATCTGCATAAATCCGAAGCCATGAACATAACACTTCCCTCCAGCGAAGTAGCCCACCTAGCAGACCAATTCAACTTTAAGTGGCGCTCAACCTCCATCCGCTACTTAGGGGTACAATTAGCAGCGGACACCTCGGAACTATATAACCTTAATTACATTCCCCTACTGGAAAAAGTAACAAAAGACCCAAGGGATAGGCCACTAAACAACTAAGTTGGTTCCGACGAATAAATGTTTTGAAAATGGACGTGACTAAAATTCCTATATCTATTCCAGACACTGCCAATTAAGATACCGGCCCAATATCTCAAACAGATACACCAAACTTTCCGCAGATTCGTGTGGGGTGAAAAATGTAGCCGTATCAGCCACAGAACTATGTCGCGTGCCAAGCTCGGGAGGGGTGGGGCTCCCAGATCTTAAAGTGTACCACTCAGCCGCGGTTCTCACAAGACTGATAGATTGGCACCACCATGCGGGTACAAAACAGTGGGTCAACTTGGAAGCAACACTGATATGGCCCCATTTGCGGCTACTACCCTGGATAAAAAAGAAAGCCAGGCCCTTGACCCTGCCACACACTCCCATGACATTAAACTGCATAGAAACGTGGGACAAACAAACAACAAAAGGGGAAATAATAGTCCGCAAAGGAGCCATGACCCCGATATTCCACAACCCTGCATTCCCACAAGGATGCGAAAGACGATAATTTCTGGGGTGGAGGGAGGAGGAAGACACCAGGTGCTGTCAAATAATGGGGGCAGGGGGCCTCCCGTCCTTTAATGACCTCCAAACAGCTTGTCCCAACCAGAAATTACTCTGGGTGGAATACCTACAGTTGGCCTCATTTTGGAGAACCCAACTAGACTCACGCACATACGGGGACCCCCCTGAACCCGTTGAGGAGCTATTCCTGAGATCCGAGCCCCCGACCCGGGCCCTATCCCGACTGTATAGAATTATATTGGATAGGCTCACACCAGGACTGCCGAAGTACACGGAGAGCTGGGAGAGGGATCTGTCCAAGAGCCTGCGGGACTCCGATTGGGAAAGGGCCTTCACATTCGCACATAAACTACCCTTAGCCTGTGCAGCACAGGAGAAAAACTTCAAACTCCTCTCGATGTGGTACAGATGCCCAGACATGATTCACCGCATATTCCCCTCGGTCCCTGAGGATTGTTGGAGATGCGGATCCGGACGTGGTACCATGCTACACATCTGGTGGGATTGCCCACTCATCAAGCCCTTTTGGAATAAAGTCTTCGAACTCTATGAGAGCGCATCGCACTCCGCCGTAGAGGCCACCCCGCAGATGGCGCTGCTGTCAGTTATGCCCGGTCCCTACACCCCTATTAAAAAAGGGTTACTACGGCACTTTCTTACTGCAGCAAGGGCGGTCATTCCACGCCATTGGCGCGCTACATTAACCCCCCCCCCCCCCCCCCCCCCGGAATTTGTCCAGGAATTAAACCAACTGATGTACATGGAAGAAATGAGAGATGAAGGAGCCGAAGGACCGAAATGGGGCACGCAAGCCTGGGTAACGTGGAATACGTACCGTGACTCGCCACAGTTTCAATTCGCAATGGGTTGGTGATGGAGCTCGACTGGGGAGGAGAGATATATGACCCTGAGGAGAGTACCTGGAATCAACTGAGGTATTAGAAGAGAGTCTGGGCGGACACACCTTCCCCCCTCTATCTCCTCCCTTCCTTCCCACATGTCCCCCAATATAACCATGTTAGTTGCACCTTGTTTGTTTTTTATATAGTCAAACCAGGCCTTGTTACAATGATAAGCATAATTATTTTCAAACTGAAGTACATAAGTAAGGCAAATGACTACAACAGGCCCAAAGACACGCCGGCACAAGTGGATTATAATCGGAGGGTCATAGCAAAGAATGATTTTGATTCTACGTGTTGAACTCTGTTCCTACAATTTTGGCCCACTAACCACTGTGCCTCAGCCTTGAGTGTCGAGACATAGAAATTGCCTTATTGCCCATTGTCTTTATTTGTTAACTCCGGGGAGGGGGGGGCATTGAGGTTCTGCGGCTGGATTCCACACGGAGGTGATAGTAGCACACATATGTGCATAACTATGTCACAAGTGGCAGTTGCTATACCCAACTGGACTCTAATCAAACTTATTATCTAGTATCAATGAGTCTAGAACATGTCTGCTATGTCTAACACAAGGATCTAAATTTTGGCCCGATATCGCTCTCGCCAAAGTGCGTTTTCACCACGATGCAAGGAGTTTTTCAGGCAAAACCACCTCCCATCACTTCAGTAAAGCAGTAATCGCCAAGTGCTTCCCATTGTTTTCAGTGGGGAACCTCGCATCTATATTGTACGCCATGCAATGTGTTCTAGTGTCCCATTGAAAACAATGTGCGGGCGACACGTTCTGAGGAATGCGAAAAGACAAGACACGCAACAATTTTTTTCTGCAATGCAAAACATTGCTTATATGTATGACTTCATTCAAAAGTATGGGGTTCATATTCGTGCGCCTTGCAATGCACAAATCTTGTGCAAATTTCTTGGCCGTGTGAAACAGCCTTAAGTGCTTGGCCTATATTGGGCTTAAGGATGCAATGATTTGGGGGGAATTTCATTTCCACTTTTCAAGAGCCATAACTTTTTTATTTTTCCGTCGATATGGCCATATTAGGGCTTGTTTTTTGCATGGTGAAATATAGTTTTTATTGTTACCATTTGTGGGTGTATATAATGTATTGTAAAACTTTTATTTTTATTTTGA
This sequence comes from Eleutherodactylus coqui, assembly GCF_035609145.1. Taxonomy (NCBI): domain Eukaryota; kingdom Metazoa; phylum Chordata; class Amphibia; order Anura; family Eleutherodactylidae; genus Eleutherodactylus; species Eleutherodactylus coqui. Next base: position 215,999,153 of record NC_089840.1, on the reverse strand, counting down.
GGGCAGTTACAGAAGACATCAATTCTGCCATTGTTGTTTTTTTATTTATTTTTTTAATGCGTGAATCATATAGTATAAATGACAATACATTTTTTTGCGATCCGGTACGATTACAATGATACCAAAAACAGTTTTGTTTTTTTTTATTTTCCACTTTTGCACAATAAAAACCCATTTTTGGAAGCTATAATTATTTTGCATCATTCCTATATTACATAGACAAAAAGGCAGATGGATATATTAAACCTATATAGGGTACCACTCAATCTCGTCAGTCCATAAATTTTAATTCAAAGGGACATCACTCTTGCAGTTTAACCTCTCTCTACCAACAGATGCCTAATTTCTTCTCCCTGACATATAAATATCTCATCACTGCCCGGGCAGCTCTATTGCTCTTTTCTTTATAGATACATGAAACCACTTGTGTCTCTCAAAGGCAATCTTTTGGTCTAAAGTCCGACTGGAAATATATTGCTGATGGTAAAATACACCTTCTACATATAAATATCTATGCCTTCTACCTGTGAACTATAAAGACCACAGGATAAATATATCTCAAGAGGTCAATATTGTGACCAATCCACAAGGAATAATGGAATTTTCCAGTGGATATGATGGTTATCCCCTAAGTGACACCACCACTCGCTCTGAAGGCACCTATATTTATGGATCAAGAATTATCCCAGTTACTCAAATTCAGGGATCAAGATTTATTGTATTATGCCAGGGAAAATGATTAACCCTGGGATCCTACGTCGCACTTGGAGTTACCATTTGATCACATAAGCACCGCTACATATACAATCGAAGGGTGGATTATACAAAATGCCTTGCTATAGTTAAACACAATCTGCCCTTAAACGAGATAGCCCTGTCATATAGTCAGTATATCACCAGATCTCTCATGCTCAGAGACAGTAATTGACATACCACATACGATAACATCTATTGAATCTCATAGTAGCTCTTATGGTAGCTCACAATTAGGAGTTTGATATCATTAGTCACTATGCTAATAGCTCTTCACTTAGGAGTTTAAAGCCTGTCGCCCAGGAACTTGATGTCTCATTCCCTGATGCCCCTTCCCCCCATCTACGAGTTTCCACAGTCTAACTAGATAAGACAGTTTCATCAGGATTGAGGATCAAATCATATGTGAGAAAGCCTTTGCGGCCGGAATAACTGATTCAGAGAACATAGAGATGTCATGCAGCCTGCACGACTGTGATAGTAGCCTGTGCGGCTATGATAGAACTGTCAGAGATGGTAGGTACGGCTCACAATGGGGCTTAAATACCCGTATCTCCGCCCCTCTCACCTGTCCGCTTCAATGAGTGTTCAGCCACGTCAATCCCCTCTTGCCAAATCTCAGGATGGATGGTCAGATTGCACATGCGCACTGGCGACCCCCCCCCCCCCCCCCGCCACCCAGTCTGTCAAGGAGACACGGGCATGATGCATCACCCGGGCAATTGCGATGCATGATCCATAGGACACAGGCATGCGCGAGTACACCCCGGTCCCGGTTAATGCGCGCACTTCTCTAAGACTGGCAGGAAGCCCCTGCATGGCATAGACCTTAATCACAGGCCATGGTAACCATGTTGCTATTAAATAGCAACCATTGTAAGGCTTGGGGATACCGGCGCGCCATTATATAGGGACACAGTTTCTTCAGGTGGGGTGATGGGTTGTGTCATGGACATATGGGAATATTCCATGGTCCGAAGACAATCTAAATGCGACACACATGAATGTGCCAATCCAGCCCTGACGTACCCTCTGTCATTGGTGGTATTGGTCATGTGACATGCTGGATATCAATCATTCCAGTGAATCTATAACTGTAAGTGATCCATAGGTATCCAACGTACTCCTTTGTAAAATACTTATTATTAATTCAGTTATAGAAGTATAGTAGTATATCTGGTCAGAAGACACCCTAAACTGTATTTAGTGCCGTCATCCAAGCTTATTCACATTCACAAAGATTTCACATATTCCAATACACATCATGGCTCAGTGTGATATCACATTGTTCTTTCAAAAAAAGGGGAAATTTCAACCCCAGGGGCAATTATGGGCTGGGCTGCGCTACCAAGGCATTTTTCAGATATGGAGCAATAGTGCGGGTGAAGAATAACCCTTCACTTCTGGGTCCCAATAATACCAGAGCATATAACACCATATTTGTTGGGTCATCCTTATCCACACGTAGCCAGGTACCAAATCCAAGCTTCAGGGTTCACCCGAAGGACATTTAGATTCCCCAGAAACTATTTTTCTTGGAGAACACAATGGTATCTACATCTATTTTACCAGCATTATTGACCTCATCTGGGATAAAGAAGTCATAGTCAAAAGAAAATTCAAGAATGGGAACTGATTTTACTCAAATGGATAGCGACGTTTCCAGACAAATTCTACAATCCGTTTTTGAATAGTCTTCCTCAAAGATCTGAAGTCTAAATGTTACGGTATACTATCCTTGAAACGCCAGCCCGGGTGCCCTAGAACTCACCCACCACCCCTGTCCCTGCCTGCTTGCCTCCACTTCTGGCTAACACTAGGCGGGCAACTGGGCAGCGGTCCCTACTCTCACTAGGGTCCGAAAAGGGACGTTGGCGTACCTGGATGGAAAGGGTAGAATACCGACCGAAAAGGCAGATGTAAATAACCAACACGAATAATAGTAAGCAGAACTGAGGCAGATGGAAAAACCTGACGGGCAATAGCAGAGAAGATGACAGAGGCAGGAGACCCACAGAGGCAGACTAGCTAGCACACTGAGGGAAACCAATAACTGGCAGTGATTGCAAGTCTCTGCCCGACCTTTAAACAAAAGCCCCCGCCCAGGGTCGGAGAGAAGGAGACAACCGAAGGAACACACGGTTTCAATAATGACTTATGAAAAACCCTATGGACCCCCTCCATGTAGCTGGCAAATCAAGTTCATAAGCAAGCGGATTTACTACCCGCGTGATGACAAAGGGACCCACGTAACGAGGCGCCAATTTCAAAGGCGGAACCTTCAATTTGAGATTTCTAGAATACAAATATACCTTCTGTCCCATCCTGTAAGGTTCAGATACTGACAGACTCCTCCCACTACGCAACTGAATATGAGCCCCTGTTGCTTCTAGGTTCTTCTGTATTTCTTTCCATACCCCCTGCAGCGCATCTGTGGCGACATCAGCTGCAGGACAGGCCGACAGAGAAGAAATAGCCGTAAGGAAGAGAGGATGCTGCCCATATACACAAAAGAATGGAGACACCCCAATAGAAGAACAAGTAAGACTGTTTAGTGCAAACTCTGCCAACAGCAAAAATTCTGCCCACTGATGAGCTTTTTCACTAGCAAACAACCATAAATATTGCACTAAATCCTGGTTCTACTGCTCTGTCTAACCATTAGTTTGTGGGTGGAAGGCTGATGAGGACAGCGACGTTCCCAGGATTTTGCAGAAGGCTCGCCAAAACCTGCCAACAAACTGAACCCCGCAATCCGATACAATGTTCTCAGGAAACCCATGTAGATTACTTGAAAGCGCTGCCGAATAAGTTGGATTTATAAATACAAGATTTAAAAATCCCCGGAACACAGTGGGGGCGTTAAAAAGTCCAAAGGGCATGACCAGATGTTGAAAGCGGTCTTCCACTCATCTCCCTCTTGAATGCGAATTAAATTGTAAGCGCCCCTTAAGTCCCTTTGGAAAGCGCCCCTTTGGAAGACCAGTGGGCCCCTACTACCTGACTCAATAAGTCAGGAATCAGGTTCTTCACTGTAATTTTATTCAAAGCTCGATAATCCACACAAAGCCTCAATGCCCCATCCTTCTTCTCCACAGGACGGCCTGAGACTCAGAGATATAGAATTTAAGGGCTTCGTGCTCATGCCCAGACAAATTAGGGATGGGACTATCCCCTAAGTCCCACTCCCTATGGGGAGGCAAAGTCTCAGACAGTTTCTTGGAGAATACGTCCTGAAAATCAGACAAATATTTTTGGATAAGTACGGTATCTGCTGAACACATGGAGAAGTAGTTACGTGATTATGACAGGACAACCCCCAACGTGTCAATTCCCGGGTGGACCAATCAATTTGGGGGTTGTGCAGTGCCAACCAGGGCATACCAAGCACCACATCTACAGACATCCTTTCCCATCACCAGAAAGGACAGATTCTCAGAGTGGAGAACATCCACAGTGAACTGCAGAATGGGAATCCTCCATTGGACAACTCCTGCCGACAGTAGAGTCAATACTAGTGAAGTGTATGGCGAACTTTAGCAATAAGAATTCAGTCACTAGAGGTCTGACAAAATTTAAGTTAATCAAATTGGGGGCAATGCCTGAATTAATGAAGGCTTGCCCAGATCGACTAAAATTGTGGAAGGCAACTTGACAAGGCACCAACAACTTAGGGAATACCTGTGATCCTAGGTGATCTTCCGACAATCGCCTAGGATCTGTAGTTTTCCGCCAGTCCAGATTGCTGATGCAGTTGTCTCTGAGGACAGGTCGCTACACGATGTCCGGCTTTCCCACAGTAGAAGCAAAGACAGTGAGTCATCCGCAACCGTCGCCGTTCCTCGGGCTTTAGCTGGTCCACTTTCATAGGCTCGGTAGCAGGAGATGGCTTGGAAGAAGTGGAAGCGGGTCTGGAAGATTCCCTAGTTTTACAGGCCTGACGTTCCTCTGTTCTAGATCTCGGCCTCCTGTCAGCTTTTACTGCCAATTGCATTGCCTCATTGAGTGTTAGGGGAGCGGGATGAGAAATAAGTAGATCCTTCACATCATCATAAAGACCCAACAAAAACACATAGTTCCAGGAGGTTTCACCTGCATACTGTCCAAACTTAGAGCAATAGTCCTCTACCCACTGCTGCCCCTGACATAGAGACATGAGCTGTGACACTGCCAATCCCGCCGATCTGGCTCATCAAAAATCCCTTCTAGATCCCGAAAAAACGAATCCACTGACTTCAGGCAAGCCGAACTCTCGGTTAAAGAGTAGGCCCATGTCTGGAGGGGACCCCGCAGTAGGGACATAATTAATCCCACTTTTTGGGAGTCTGAGCCGGAGGAACAGGGCCGCTCCAAAAATAGTCTACATGCCTGCTGAAAAACAAAAAACTTGCTTCTCTCCCCTGAAAATACCTCGGGGAGAGGACACTTGGGCTCAGGGATAGACAGGGCGGCAGAAACCTGTGCCAACGCTCGCTGCTCCTGGGCCACCATACTACCAAGCAGGTCTTGGATCACGCCCACTATCTCCTGCGACTGACTAGCAAGGGCACTCCTAGTCTCCACTGGAGGGCCAAACAAAACCCACAGGGTAATTTACGGGCCAGTTATTATGTTACGGTCACCTACCCACTGTTGCGCAAGCCCAGGTTGCCCTAGAACTTACCCGTAACCCCCTGTCCCTGCCTACTTGCCTCCACTCCTGGCTAACCCCAGACGGGCAACTGGGCAGTGGTCCCTACTCTCACTAGGGACTGAGAGAGGAAACTGGCATACAAAGATGTATCAAGGTAGAAAACAGACAGGATGGGCAGATGATACAACCAACAGAAAAATACTAGCAGACCAAGGCAGATGGGAGAACCTGGCAGATATGACAGAACAAGCTGACAACGCTGGAGACCAACAGGGCAGGATGCTAGCACGCTGAAGGAAACCAAATAACTGGCAGTGAATGTAGGTCACTGCCAGCCTTGGAAACACAAGCCTCCGCCCAGGGGCGGAATGAGGGAGACACTCCTACAGCACCAATTTAAAAGGTGCTCATGCACGGGGCTGACTACAGGAGCGCACGGCACCGCCCAGACGCGCGAGAGCACGCACCACGCCGAAAAGTCAACCGCGCACCCGGCAGCCAAACAACAAGCCGGGGGGACGCGGCCCGACTGCGGGACCCAGCGCCGCCCCAGGAGGACCCGTAGCCGCACGGTAACAGATTTATTCAAAAACTGTCGGGTCAAAATACACAGTACACCCCTCGATGAATTCGTTCAGGGGTCTAGTTTCCAAAATGGGGTCATTTGTGGGGGTCCTCTGTCATTTTGGCTGCTCAAGGGGTCTATGAGTGTGCAATGGGGTCTAAAACGCCTTTAAATAAAATGTCTGATCTGAAAGCCACCGGCTGCTCCTTTCGGCAGGGCCCTGTTGTGCATGCGGACAGAAGATTGAGGCCATGGGTATATTTCTGAACACTGGACAAACGGGAGTATACATTTTGGGGTGCAAATGCTCGTTTTCATGTGCACTATACAAAAAAATTCTGTGTTTAAAATTACATATTTGCAAAAATATGAAATTTATTTTTTTTGTCTAAATTGCATTAATTCCTGCTGAGAAATTGTGGGGTCAAAATACTCCTGGCACTCCTCATTTAATACATTAAGGGTGTAGTTTTTAAAATGGGGTCATTTGTGGGCGCTATCATTTTGACACCTATAAGCCTTTGCAATCTTGGCTTGGTGCAGAAAAATAGTGTTCCTCAAAATGTTAATACGTAATGTTGAATTCGTTCGTCTCCGAAACGGTTTAAAAAAAAAAAAAAAGTTTCCAATGTGCACCCAAAATAAATAGATGGAAATATATATCTTATTAAAAATTTCTATATTATGTTTGCACATATTTGAGATATTGCAATTGGTAATGTGAAAAAAATTACATTTTTTTTTATTTTCCAAATTGTGGCGCTTTTAATAAATAGACACAAATTCTATCAGTCTGGTTTAGAGATGAGCGAGCACCAAAATGCTCGGGTGCTCGCTGCTCGAGTCGAGCTTTCCACGATGCTCGAAATGGGCGACTCAAGCATTTTTGTATATGACCGACGCTCACTAAGGTTTTCATTTGTGCAAATCTGCAAAACCTACGAAAGTGATGGAACCGACACAGAAACGGATAGGGCAGGCAGGGGGCAACATGCAGGGCTTGCATCTCAGGTTCCCAGGTCTCACTATTAAGCCACAATAGCAGCAAGAGTGCCCCCCCCCCCCACACCCTAACAATTTTTACTTCGGACAAACCCTCATTAGCAAGGCACACCTTAGCTAAGCACCACACTACCTCCAACCAAGCACAATCACTGCCTACGGGACACACCGCTGCCTCTTCTCCTGGGTTACATGCTGCCCAACGCCCCTGCACGACCCTGCGTCCGCAGCGCACACAATAGTGCCCCTGCGCAGCCTTCAGCTGCCCTCATGCCACACGCTGGCCTCATAGCCACACCACCCTCATGTCTATTTATAAGTGCGTCTGCCATGAGGAGGAACCGGAGGCACACACTGCAGAGGGTTGGCAGGGCCAGGCAGCGACCCTCTTTGAAAGTGTGGGCGATAGCCCACAATGCTCTTGAGAATTGATAATAGATTGACGTTCCATCTTCATTCCAATCCTTTGCCACCTCCGTCAGGAGCTGCAAACGTGGGCATAAACGGGACTCTGCTGCCAGCCCAGCACTTCTACACATCTCCACAATGCAGCAATACTCGGTGTGGGAAGTATGTGAGCGGGCCCTGGGTCAACCTCTGTCCCATCAAACACCCTGAGTGGCCCAAGGTGCTGCGAGTGACATAGCAATGGGGACTCCATGTGTCCACACACTACTCATTCTGTTTGGGTGTTGGATACCTCCTCAACAACGCAAGAGGTAAACCATCTGCACTCTGCACCCTACCCAAGTCTGTCAGTGTTTTGGGGACAGACAGGTAAAACACCTCAATGGGAAGTCTGTGTGCACCCGCAGCACGGGTGGCCAGCAGGAACACACAGACGGTACAGAAAGAAATCCCATTGCAGTGCCCCGGATAGCTGTGGTTACGTGAGAGGAAATACATGTTGGCTGCGGCCCACGTGCCATGCCCTAGACATTCTGGATTTTTTTTAAAGTTCCAGGCAGGTACAACTCCGTGTGCACCCGCAGCATGGGTGGCAAGCAGGAACACACAGACGGTACAGAAAGAAATCCCATTGCAGTGCCCCGGATAGCTGCGGTTATGTGAGAGGAAATACATGTTGGCTGCGGCCCACGCGCCATGCCCTAGACATTCTGGATTTTTTTTAAAGTGCCAGGCAGGTACAACTCCGCTATGGCAAGTCTGTGTGCACCCGCAGCATGGGTGGCAAGCAGGAACACACAGATGGTACAGAAAATCCCATTGCAGTGCCCCGGATAGCTGCGGTTACGTGAGAGGAAATACATGTTGGCTGCAGCCCACACGCCATGCCCTAGTCAGTCTGGGTTGTTTTTCGGGCCAGATAGGTAGAACACCGCAATGGGAAGACCATAGTATACACAGACCCCTGTAATATTCCTGTAGTAAAGGTATAAGCTGAACCCAGTAACAGTTATGTGGCAGAAGTCTAGGGAGACCCCAGTAACATTTCTGCAATAACAGTATAGACAGACCGCAGTAACATTTCATTAGCAGAAGTATAGGCAGACCCCTGTAACATTTATGTAGCAGCAGTATTTGCAGACCCCTGTAACATTTTTGTAGCAGCAGTATAGGCAGACCCCAGTACCATTTCTGTAGAAGTAAAAGCAGACCCCAGTAACATGTCTGTCACCGCTGTATAAGCAGACCCCTGTAACATTTATGTAGCAGAAGCATAGGCAGACCCCAGTACCATTTTTGAAGCAGAAGTATACACAGACTCCAGTAACATTAACGTGGCGGAAGTATAGACAGACCCCACTAACATTTCTTTGGTAACGGTATAGACAGAGCCGAGTAACATTTCTGTAGTAACAGTATAGGCAGATCCCAGTAACATTTCTGTAGGAGAAGTACAGGCAGACCCCAGTAACATTTATGTGGCAGCAGTATTGGCAGACCCCAGTAACATCCTTGTGGCAGCAGTATAGGCAAACCCCTGTAAAATTAACGTGGCAGCAGTATAGGCAGACCCAAGTAACATCCTTGTGGCAGCAGTATAAGAAGACCCCTGTAACTTTCTTGTAGCAGACGTATAGGCAGGCAGACCCCAGTAAAATTTCTGTAGTAATAGTATAGGCCAACCTCTGAAACATTGGGATACCATGAGCGTAGGCGAAGGCCGGAAAAATTAGTTGGATAAGAGTGTAGGCGTGGGCCCCAAAAATTAGTGTTCCAAGAATTTATCAACCGAGAGGGCAGGTGAAACCCATAAACATTTTTTTGAAGATACAGCTCACTGTTGCTTAATTTGTAACAGAGCCTGTAGGCAGCCCTGTTAAAAAAATTGGTTCATGTTACAGTCTCAATACTTTTAAAAAATTATAAAAGCATTGGTAGATGTAGATGAGCCTTTTGGGCCGCAGAACAATTGGCCGTTCAGCACAATGACATGTTTTCTGGTCAGTCACCTCATCGTCCAGCGGCTCTTCCTCCGAGTCCTCTGTGTGCTCCTCCCTCGGACTTAGTGCCCTTACTACTACCTCACAGATAGACAACTGTGTCTCATCATCATCGACCTCCTCACCCACTGAAAGCTGCTAAGACAGTTGCCAGAAGTCTCCAGCCTCATCACCCGGGCCCCGGGAACTTTCCAAAGGTTGGGCATCGGTCACGACAAACTTCTCAGGTGGGAGAGGAACCATTTTTTCCCAATCAAGGCAGGGTCCCGAGAACAGTTCCTGGGAGTCTGCCTGCTCATGAGAATGTGTCATTTTCATGGAGTGAGGAGGCTGGGAGGAAGGAGGAGCAGCAGCGAGAGGATTCAGAGTTCCAGCAGTGGACGGCGTAGAAGACTAAGTGGTCGATACATTGCTGGATGCATTTTCTGCTATCCACGACAGGACCTGCTCACACTGCTCATTTTGTAATAAAGGTCTACCACGTGGACCCATAAATTGTGATATGAAGCTGGGGACCCCAGAAACTTGCCTCTCTCCTAATCCCGCAGCAGCCGGCTGCGATTCACCTGGACCAGGAACTCGGCCTGTGCCCACACCCTCACTTGGACCTCCGCATCCTCGCCTCCGTCCACGGCCACGTCCTCTAGGCCTACCCCTACTCCTCAGCATGGTGTATTTCGAATACAGCAGACACAGAGTGTTGTAAAAAATTAGGCAATTATTTGCCTGCACTTGGAGGCTGACAGTGGTTATGTTAAGCACACTGTAGACCAAAATAATTATACGCTAGGCTGCAGAAAGGCCTAGCTGGCTAATAGTGAGCCACTACAACTCCTAGCAGCCACGCAGTAACTTGCACACGCGCACAGGTAGCCCTAAGGAGGATTTTTTTTTCAGATGTTTTTGAAAAAAACAGGAGCCTAGATAGCGTGTATATGTCTTTCCCTCTATCAGCGGCTGTGGCCGTACGCTGTGCGTGAAGTTGACAGGACGCACAGAGCGGTGTAAAAAATTAGGCAATTATTGGCCTACACTTGGAGGGTCACACTGGTTATGTAACGCACACTGTAGGCCGAACAAATTATACGCTGGGCTGCAGAAAGGCCTAGCTGGCTAATAGTGAGCCACTACAACAGTAATGCACACGCTTACAGGTAGCCCTAAGGAGGAGCTTTTTTGGGGTACTTGTTGACAGGATTCTACACTACCACTGTCCCTGCCTGACCACTACTGCCCCTATACTCTGTATAATTGGCTGCAGACTGACAACACAATAGTCTGCAGAGCCCAAGATGAAAAAAAAAAAACTAAGTGCAAATCTGCTCCCAGCTGCCAAAACAGTGATGCACACGGTCAGAAGGACTGTTGGGGTTCTTGTGGACAGGATCCTACACTGCCACTTTCCGTATCTCAGCAGCACTTTCCCTATACTCTGTATAATAGACTGCAGACTGAGAACGCTGTAGCTGTAATGGCCTGCACAGCCCGAGATGAAAAAAAAAATTGTGCAAAACTGCTCCCAGCCAGCCACAACAGTAATGCACACGGTCAGATGTAGCCCTAAGAAGGACCGTTGGGGTTCTTGAAGACGCTAACACTCTACCTATAGCACCAGTAGCACTCTCCCTAATCTCTGCCAGCGTGTGTCTGAGGCGAGCTGTGGTGGAAGCCCAGTATATATCTATATGGATCGGTGGGCCTTGGCAGTAGACAGTTGTCAATTTAACATTCTGTATACATATTCGCTTTCTGTCTTGCTACAAATATAATGTTCTTACAGTTATGCAATAGGTACTTCCGCTCATATGAAAATATCTGTTTTATAACTCTGCTGACATGGGGAAGCCAACATGAAGCTTCTGTTCTCAAAACGCTGACAAGATAATATATAGTATAAACACGTTACATTTTCCATCTGTTTTGCAATTTTGGAGGACAGTTAACTCAGACATGGACAACCGCAGTCTGAAACAGTTACCGCAGAAATTACCCAAGCAATTTTACTGGAAACGTATGCAAATAACATGGGAGGTTTGTGCAATTTATAGTTCATGATGTAACATCCAATCATATCGAAGGAACCACACGTGGCTCCAAGACAACCCACTCATTTCATCCACCACCTGATGGCCAATCACAGATGACCGGAGGATGGAAGAATTGCAAGATGCTTATCCAATAATTAAACAATACATTGTATCTATGTAATCTTTGACCTGCCCAGATGGGCGGATGTGTTAAACTCTTAAAATAGGCTACACGCCGATCATTAAAGTTAGAATTGAGGAAGCTATGCATGCTGAACCTTGTGTCAGTGTGAAAACTTCTTATGCGCATTATCAATTCAGAATTAATATGGAGGGGTGTAAACATTCCAAATTGAGTAAGCCGTGGTTCCGCAAAGGAATGTTCCGCGACAGAGCAGCGGGCAGGACTGGTTTATATACTCGGCGGTCACTTGATCTCGCGAGTCACTCACTGCAGGGGGTGGGATAGGGCTGGAACGTCACAGGAGGAAGTTGTAATTCCTTCCCTGCATGTCTATTGGCCAGAAAATGGCGCAAAACATGCAGGGAAGGAAATGGAATTGACTCAAGTACCGCGTGGTGCTCGTCTCGAGTAACGAGCCTCTCGAGTACTCTAATAGTCGAGCGAGCATCAAGCTCGGATGAGTACGTTCGCTCATCTCTAGTCTGGTTTTTTCCACCTGAATGAAGTGCAATGTCAGAATCATTTGGATTTGCAAAACCTTTATAGTGTTAGTTCATGTTAAAGTGACACGTTAGATTTCCAAAATTTGGCCTGGTCATTAAGTCGCAAACAGGCTTGGTCATTAAGGGGTTAAAGTCCGCTTGTCACTGTCCAACTACAAGTCCACCTGAGAGCACATTTACCGGCCAACCAACCATGGTTCTTCTTCCTTTGCATTTAGCTTCAGGTTGTTACCCAGGCAAATTTTTACCAGACGCCTCATTCTCTTCCATTCTACAGCCCAAAGGCGTTACAAGGCTGGATTCACGCAGGGCATTTTTGATGCGGTAAAAAACTAGTGCTTTTTTGCGTGCTTTTGTGCCGTGCTTTTTCTTTACTGCGTACTATGACTGAAGTGCACGTTGTTTATCAAATGTGGTTTTTACCACATCAAAAATATCTCATATGAATACAGCGTAATATTCATCAGCTGCTTTTCACACTGCGGATATTTGTGTTTCCTCCCTGGTTTTACAAACTCTGCTTGCTGCACTGTATAAGCAAACCATTATTCTAGTTTACCCTGTCTGCTCTCCATGTCATCCGAGATCACATTCACTGGTCCTCCAATGCTCTGGCCACCTGTCATCGTGATGTCCAACATACATAATATTCTTTTTCCTCTGGTCTTCCTCTCCTGATTGTACTGATAACCGCGTATTTACTTACTATACCATGCTAAGTGAAGATTAAAAAAAAATGAACTCCTGCGCTCAGGGTGACCCGTGTAGTATCGTCTGTGACTGCTTAAGAAGTTAACGTGTGAGGGTGTGACCCAATGAAGTCCATAGAGCATTAAAGAAAAAAGGAGGAGCTCTCTGTAGTAAAATAAAGGAATTTTTATTTATACAGAGCTCCAGACATCAGTTTGATGCAACGCATTTCGGAGCTGGCACGCTCCTTAAGCACAAAGTGACTGATGTAATAACAATATAGTCAACATGTAAAGAATATATAATAGAAATATTGAAGGGAAAAAAATGAGAAAAAAATTAATAATACCATGGATAAAAAAAAGTTCATATAGAATAAAATCAATCACTGCAATCATTAAATAAAATTATGTCCTGGTAGGCTAAAAAGAGGGGGGGAGGGCAACAAACATAAAGGGGTTAAATTCAGTAATGCTATTACTGTGAAAGACATATATACAACACACGACTCTTCTCAAAAGGTGATATGATACATTCCTGTGAGAGGCATATATGCGGCACTGAAGTCCTTTTGAGATCATGTACAGTGCAGGTATTAGCATAGACATGAATGCTGGCATGCTATGGGGATGGATTACACAGCGAAAGGAAGAAACATGATGCCTGTCTGCAAATGGAAGCAGCGCTAAGATGCTTGAGTTATTCACCAAGGTCTGTGTCGCGCTAGTGTAAAATATACACTGGCCGGATCCTCTATATGTGCTATAGTGGGAAAAAAGGCGTCAGAACGCCAGCCTATGTCGGGCTCTCGTGGGAATAGAGTAGCGGAATGTCACCGGAAGTGACGTCAGCATGCGGTCCAAACGTAATGGCCGTGCGTTCGAAAAGCAAGTGGCAATATATGTGTACATATAGATTGAATCAGCTGCTCATACTATAAATTGGTTACCCTAATAAGGCATTAGGGAAAATAAATACAATAAACCTAATTTTATATTTTATATGTATCTTCTGTTAATAACCAGGCAGAGGCTGTAAAATTAGTTTAAGGTGGATGGATGACGAGAGGATTGAAATATACAATTACTGTGTAGATAATGTTTGGATGTTGCTTTTATAATCGTGTTATTTAGTCAAATTTTTTCTAAGACTTCATTTAAGCCGCCTGGTTTCAGGGTATTCAAACGAAAAATCCAAAACATCTCTTTCATTTTTAGCTTAGAGAAATTGCCTGATGGAATTTTTTTCCAGTGGGGTAATGTGCATACCCATTGCGTCTTTGTCATGGTGGTGAAGGAATTGTTTGGATACACTATGTAGTAAGTAACCTCTTGATATTTGATCTATGCCGATTTGCCCAAATGCAGAGGGCATTAGTTGTACGGCCCATATGCTTGAGGTCATATGGGCAATCTATAAGATAAATGAGAAATGTAATGCCACAGTTTAGAAATTGGTTGATGCTGAATTTTTTCCCTTTACCTAGATCTATATCTCTTTTGCCGGATTGGATGTTTAAGTAGCACTTACATTTATTAATCCCGCATTTATAGACTCCTCTGAGGGTGGATATGTGAGGAGTGGCTGGAATAGATGGGGTTTGAAATCTGGGGCATGAAGGAGCTAGAATATTTTTCAGGTTCCACGCCCTATGAAAAATGATCGTGGGTCTGTTGGTAATTACTTCTGTAAGGAAATGATCTCCCTTCAGGATGTTCCAGTGTTTATTTAAGTTTTTATTAGGTTTTGGTGTGAGTTATATTCAGCCAGAAAGATATTTCGTGAATCAAACTGGTGCTTATCTCTCTTTTATGGGTTAATATCTCACGGTTGATTCAAAACCTTCTCGTAAGCTGATTCAACCAGTGTCTTGGAATATCCTTTGGTTTGAAAGCGATCAATCAAAATTTCTGATTGTTCTTTGTAATCCTCGATACTGCTACAGTTCCCTTTTCACTTTCCATTCTTTTACGTGGCAGCTGATGAAGTTTAGATAGCTGTTTGAATCCGCCTTCTTAAAGAAGGTTCTTGTCTGTATTATGTTTTTCTCAATGAATAGTTCCAGGTCTAGGAAGACGATTTTATTTTTGCTGAGGTTTGCAGTGAAATGTAATCCCCAGTGATTTTTATTAAGATTTTCAGTAAACGTGATTAGTTCTGTTTCAAGACCATCCCATATAATGAGGATACAGTCAATGAAGCACCGATATAGTACTATGCAGGGATCGCAGACGCCTGACTCTAAGGCCCTCATATGCAGGGGTGAACTTCGCCCCCATTGCGGTCCCCTGGGTTTGCAGGAAAAATCCTTTATTGTGGGTGAAGAAGTTATTTAATAGAGCAAAATGGATTGCCTTCAAAATGAAGAGCTTCTGATGAAATGGCACTAAGAGATCTGTGTCCAAAAAGAATTTTACAGCTTCTATTCCCTGCATGTGGGGGATGTTGGTATATAAAGCAGTGACATCCAGGGAGACCAGAAGGTATAAATCCTTCCAGATGAAGTTCTCTAAGATGGTCAGGAATTGGCTGGTGTCTTTCAGATAAGCTGGCAAGTGTGCCACGTATCTCCGCAGATGTTGATCAATATATGCTGGAAGGCCACTCATTATGGAGTTGATGCCTGAAATTATTGGGCAGCCGGGCAGGTGGGTTATGTTTTTATGCACCTTGGGAAGAAAAAAAAAAGTATGAAACCTCTGGATTCTTGATGCAGATATATTGTTTTTCTTCTTTAGATAAACAATTATTGATAAAAGCTTCTTACACGAACTCAAACAGAGCGCTCTTTATCTCCTTCGTGGGGTCCACCCTCAATTTTGTATAGTATCGCAAATCTCCCAATATATTGTTGGCTTCTGTTTCATAATAGTCTCTGTCCAGGATGACTATGGCTCCCCCTTTATCGGCACTTTTGATGATGATATCGTTGTTCTTGGATAATGAATGGAGGGTGGATCTTTGGGATTGGTTGCCGAGGCGAGTCTTCCTCTTGTGGAAAGTTCATGAAAATCATCCAGGACTTTCTTGTAGAAGATTTAGAGAAGGGGGCCCTTCTTGTCAGTAGGAAAAAAATGTACTTTTGGGCTTGAAATCTGTAGGGATGGCGTCATGTAATATATCAAAAGTAGAATGTACTGACTGATGAGATTGAGTGGTACCCTATATAGGTTTAATATATCCATCTGCCTATTTGTGTATGTGATATAGGAATGATGCAAAATAATTATAGCTTCCAAGTGGTAAAAAAAAACAAAAACTATGTTTTTGGTATCATTGTAATTGTACCGAATCGCAGAAAAAATGTATTGTCATTTATACTATATGACTGACGCTGTAAAAAAAGAAAACAAGAAAAAATCAATGGCAGAATTGATGTTTTCTGTCCCTGCCCTCAAAATAAAAATAGGTTTTACAATACATTATATGCACCCACAAATGGTACAAATAAAAACTATATTTCACCATGTAAAACACAAGCCCTAATATGGCCATATCGACGGAAAAATAAAAATGTTATGGCTCTTGAAAAGTGTTAATGAAAATCCCCCGAAAATCATTGCATCCTGAAGCCCAAAATAGGTTATGTCATTAAGGGGTTAAGGCAGTTTTTACACGGCCAAGAAATTTGCATGAGATTTGTGCGTTGCAAGGCCCAACAAATAATCCCCTATACTTTTAAATGAAGCCATACACATGAGCGATGTTTTGCGATGCAGTGCAGGAAAAAATCGTTGCATGTCTTGTCTTTTCGCATTCCTCGGAACGTGTCGCCCGCACGTTGTTTTCAATGGGACAGTAGAACACATTGGATGGATTGCTATATGGATGCGAGGTTCCCCACTGAAAACAATGGGACACTAGAACACATTGCATGGCGTGCGGTATGGATGCGAGGTTCCCCACTGAAAACAATGGGAAGCACTTGGCGATTACTGCTTTACTGAAGTGATGGGAGGCGGTTTTGCCTGTAAAACTCCTTGCATCGCGGTGAAAACGCACTTTGGTGAGCGCGATATCGGGCCAAAATTTAGATCCTTGTGTTAGACATGGCAGACCTGTTCTGGACTCACTGATACTATATAATAAGTTTGATTAGAGTCCCTTCCCATTAATACATGTGAATATCAATACATGCGATTTTCTCTACTGTGTGTATAGCAGCTGCCACTTGTGACATAGTGATGTGCATATGTGTGCCACTATTTGCTCCGTGTGGAATCTAGCCCCAAAACCTCAGCGTTCCCCTCCCCTTAGTTGGAATTAAAGCTAAAACCTTTTTAGCGATCACATGGTAATGTATCTGCAATTCATCTCTTTGCTAAGCTTGATTGCAGCACTATAGTGTTGTAGGACATTTATCTTCTATCAATAAAGGATTCACAAAACAACCCCGACAAACAATCTGGTTTCTTTATTGCTTGAAGCCTTCTTTTCTCCACAGTAAGGCCTCCTGCACACGGCGGGTCGGATCCCACAGCGGAGTTCGACCTGCTGCCCGGCCTGGTGACCCCCGCTTACCTGTCCGGTGGCTTCTGCACACGCTGCGGATGTGCCTGCCGGCACTCCGTCACGCATGCGCAGTAGCCGCCGGCGCTGCGGTGTGACGTGTATCTTGTGATACTTCCACAGTGCTCACTGGGGAAGTGCCGTGGGACAGACAGCTTCTATTGACTTCAATGGAAACCGTCCGTGCGTAAGCCGCACAAAAATCGCAGAATGCCGCAATCAGTTTCCGCTCGTGGAGATGTAATGTGTTTTGCCATTGAATACTATGGGGCTGTATTCGCTGCCGAGTGCGGAGATGGATGCCCACTGCGGGGTCCGGAGATGGACGTGCGCCGCAGACCCTACAATGCAATTACACCCGTGTGCAGGCGGCCAAAGATGGGTGCTGGAAATATTGGTCTTCCCTGCGTTTTCTGGGGATTTGGCGCAGGTTTCACCCGAGGTAAAGATGGCGGGTGCTGATAGTGGAGGCACATTAGTGCCAGGGCGTAGCACATACCTCCACCCCTAGGTGCAGGCATTTCAGTAACTGGAGATACAATAATGTGGGAGCTGGTTGTAGGGCAGTTAATCCCTGTGGAGCCCATGTTCTGGCTTCCTAGGGGCTCTTACACGTGGAGGAGCTGCAGGGAGAGCCCTCTGATCTCTGCAGCTATGGCTGCCTACAGCAGGCTGAGCAGAGAGGCTTGGCAGGATGCCAGCAGGGGAGCCGGCGTGTGAGGAGCCTGCTGAGGCGTCTGCTCTGAGCTGCTGGCAGTGAGCACCTCGGGAGCAGTATGAGGTAAGGCAGACACATTGCTTGCTCCTCTCTCATGTGGAGCAGAGGGACGCAGGGCGGCCATCTTTGGTAACTTCTTCCCCCCTCCCTCGTGCAGCATAGCAGTCTGTAAGGTTCTTGCAGGAAGCCCTTTTTGCTGCTTTGGCATGTTGGGGAAGAGAGGTGTCCCCTAGGACGGGGAATAAGTTGTTTGGATGAAGTAAATTATCCTTTACATGTGGCTTCACTGGTTAGGAAGGGAGCTGAGGTAAACTGCCGCCATTCAGCTCCTCATCCAGGCCACGCCCCCAACTCGTCCAGGTCGCGCCCAAACTCATCTTTTAGGCCACGCCCCCCAACTCGTCCAGGCCACTCCCCCAACAATCTTGTCTCTGCTGAGTTGATGTACTTTACAAGGAGGCATACTCTAGTAGCAAGAATGGGCATGCAAGTTGTGCCCAAGAATCTTGGTGCAGCTCCCATCGGACAGCCCATGGGCACAATCTGCGGGGACAGCGCACGTCACATGTCCTGTTCTCATCTATCATACGGCTAAGGACTTGAGGATTGCCGCACCTCTCATAGACTTCTATGGGAGCCTTCGCTGCACAAAACGCAGAAAAAATAAAGCAGGTCCTACTTTTTTCCATGCGCAAAATGCACGCACAAACCACGCTCTTGGGAATTAACCCATTGAAATCAGTGGATTCTATTCTCTGTGTTTTGTGCGTGTAAATTTTACGCATCCAAAAACAAACGCAAATACAGTGGTGTGAAGCTGCCCTAAGGCTTTATTCACACGAGCGTATATACGCCGCGTTATTACAGCTGACCGATATACACGACCATCCGAGGCTTTGGTTACCAAGGCATTCGTTCCCACAGGCGATAATACGGCACATAAAAGCATCGCACCGCGAAAAGGAATATATGCGACGTAAATAAGATAGTTCTAAGGCTGGCTTTACACTAGGCGGATTTGCCGCAGAAGTTCCGTCTGGAATTTTGCCACGGCAAATCTGCCTGCGGCCGCTAATCCCGAGATTAGCCAGCCATGTGGACGAGATTTCTCAGAAATCTCGTCCACACGGGACAGCGAATCCACTGCGGCAAAGCCGGCGCTGCGGCGTGGATTCGCCGGCTGCAGCATGTTCATTTTTCTTCTTCCGCAGCCACGCTCTCCTCATGCGGCCAGGCTACTTCAAAACCTGCAGCTAAGTGCCAGGGGATTTGAAGCAGCGCTTTTCCCGGCGAAAATCTCACGGGTTTTTTTTGCTGCGGCTAAACCGCGGGATTTCCGCCGGGATCCCGGCGTGTGTGAGCCCAGCCTAAAACTATCTTTTGACTGAGATACAGCGGCTCCCATAGCCTCCTATGGGAGCAGGGAAAAGAAGGAAGGGGGAGGCGTTTCTGCTGTGTCCAACGCTGCGAAAAGGTTACAGGTGCCTCTATTAAGGCATTAGAAGGCATCCCAAGGACTTGATCGCTGCAAAGAGAACGTGAAATCGCATACGGTCGTTTGAACGAGCCCAAGTTGGGTCAGTAATACGCCCCTGTGAAGCCGGTCTGACAATGATTTCTTCACTGATTGGGATGTGTAGGGAAACAGAAGGACCTTTTACACGGAACAGGATTGTCCGCAGGATGCAGCGCAAATGTGGGTTTTGTTGCACTTTTACTGTGGAATGCTCTCTGTGGAACGTGTTGTGGAATTTCTGCCTTTTTCTGCCTGCTTTAATTTTCAAATTACTTCTTCTATGTTACCCTAAACGACCATATCCGCAAGACGGCCGCAATTCCACAACAGAAAGCATTTCTGCTGTGAAGTTTAATCCTGCGGTTTTGAAGTAAAGATGCGTATATTTTAACATTTGCGGAGTTCAACCCCTTTATTATGCCGCCCCTTTTTCCCCCCATTTTCATTTTTTCCCCTCCCTTTTAAAAAATAGTAACTCCTTTTATATGTCCATCGACATCGCTGTATGAGGGCTTGTTTTTTGCGGAATGAGTTGTATTTTAAAATGAAAAAAATGAAATGGGAAAAAAAAACGACATTCCGCCATCTTTCGGTGCGTCTTATTTCTACAGCGCACAAACTGCAGCAAAAATGGCATGATAACGATTACATGGTACGATTACTACGATACCAAATTTATAGTTTTGGTTTTTTTTTGCTGTACTATTTTTTTTTCAATGACATTTAATTGTTTTATGAGTTTCTGTCGCCATCTTGTGCGCGCAATATTTTTATTTTTCCATCGGCATGGTTGACCAAGGGCTCATTTTTGCGAGCCCTTCCGTAGTTTGCGCTGGTACCATTTTGGAATACATATGACTTTCTGATCGCTTTTTATTGCATTTTTTCTATTTCTGAAGGGCGTTCACCATGCGGGGTAAATAATGGATTACTTTGATAGATCTGACTTTTATGGATACGGCTTTATCAAATATGTATTTTTGTTTTATGATTTAGATTATTTTATTATAAATATGGCAAAAGGGGGGTGATTTAAACTTTTAGTACTTTTTTTTACAATTCGTAAAACTTTATTGTTCTGATTTTCTTTTTTTTTTTTAAGTCCCCACAGGGCACAAAAACTAGCGATGCTTTAATCGCTCCTGCAGTATGATGTAATGGTATAGCCTTACATCATACTGCGTTTGGGCAAGCAGTCTATCAAGCCACCCCATGGGGATGACTTGATAGGCAGTCGGCTAAGACAGCTGTGTGGCCTTTCAGAAGGCCCCCGGCTGCCATGACACCCACATAGTTCCCTAGGCGGGGGGAATCGGGACCCGTACGGGACTCCCGATCAATGTTCGTGGGTTTTAAATGACGCTGTCCCATAGG
This sequence comes from Eleutherodactylus coqui, assembly GCF_035609145.1. Classification (NCBI taxonomy): domain Eukaryota; kingdom Metazoa; phylum Chordata; class Amphibia; order Anura; family Eleutherodactylidae; genus Eleutherodactylus; species Eleutherodactylus coqui. The sequence continues at coordinate 215,978,271 of NC_089840.1, read as the reverse complement.
AATGAGATGGTGATACAGAAATCTGGCAAGTGTCATTTTATTAGAGAATAACCCTGTAAGGCTGGGTTCACACAGGACTAAAATCCCAAGGAAGTCTTGTGGAATGACTGCACCGGAATTCCATAAGATTTCCATGGGAGAAACGCAGCTTCAAAACCCGTGGCCTTTTGCCGCAGGTTTTGGAGTGGCTTCGCCGCCAGTATTCCGCTGTATCCGTCTCTCCTGTAGAGAGGCCGCTGTGGAAAGAATTAACATGCTGCGGATTTGAATTCAGCGCGGCTCGTCTGCAGCAGATCGGCCGCAGCGTATGGATGAGATTTTTGCAAATCTCGTCCCCTTTGTTGGCTAATCCCGGGACTAAAGCCGCAGGTGGAATTTCCGTGCAGAAATTCCACAGCAATTACGCCCCGTGTGAACCCAGCCTAAATGTTATCAAGTAATTCAGGCTTTGTACTTACAGTAGACTGATAGGAATTGTGTAAATTTAAGGAAAAAAATGGATGAAAAATCTTAGCCCCTTAGTGACGAAGCCTATTTATGCCTTAGTGACGCAGCCAAATTTTAAAAATCTGACGTGTCACTTTAACATAAAATAACTCCGTAAAGGTTTTGCATATCCAAGTGATTCTGACATTTTTTTTTCGCCACATATTGTACTTCATTTAGGTGGTAGAAATTTACATTTTCAACTGCAATATTTCAAATATCTGCAAACATACCGTACAGATTTTCGATAAGATAAATATTTCCATCTGCTTACTTTATTTTGGATGCACATTGGGAAAACCTTGAAGGCGGAGTATTCAAACCCTGTCACCAGCAAGAGATGCTCTGTCGGCATTGAGAACTGCACGGAAGGCTGTCGGAGTGCCAAAGCCCAGCGGGTAGGACCCGCACGACACCTGCTAGGTGAGTATAAGACACCCCCGAAAATCAGATCTTGTGCCTCTTTAGTTGTGTTTTTTTTTTTTAACCATTTAAGAGGCGTACAAATTTAACATTAATTATTAACATTTTGAGGAACACTTTGTTTTCCTACACCAAGACAAGATTGCAAAGGCTCATAGGTGTCAGGATGATAGATGCCCCCACAAATGACCCCAGTTAAAAAAATACACATTTTAATGTATTCACTGAGAGGGGTCAGGAGTATTTTGACCCCACAGTTTCTTTTCAGGAATTAATGCAATTTAGAAAAGATGATAAAATAAAATTTCATATTTCTGCATTACTAGATGAGATGTTGAAACCTCACATTAATCCCCATTTGTTCTGTTGTGTAGAGCTTTATGATCAGTGTTTTGTATATTGTTCTGTTCTATGATTTTTTTGTCACCTGATATCTATAGCCAGGGTAGCAGCCTATAATATATATGGTTGCGGCAGGAAAAACGACATGCTTGGCGCGGAGTCCCTTTTACTTGTCATGACTTTTAATCATGTATGTTTTCATACATGAAAATAATAGAATTGTCTACTGCACACATGTCACACTTACGGCCCACCATCTCATTTTGTGTGTCCCACCGGCCATGCAGCAACCTAACAGGCATTATACTCCCACAGCTTGCAGCCCTGCAGAGTCTGTTATCGCTGACTTCTCCTCCCCAGTGTCTACATGTGCCGTCCTGTAAGCAGCGCAGACGCCGAAGGGGAAAGGTAAGCGGTCTTAATGGCGGTCGGCACTAGACCAGAACTGCGGGCTGGGTGAGTGGAATGTTGCCCGGACAGAGGCCAATAGGGAAGTCGCTATTACTACTGGAACTACTATGGGGGTCAATTATTATTACTGGGGCCAGTATGAAGTACTACTGGAGATACTTGGGGGGGGGAGGTATTGCGGTATTACTACTGGGGCCACTATGGGGCTCAGTTATTACTAATGGGGTCACTATGGAGGACCCTATTGCTACTGGAGAAACTTTGAGGGGGACCGGGGGGGGGGGGGGTTAATATTACTACAGGGGGACTCTGTTCCTACTAGGGCCACTATTAGGGATCCTATTACTACTGGGACCAATATTACTATACAGTCTTACAATTGGCCCTTTGAAGGCAACCATAAGGCTAATGTGGTGAAAATGAGTTTGACACCCTTGGTCAACTGGCTTCATTTTAAAAAGAAAATCCCTTTAATACGCTGTATAATTAAATATTGTGGGCCCTTTGTCTTAGATTTTGCTATTCTTCCCACAACAAGCAACAACAACACTCAGAAGTGATCTGAAACAAACGTATTACTCGTCAGGAGCATGCATACATAGATTCAGGCCATGCGGGTGCAATGAGGATTCTGTCCCAAACTCTCCAAGCCACCCAAAGCTAAGAGGCCTACATTTATCATGCAAGGGCTAGCAATATGAGGGTAAAAGTCAAATAAGGAAAAAAATCATCTTTTTCTAATACTGGATTGGATGTAAGGCCACTCTCACAGTGTCGGTAAAAGGCAGCGATTTGATCGCAATCATAGCGTTTTGCCGCAATTTTTACCGCCATTTTGGAATGCAGGATGCTTCCTACGACAGCGCTTTTTAGCACACCCCATTATTGTGATGGGTGATGAGATGCGTTAAAAAGCGCCAATATAGAGCAGACAGTGTTTGGAAAGCGTTTGAGCGCAAGTCTGCGAGGCCCCATTGAAATCAATAGAAGTGCTGTGCCGCGATTACAGCAGCGTTCAAAATGCTGTTTAAAAAGCACATGCGTGAGAGTAGCCTAAAGGGGTCTTCCCCTTATTAACTATTGATGGCCTCTATGTTATAGACCATCAATAGTAAATTGGTTGGGGTCTACTGCCTAGGATCTCCACTGATCAACAGTTTGCTGGGTCGATGTGGTCCTGCACTGAGCTTATTTCTGCAGGAAGCAGACAGCTCCGTTTCCACTGCAATGGTAAGATTTGGTGTTACAGGCAAAGATCCTATTCACTTCAGGGATCATTTACATAGGCAAGTGTAATATCGGTTTGAAAAACTCCTGCAATTTTTACTCACTGCACTTGCCACTTTCACACAGCTGAGAAAAGCGTGCAAGAGCCTTGTGTGTTGCGATACGCACAAATCCCACATGGATACGAACCCCATTCTTTTGAATGGAGTCCTATACATGAGCAGTTTTTGTTTTTTTTCCTCACAGCATGCTCTCTTCACGCTCCTTGGACCGAATTGCCCATGTTTTTCTGTTCCACTGAAAACAATATTGCATGGCGTGCGATTTAAGGTTTCCCACTGAAAACACTTGTCGATCCTCGGATGCAGGTATATCACACGTTATCAGCCAAGTTTCACGGCCTGATATCGCGCTTCCCTGTGTGTAGGTGGCCCATTTGAGCGATTTTTTTTCCCCTCACATTGCAGTGCTGAGAGAAAAATTGTATATGTAAATGCAACCATAAAATCAATGGGTTCTTTTCCCACGTGATTACTGTTCATCTCATGACAAACGTCCATGTAAATGCACCCCCAATGGCCCGTCAGTTCATTTACCTATAAGACGACTCCTTCCATGCACTTGGTTTTTGGTCCCCAAGAACCTTCATGCCCTCCGCACAACATGAATGGATTTATCCAGGTGGGAGAGTCATTCACTAGAGAAACATATGTACTCATGGCAATAGGGAAGATGAGATTCATAATCAATCAGAGAAAATGTTGGCCCTAAATCAGTAAGGGCTCATTAGAAACCTCAATCACTGAATTCCATTAAAAAAACAAACTAAAAAAGTAGTTCAGCAAGCCGTGTTACTTTGTCCCGTAAAATGCCGGAAGTCAAACAGATCCCATTGTAGTCAGTAAGGTCTGCTCAGCGCCGAATGCCATTCCTTGCTTCATACACAACAGAGCAGGAAACCAGAACCCAAAAAGTGGCAATGTAAAAAAAAAAAAAAAAAACTGCTAAGTACGGGTGTAAGCTAGACAAAGTCCACATAAGTTGACTATTACCTTATCAAGGCACATATTAACCTATCCTGAGAATAAGGGCTCCCACCCACTAGCGTTTTTTTACTGCGAAATTCGCAGCGTTTTTTTTTTCTGCAGGGGTCTTTGGGCTATGGAAGTTGTAAAGCTAACATCGCGATTGCGCAAAATCGCGATTTCGCGGTAAATCGCGATTTTGCGCGATCGCGTTTTAACATTACAAGTTCCATAGACCTCCTGTAGAAAAACAGGAGAATTTCGCAGTGAAAAAAAACGCTAGTGGGTGGGAGCCCTTAGTCAGTAGCTTTTGCCCAGAAATCTCCTTTAAAAAAACCCAAAAAAACAACACAAACTTAACCCCTTAGTGCCCATTGCCTTTTTACGTCCTAGCCTGCTGGGCTTAATTCCCAGAGGACGTAAAAACATGCATCCTCTGGGAATAACAGCCCAACAGGCTCAGGACGTGACTGCTCCATGCTGCCGGTTACCGGAGGTAGCCGACAGCATGGAACTGTCATCCCGAGCTGCAGGGTCCCACTCGCGTTAAAGTCTATGGGCATTTTTAAAAAAAAGCAAACTTTCAGCTCTTCTTACGGATCGGATCTGTAAGGGGAGCTGAGAATACTCACCCCCCGTCCTCCGCGCCGTCCGGCGTCTTCCTTCTCCTCCCAGGACCCGCCGGCGGCGTCTGCGCGCCAGACACATTACATCACGCGCAGGCGCAGAGGGCCGGGAGGCCTGGAAAATTTAAAAACTCCCTGCTCCCGGCTAGTATGAGTAGCCGAGAGCAGAGAGCTGTCACTGGGAGCCGCTGTATGCGGTTCCTGGTCACATGATCACTGCTTTCCAATGGATAACAGCGATCATGTAAAAGTTTTAAAAAGTGTTAAAAAAAAGAAAGTTTGTTTCATCTCCCCTCATGGATCAGATCTGTGAGGGGAGATGAAATTAGGTACCTAAGGGCCCCGGATTTATCTGCAGACCTTACCCCAGCTTCTGCGCACGCATCAGTCGCCAAAACGGTGGATGCAGGCGCAAAAGCTGCAGATTGCCGGGGTGATTTAAAATCTCCCGCCCCTGGCTACTAAATTTAGCCAAGAGCCTGGAGATTTCATGGGGGGGGCTACACTATGCGGTTCCCAGTCACGTAAAAGTTAAAAAAAAAGCTAAATTTTCACTCCCCGTCACGGTTCCGATCCGTGAGACGAGGTAAAATTACTGAATTTAGCCCACCGGCGAGGCCCCCCGATACGATCCTTATCCGTGGACCCCTACCCAGCTTTGGCGCATGCGCCCGTCGCCAGAATGGCGGATGCAAGCGCAGAAGCTGGGGAGGGCAAGGGGAAATTTAAAATCTCCTTGCTCCTGGCTACTAAAGGTAGCCGAGAGCTTGGAGATGTCACGGGGGGGCCATGGTGAGTGTTCCTTGGTCACTTGATTGCCATTATCCATGGATAATGGCGATCATGTAAAAAGAGAGTTAAAGTTTGAAGTACCGTTCAGTTTGGGCCCCGTTGTGCATCCAGACAGAAGATTAGGGCCACAATGGGTATGTCTCTGAACACGGGACAAATGGGGGTATCCATTTTGGGGTGAAAGTCTTCATTCCTATGTGTGCTGTACAAAAAAGTATTTTTAAAATGACACAATTGCCAAAAAAAACAAAAATCTTATTTTTTTCCTTCTGCTTAGCTTTGATTCATTCAAAAACGGTGGGGTCAAAATACTTAGTAGCCCCCTAGATGAATGCCTTAAGGGGTCTAGTTTTCAAAATAGGGTCATTTGTGGGGGTTCTCTGTCGTTTCGACCTCTCAAAGACTCTACAAGTGGGCAATGGGGGCTAAAACACCTTCAACCAAAATCTCGGTTCTGAAAACCACCGGCTTCTTCTTTCGGTTAGGACCCCGTTGTGCATACAGACATAAGATTAGGGCCACAATGGGTATGTCTCTGAACACGGGACAAACAGGGGGATCGATGTTTGGGGTGAAATTCTTCATTCATGTGTGTGCTGTGCAAAAAAAACCTATTTTTAAAATTACATAATTGCTAAAAAAAAATATCATAATTTTTTCCTTCTGCTTTGCTTAGATTCATTCAAAAACTATGAGGTCAAAATACGCCATACACGCCCTGTGCGTGCGGAACATATAATAATATGTGAAGATGCAAGTACAACGGGCTGATTGCCTCGCTCTTCAAACCTTGTTCATGCGCTAACGCCCGTGTGTCTTTGCCCTTAAGAGCCAGTGATTAAATGCAGCGGTCACATGTCCTGCTGGACAAAGACCACTAAGGTTGAAACGCTGCGGATTTTATCATGAAGAAATAAAAATACTTTTATATTTTTTGCACCATATAGACTGCCACTCTTGATGATTTTGAGGCACTTTCTTTGGAGGTATTGGTTCTTCTGACTTCTAAATGGCATTTGGCATAGAGATATATGGCCTCAGCCAAAGTTCTGCTTTATATTTGAGTGTGCTGCTGACTACACCTATTTGAAATGTCCTGCTGTACAGACACCATTGCTTTTGCAGCAGGAAGTGGACAACAGAAGGGAACCAGGAACTGGTGGAATGGCTACGGTGAGAGATCGGATAAGGGAGTATGGCTTTTTAATGTTTTACCAACACTCTAAACTGCTTGCAAACAGTGTTAAACTCCCCCCCATTTGCCGGCTGGCTCACATAGTCTCCCATAAGAGTCTATGGAGCCAACGGAATGTGTTTTGATGGAGAGAAATCTTGTCATCAAAAATTTTTTAGCCGCTTTAAAAAAATAATTTGTCTGGAAGAACCTATAGGTTCTTCTAGTTGCGATTTTTTGACGCACCTGCTCTTCGTGAACATTACGCTCATTTGAAAGAGGCCTTAAAAGGATGGACCAATGGGGAAAAAAATGCCCGGAAATACTTTTAAAATTTGTAGATGTAATTTTATTAGCAAAAAAATTATTTTTAGTGCATTCCTGAACCCTGATTTTGCTGCACACCCACCCTTCTTTATTCTTCTTGTGTCAGGTGTAATGTGTATTGTCAGCCTATGCTGAGAAACTACAAATTGTGTCACTGCAAGGAACTACACAGCTTACAGGACCGCATGACTGTGTAATGAAAGGATCTGTGAAGCTTTGAAAATATAAGTATATTAGTCAGCGCTCTTAAGTTATAACAAGAGTTGTCAATACCAGGATGCTTTTCAACCAATCACAGAACAAATACTTAACCATGTTTAACTATAAAGCGTGGCATGCCACGTTTTTAATATTGTGGACTCCTTCATGCATAATTTATACTGGCAGCAGAAAAGATTCTGCACAGATTACTCCCATGTAGGTGTCCGCTGACACAGATTAGACTGGAGAACAAAATAAAGCATTCCTAAACTTCCCGTAAAAAAAAAAAAAAAAAAAAAATACGCCATACACCCCTAGATGAATTCGTTAAGTGGTCTAATTTCCAAGATGGGGTCATTTGTGGGGGTTCTCTATAGTTTTGGCCGCTCGAGGGGTCTACAAGTGAGCAATGGGCCCTAAAACGCCTTCAAGCAAAACGCCTGTTCTGAAAATCACCGGCTGCTCCTTTCGATTTGGGTCCCGTTGTGCATACGGACAGGAGATTAGGGCCACAATGGGTATATTTCTAAACACAGGACAAATGGCGGTATCCATTTTTTGTACAAATCCTCATCTTCATGTTCACTATAGAAAAAAATCCTGTGTTTAAAATTACATATTTGCAAAAAATATGAAATTCTTTTTTCTAGTTTTAAATTGCATTAATTCCTGAAAAGAAACTGTGGGCTCAAAATACTCCTGACCCGGGGGCGTGGCTAAGCGGCCATGAAGAACAGTCGCACCTAAAGGCAGCTCCGTGGAGACCCCATTAATCCTGTCACATCCTTCCTTCCCTGAGGCACTGAACTTAAGTACTGGCGCCCGGAGACTGCACTGGTGCCGGTGGTCGTGCTGGCGGGGTCCCTGGTGCAACTTCTGGGCTGTTTTGAGTGAGAGGCGGGAGGTCCGGACCTGGGCCTGCATGCTACACGTACCGCGCGCTGGGAGACCGGCACACGTGGAACACGGCGGCAGGAGAGATAACGCTGTGGCTCCCTCCCTGCTGAGCATCCCTGAAGCAACTGGTGGGTGAGATCCACGATACGGACAAGGAGCTGAGCGTCGGGTGCAGTGTGGCACCTCCCCCACCTTTGCCTGAGAGGCTGCGGGGGAGCGCGGGGACGCTGACGGGCACTCACCAGTCCTGCAGGCAGAACACTGACGTGGAGGCTGTGAGGTGAACGGTGACGGGGCTGGGATTCTCCTCGGGAGTCCCTTACTGCTGCGGAGGCTGAGAGTGGGTGCCGAGGCTGAGGAGACGGCCCCTCCTCCATCCTGACAGGCGGCTGCTGCTTAGCTGAAGCGTGGGGGAAGAAAACTGCTACAGCACACAGCGGGAGACTGAGAATCCCGGGCGGGCTCTCTCCAGCTTCAGACAGACCAGCTCTGTGGGGGGCTTTACAGCATCCTGAGGTCACAGCACGGCTGGCAATCAAGTTACTGCACTACTACTCCCAGTGGACAGACATCAGCTGGAGGTAGGCACTGTGTTACTACTACTCCCAGTGGATAGACCTCAGCTGGAGGTAGGCACTGTATTACTACTACTCCCAGTGGACACTTGTAGCTAGAGAGTCATTTTGCCACTACTGCTACTCCCAGCGGACACGTCACTGCTGCAGATAGAGCCACTCTGCCACCACTACTACTGCTCCTAGCGGACACGTCCCTGCTGCAGATAGAGCCACTCTGCCACCACCACTTCTACTGCTCCTAGCGGACACGTCACTGCTGGAGATAGAGCCACTCTGCTACCACTACTACTGCTCCTAGCGGACACGTCACTGCTGGAGATAGAGGCACTCTGCCACCACTACTACTGCTCCTAGCGGACACGTCACTGCTGCAGATAGAGCCACTCTGCCACCACTACTACTGCTCCTAGCGGACACGTCACTGCTGCAGATAGAGCCACTCTGCCACCACTACTACTGCTCCTAGCGGACACGTCACTGCTGGAGATAGAGCCACTCTGCCACCACTACTACTGCTCCTAGCGGACACGTCACTGCTGCAGATAGAGCCACTCTGCCACCACTACTACTGCTCCTAGCGGACACGTCACTGCTGCAGATAGAGCCACTCTGCCACCACTACTACTGCTCCTAGCGGACACGTCACTGCTGCAGATAGAGCCACTCTGCCACCACTACTACTGCTCCTAGCGGACACGTCACTGCTGCAGATAGAGCCACTCTGCCACCACTACTACTGCTCCTAGCGGACACGTCACTGCTGCAGATAGAGCCACTCTGCCACCACTACTACTGCTCCTAGCGGACACGTCACTGCTGGAGATAGAGCCACTCTGTCACCACTACTACTGCTCCTAGCGGACACGTCACTGCTGCAGATAGAGCCACTCTGCCACCACTACTACTGCTCCTAGCGGACACGTCACTGCTGCAGATAGAGCCACTCTGCCACCACTACTACTGCTCCTAGCGGACACGTCACTGCTGCAGATAGAGCCACTCTGCCACCACTACTACTGCTCCTAGCGGACACGTCACTGCTGGAGACAGATATTCTGCTACTACTCCTCCTAGTGGATGCATTACAGCTATAGATAGAGTGACTCTGCTGCTGCTACTACTACTCCTAGCGGACACATTACAACTAGAAACAGGGCCATTCTACTACTAATCCTAGCGGACGCACACAGTGGAAGAGAGAGCTGTTCTGCTACTACTACTCCCCCCAACGGACACATTACGGCTGGGGAGAGGGGACACTTTACCACTCCTAGAGGACACAACCCAGCTGGAAATAGTCACTCTACTACTACTCCTAGTGGACGCATCGCAGCTGGAAATAGTGTCACTTCACCACTACTACCACTCCAAACGGTCATACCACAGCTGGAGATAGTTTTTCTAGTACTACCACTCCTGGTGATCACAACCCAGCTGGAGCCAGTGACACTTTCTACCTAAAAAGACCTGTGTATGCCTTTAGTGTACCCCAGTAGAGTGGGTGACATCAGACTTAGTGGTGGGTCCTGCTGACCGCAATCATATCGACACCGGTGTCCTGCCGGCGAGGGAGCCGTAGAACCTCAAAAATGAGCCGCAAATCTAATATACCAATAGCAGAGCGGCTACGTGAATTTGCTCACGAACAACCTGATGATGCTAGCCACGCACCCTCTGATCCACTGAAACGGCCACCCCCCTCGCCAGGCTCTAGCACGCTTCTACCCTCTGACTCGGAACCTACACTACGGCAAGTTACGGCCCAACTGCTAGATGCCATTAAATGTTCTACTACCTCATTAACGAGCAAAATTGAGGAAGTTAAAATTGACGTGGGCCTCCTACGACAGGATATGCAGAACCTTAGGGAGCGAGTCGGAGAGACTGAGGCCCGCATCTCACAGGTGGAAGATACTCTAACTCCAATACCAGCTAAATTGACCGAAGTGGAGAAGATGGCCGGTCTATGGTCTCAACGAGCTGATGACCTCGAAAACAGACTAAGAAGAAACAATCTTCGAATCTTAGGCCTGCCGGAGCGTGTTGAGGGACAAAACCCATGTGCGTTTGTGGAGGGGTGGCTGAGAGACCTTCTTCCAGAGGCGGCCTTTTCTTCGGCCTTCGCCATTGAACGGGCACATAGAGTTCCATCTCGGCCCCCACCTCCGGGTGCCCCACCGCGACCGATGCTGGCACGATTACTCAGTAGCAGGGACAGAGACACCGCCCTACAAGCTGCTAGACGTAAAGGGGCACTTAAATTCAACAACACCACCGTCTCCATTTTTCCCGACTTCTCGGCCACTCTTCAAAAAACGAGGGCATCCTTTGTCAACGTCAAGCGTCGGCTGAGAGAAGCTGCTATCCAGTATTCCATGATGTATCCTGCCCGTCTGCGAGTCATTCATGGCGACCGCACTATCTTCTTCTCTACACCTGCGGAGGCTGAGACCTGGTTGGAGCGACTCCTGGGATCGCCCAGACGTTGACCTGGAGCTCCAGGAGTTCAAGAACTGGTAACCTAAGTGTTGTGACCCTGTCGGGAGTCTGCCCTCTCTACCTCGTATTTAACACCTTCAACTCCCTTCTGTTCCCCTACCCTGTGTGGATTGGGCAGTACTACGTGACAGAGACCTTTTGGGACTTCTCCCACGCCTCAGGGCATTATCATTATAACGGTTATATATGTTTTTCCGGGATCCACGGACTTTATGCTTGGTGCGAAATGTGAGATTGTGCCCTATATATTGCCATCTGAAAGGTGCACTCTCTCCCCCTATATTTACTATGTTGCATGAACTAAATACCAATGTTCTCCTCATTCTAAGTAATCGGGCACACATGCAACTTCAAGTTTGGTTTATAACGTTTAGTTATGTTTTTTTTCAAGTTTTGCAAGGATTGGTGCAGCACAATGTATGGATGTGTGATTGGAGGGGATTTGTAGAGGTTGGGATGCTCCTGGGCCACTACTGGGGGTCCACCCCCTTTAACTTAGGAATTATCCTACTACTACATGTAAAGTATAATATTAATGTCTAATTTCACTATGCTGTCCTGGAATGTCCGGGGGCTGGGCTCTCCCAGAAAACGCTCTATGGTTTTCTCACAGGTGAGGCGCTGTAACCCGCATATTACATGTCTCCAGGAGACCCATCTGACTCCAGAGTCTATATCATGGTTGCGTAAGCCCTGGGTCCAGTGGTCCATCCACGCTACCCACACTTCATACTCCAGGGGAGTATCCATCCTGATACACAAGCGACTTAGATGGGAGCCTGGTCGGACCCTGAGAGACCCTGAGGGGAGATATGTCTTTATACAGGCCTGGGTTGAGTCAAATCCATATGTTATCCTTGGGGTCTACCTGCCGCCTCCGGCAAACCTGACTGTCCTTCATCAGGCAGCCCAGTTTGCGGCTCAGTTCCCAAACGCTGCTGTTGTCTGTATGGGTGATTTTAACATGTTGCTTGACACAACATTAGATAAATTTAGCACTACTCTGCCAATTTCTATTAACCCACACCCTACAACACTAACTACATTTTCTCAGGAGGTAGGCTGGCAGGAGGTTTGGAGAGCTAAACATCTAGCGGATCGGGAGTTCTCGTGCCACTCAGCCGGCAGCAACTCTCTGTCACGCATTGATTACATTTTCGGTAACGCCCGTGCTTGTTCAACAGTAGCGAAAGTACAATACCTTCCTAGGGGTGTGTCGGACCATTCTCCCCTTTGGGCTGAATTTGCTATAGCAAATAGTAAGACTAATAGACATGGTTGGAGAATACATCCCTTCTGGCTAAGTCTATTTGACCCACACGATCGTATTCCCGACCAGCTTGCCACCTTTCTTGAAATAAATAGCCCTGATACTGACCCGGCACTACTCTGGGAGACCCTTAAGGCCTTTCTCAGAGGCTGCCTTCGCTCCTCTATATCATTTATTAAACGCAATACTTCCCGATGTGAGCAGGAGATGGCATCTGAATATTCCAAATTTGAAGCGACTTATGTCGCAGACCCCTCAGATGACAATAGAACAAGGTGGTTGAGTCAGGGAAGACAATATCTCATATATCTGCAGGAGAAGGCCCGTAGGTCTACTTTCTTTGCTAAGCAAAAATATTATGAACAAGGTAATCAATCCAGCAGCTTGCTGGCTCTGTTAGTCCATCAGAATTCAGCGTCTCCCTCTATACTACGTATCAAATCTGATTCCGGAGAAGTCCTTATTGACGGGGATCAGATTGGGATGCGATTTCAACAGTTTTACACTGAGTTGTACAACACCAAATTCCAGCATTCTCAGGACACCCTGAACAATTTCCTAAATAAGCCTACATTCCCGACACTCACACAGGACCAACAAGCATTTATGGATGCACCCTTTACCCTGACTGAATTAACCGAAGCGCTTTCGGGAATGTCCAACGGTAAATCGCCAGGCCCTGATGGCATTCCAATTGAGGTATATGCCAAATACCAAGACATATTGCTCCCTACATTACTTGCAACATACAATGCGGCCTATGAGAATGGAGATCTCCCTCCATCCTTCTACGAAGCAACAATAGTATTAATTCTAAAACCGGATAAAGATCCCCTAGACTGTGGTTCCTATAGGCCAATTTCCCTACTTAATACTGATTACAAACTCCTAACTAAAATGCTGGCTAATCGTCTCAATACCATAATACTGGATTTAATCCACCCGGATCAAACTGGATTTATGCCCGGAAAATCCACTAGAGAGAATTTGAGGAGGGCCCAAGTGGTGACGCAGATAGGGGCGGCCAGAGAAGAGGATTGGGCCTTGGCCTCCTTAGATGCAGCAAAGGCATTCGATTCCATTGAATGGCCATTTCTCCTTCAAGTTTTACGGAGATTTGGTTTCGGCGAGACTTTTATACGCTGGATCACTCTTCTGTACAAGTCCCCCCTAGCAGCTATTTCCATTAATGGATCCTGTTCTCCCTACTTCCGACTACATAGAGGAACTAGACAGGGGTGTCCCCTCTCCCCCATACTATTTGCCCTGGCCATTGAGCCGTTGGCAATGATTCTACGAGAAACCCAGTTATACAGGGGTGTCACAGTGGGGGATAGGGAAGATCGAGTGGCTTTATATGCCGATGATCTCTTGCTTTTCTTGGCGGACCCCGAGACAACCCTCCCCCATGTGATAAATCTTATTAATACTTTTGGTGAATTCTCGGGCCTTCAAATCAACTGGACTAAATCAGCCCTGATGCCTGTTTCTGGTGAGAGTCGTCTGGGCGATATTGACTCACTTTGCGGCCTCCGGATCTCAAACCAGTTTAAATACTTGGGGTTACAGATAACCAATGATGTGGGAAAGTCTCTAGAGCTAAATGTATACCCCCTCATAGATTTATTCAGGTCTAAGTTTAAAATATGGGGCTCCCTACCGCTCTCGGTAGCGGGGCGAATCAATCTTATCAAACTAATAGTATTACCAAAATGCTTATACATAATGCAGCATGCGCCGCTGCATATCCCGTCCCGCTTCTTTAAATCCATGCAGTCCCTGATGTCTTCCTTTATTTGGGGAAATTCCCGCCCCAAACTACGAATCTCTACGCTTCAGAGGCCGAAGCAAGACGCGGGCGCTGCCCTGCCAGATTTGTTCCTTTACTATGTGGCTGGCCAGCTAATTCACTTGAGAAGCTGGCTGAGTGATGACCCTCTCCCCAACTCTGAGGCGCATCTGGCACATTATCTTAAAATCCCTAGATTGTGGCCCCTGCTGGTATCTCCTTCTACCCTAACAGGCAAAATGCTACCAATTCATAGGTTGGCCTCTCAGGTCTGGCGGCAGGCCAAGTCAATTGGCAGTTTTATGGACATAATAGCTGACACTCCCCTTTGGCGTAATCATGGGCTCCCAGAATTACTCCGACTGGAGGACGCCCACATTTGGGAACAATATGGCATCCGGACCCTGGCAGACCTCTATCCACAGAACACCCTGTCCTCATTTGAGCAGCTACAAAATAAATATGATCTGCTTTAGAGGCGCAGTTCCCGCCACCCAGACCTGCTATTTCTCATTACCCCTTAATAGGCATCCTTCGCTCCCAAGGCCCCCGGGGCCTCATATCGGCACTATACTCCCACCTCATCTCAATACGAGCCTCTCAGGATATACCCTCTGCCCTAACAAAATGGAGGACACTGATACCGACACTAACAGACGATACGTTCCAAGAGCTCCTGGAATCTCCTCTATATGTATCCCCAGCAGCCAATAATAAAATGATCCAGCTGCATATAGTGTATCAGTGCTATCTCACTCCAGCGAGATTGTACAAAATGGGCAGAATACAGTCTACAAACTGCATTAGGTGTTCCTGCGAATATTCAGATTTTTGGCACATGATGTGGGAGTGTCCTGTTATTGAAAGTTTCTGGGGGGAGGTCACAGGTTTCCTCTCTGAACTTGTGGAAGTCCCTGTTCCACCGAGCCCAGAGATCTGCTTATTTGGAATACTAGATGAAGAAAGCTGGCAACACCATAAAAAGATTTTTCTGAGGGAATCTTTGTTCCTTGCTAGAAAAACGATTGCATTGCGGTGGATGGATCGTAAGAACCCCTCACTCTCAATGTGGAGGAAGCTGGTCAATTCAGTGGTGCCATATAATTATATAGTCTACAAGGGACGCAAGTGTCCTGAGAAATTTGATAAAGTGTGGGGTCTGTGGTGCGATTCCCCCCTCACGTTATATTCACCACAATTAATGGCTTCATCCATTGTGGAGCTCAGACGTGCCCCATAGTGGATACGTGTTCTGGAGCGGGACCTGTGGCCTCGGAGATTTGGCTTCTGTGTACCTGATCAGGTTTTACAGAATTAATGTGTTATTTATGTTGTACTGCATTGACTGAACTTTTATACCAACCTAATTATACAGTGATGTGTATTATCTACGTGCTGCACCTTCCTGCGATTGTAAGTTTCTCTATGCTATTTAATTTTCAATAAAACGAGTTTAAAAAAAAAAAATACTCCTGACCCCCCTCAGTGAATACATTAAGGCCTCATGTCCACGGGAAAAAGATGATTTAAAATCCACAGCGTTTTTCCTGCACACAGATCCACGCCCCATAGGAATGCATTGGACACCTGCAGGTAGTTAAATACCTGCGGATGTCATTTTTCCCTTCAGGCGCGGATCCGCGGGCGGGAAAAAAAAATGCGACATGCTCCGTTTTCGTGCGGGTCTCCCACGGGGATGGCTCCCGCAGGCTTCTATTGAAGTCTATGGAAGCCTTCTGGATCCGCGGAACACCTGTACCAGAATTAAAACTCACCTGTCCGAACGCTGCGGATCTTCCCTCCATCGCGGCCGGATCTTCTGTCTTTGGCCCGGCGGATGGGCCCGGCCCATGCGCGCGGCACGCTACCAGCGGGCCGAGCACATCCGCTGGGCCGAGGAAAGAAGATCCGGCCACAACGGAGTGAAGATCTGCAGCGTGCGGACAGGTGAGTTTATTCTTATTTTTAGCCTCATGTCCGCGGGGCAGGAGGGACCCGCTGCGGGATTCTCCATGAACAATCCGCGGCAGGCCTGATATTCCCCGTGGACATGAGGCCTAAGGGGTGTAGTTTTTAAAATGGGGTCATTTGTGGGGGTATCTATCATTCTGACACCTATGAGCCTTTGCACATATTTAAGATATTGCAGTTGAAAATGTGTTTAAAAAAAGACGATTTTTTTCAAAGTTTTCCCATTTTTGTCACTTTTAATAAATATACACATTTTTTCGGCCTATTTTTTCTGTCTATATGAAGTACAACATGTGGCAAAAAAATGTGTCAGAATCACTTGGATATGTAAAACCTTTACGGTGTTAATCCATGTTAAAGTGACACATGTCAGATTTATAAAATTGGGCCTGGTCATTAAGGCGCAAACAGGCTTGGTCACTAGGGGGCTAATTTTATTAAAAATAATCTCAAACTCCCTAAACACTATGACTACAGTGAAGAGCACTGCCTCATCCGTCATGTCACCACAAGAGACGCATGGTATGATGAATAGGACTCTGTACAATTTCTGCCCGTCAACACTGACTGCCCTACGATGCCCTGTTCTGTATTAGCGGATGTTTGTTCTATTTTATCCCCCTTACGTATCTAATTATAGTTGTTGAGTAAAACTCAGACAATGAAATGTGAATGTTCCAAGCTGTGCGAACGCCTACATTAAAATGTATGATGCTTTCGAGTTTAAAGCAAACACATGGGCCTCATAATGGAAGCACAGACTTCTCATAGCAACCAATTACTGGTTTTCTGAGGAATATATGAACTAGTAGGGACATAACTGTAGGCGGACTGGAGCTCATAGTAGACCATGATTATAAATGGCTTCTACTAGTTAATCTAAAACTTGTAGGTCCTGAGCTAATATCTGTAACACTAAACCGCACCCCTCAAGTGCGGCCCGCAAAGTAATAAGTTTAACTTATATAAAGTGGGGGGCCGTGCATATAAACACTTCAATGAATTTAAAAACGACGACTCTCCGAGCCTGGACAAACAAATATGGCCAAGCTGCTTCTGACTGCCTGATGCACTATATACTAGAATGCATTACTAGTCAAGACATCACTTGCTGCTTTGATTGATCAGTGCTGCCCATGCGAGCCACAGCATTGGAACGTGAGGGCAGCATGTAGTCTCTTAGAGTACCAGTTCGAGTTGCCATCTTTCTCACATACCAGCCAACGTAAAAGGGGGCATGGTTTGGGGGGATGTGGCTGAAGGCATTTAATTTTATCCTTCACCTAGATCAATTGCACTAACCCCCTCACACAAGTTTTTATAATATAAAATTCCACCCCCCATAAAGACAACTTTTATAATCCAGCAGCTCAGCCCTAGTATACCTATAAATGATGCAGTCAGATACCCGCGCTACACACTGATAGTGATTGCAGTACAGCTACCTCCACTGATCACATGTGGCATTCTCTCAAGAGTCGTCAGTTTTCATTTTTCTTCTCTCTCAGCCCACACCACCATGAAGTCCTCCAGTCATGAATAGTCTCTGCACACTTTTCCTGTCCTCCTGCTACGGTACTCCCAAATAAAACTCAGCAAATCCTCTCAGTAAACCCTCTGTGCAGCCCCATAAAGTAATAATTCACCCCCTCTTAAGTGATAATCTCCCCCTTGCAAAACTCTGGAAGCATGAGGACACATATGGCAGAAATGCTGTATAGTTTACACTAGCTGAATTGCTACAGAAATTCGGAGTTTACAGTTTAGAAACAGATGTCCCACCCACCCCCTCCCAACTCTAAGAGGTTCTGCAGCAGCTGGGTTACTAAAACCTCTAGGTTTAGAATATCAGATCTTATCTCAGCATTTGATCCTCCAGCCCTCAGCTACGGACAATGTCTAGGCAGTGTTTAAAGGGCAACCAAATCAAAACTGCACTACGTTGATCACTACACATTCATACTTTGGCAGTTTGTAATTTGTAGATGATCCAGTAGGTGTCCCTCTGACTGCATTTATACCCTTACAGCATACGCACATCTGTAATATAAGCCACTCAAGGAATTTATAGAATAGATTAAGCTTTAATCATAAACAAAAAAAAATACTTTATCGAATTTGAGCCTAAGATGTATTTTGGAATGAAATGGTGGCCATGTACTTGGAGTACACTTGAAGATATATCTTTGAATTGAAGACAGTATAAAAAGGAAAAGAACATTTAAAAGCATTTGCGGTGCACAATGGAGGGTCCAGCTTCATCGTATTCTGGTTTGCTGATCCACATCTGCTGGAAGGTAGACAGGGAAGCCAGGATGGATCCACCAATCCAGACAGAGTACTTGCATTCTGGAGAACCTGCGGAGGAAAAATACAGGATATAAATACATTTAGAAACATCTCAGGACATTGTATTGTATACTAAGGAAGCAATGACCGACTATCTACATACTTAAAATATATACAGCAGATTCCATATCACTTATCAGTCTTTGACCTATAATGCTGAGGTATCAGCCATGAGCTTAAGTTGAATGTGTTGTCCCAGAAACCTTTAAAGGGGTTGTCCCGCGGCAGCAAGTGGGTCTATACACTTCTGTATGGCCATATTAGTGCACTTTGTAATATACATTGTGCATTAATTATGAGCCATACAGAAGTTATAAAAAGTTTTATACTTACCTGCTCCGTTGCTGGCGTCCTCGTCTCCATGGTGCCGACTAATTTTCGCCCTCCGATGGCCAAATTAGCCGCGCTTGCACAGTCCGGGTCTTCTCCTGTCTTCTATGGAGCCGCTCGTGCAGAATGCAGGCTCCGTGTAGCTCCGCCCCATCACGTGCCGATTCCAGCCAATCAGGAGGCTGGAATCGGCAATGGACCGCACAGAAGAGCTGCGGTCCACGGAGACAGAGGATCCCGGCGGCCATCTTCAGCGGTAAGTATTGAAGTCACCGGAGCGCGGGGATTAAGGTAAGCGCTCCGGTAAGCTTTCTTTACCTCCCTGCATCGGGGCTGTCTCGCGCCGACCGGGGGGGGGGGTTGAAAAAAAAAAAAACCCGTTTCGGCGCGGGACAACCCCTTTAAGGCCTCATTCACAGGGGTGTAGATATGCTCCATATTATGCGTGTATTTATCACATGCGTAGTATGGAGCATTGAATAGCCATTTGCATTGGGGCATTCAGGCCTGTGTGGAGAAAAGGCAATAGGTGGTGAATACACAAGCGACATTCGTATTTGCACATAAAGGCAAATGGGACCTGCTTACAGGTTTTTTGCACAAGTGAAAAATGCAGTTACATTTCAGTCCATGAATACACTATGTATTTAGGCTTTGAAAACAGCAAACACTAAGTCATACAATTTGGGTTGAGCAACTGGGACCCTCATTTGTTCCACCAAGTCAATTCTGTCCCCTAAAAGGTACTAAGGCTCATCAACTATGTGGGCAGAAATGGGCTTCAATGGGTGCAGAAATGGGTGCAGCTCCTGGGGGTGGACCTACAACAATTAGCCATTTATGGTATATTCTCTGGATATGCCATAAAGGATAGAGATTGGGACTACCCCTATATTTAAAGGGTGGTTTCACATAAAACATTGCTGCCAGATTAAGTATGTTTAATAGTTCCCTACATCTAACAAGTAGTGCATTCGCTTGTAGCATTCCCTCACACTGGACTTTTTTTTTGATCCATGGCATCTCTAGTTATAGTATTAACAAGTAAGTGCATGAAATTCAAGCTACAGAAAAATGCCACAAAAACCCTTATATGGAAGAAGCCTATAAAGGAATTTTTAGTTTGATCCTTTTAAGTTGTTAGCTAAAATATAGGTCAAAACTATAATATTTTTATTTATGTGTAGATCAATGCATTTGATTTTACATTATAACTAGATCAGGTCTTTGCTAATACCACTGTTTCAGTGCAGGGAAAGCAAACTAATATAACAGCCTTACATTTCATTTAAAGGGTGTGATGTACTTTATAGTCCCACAACGCTGTGCAAGAAATTCCCTGCGGGAAATCCTCATCACCTGCACTACCTACAGCCTACAATGATATCACATTGCTATATTGCAATTTAACACTTTAAAGGGGTTGTCCCGCGGCAGCAAGTGGGTCTATACACTTCTGTATGGCCATAATAATGCACTTTGTAATGTACATTGTGCATTAATTATGAGCCATACAGAAGTTATAAAAAGTTTTATACTTACCTGCTCCGTTGCTAGCGTCCTCGTTCCCATGGAGCCGACTAATTTTCGCCCTCCGATGGCCAAATTAGCCGCGCTTGCGCAGTCCAGGTCTTCTCCTGTTCTCTATGGGGCTCCGTGTAGCTCCGCCCCGTCACGTGCCGATTCCAGCCAATCAGGAGGCTGGAATCGGCAATGGACCGCACAGAAGAGCTGCGGTCCACGGAGGAAGAGGATCCCGGCGGCCATCTTCACCGGTAAGTATAGAAGTCACCGGAGCGCGGGGATTAAGGTAAGCGCTCCGGTAAGCTTTCTTTAGGTCCCTGCATCGGGGTTGTCTCGCGCCGAACGGGGGGGGGGGGGGGGGGGTTTGAAAAAAAAAAACCCGTTTCGGCGCGGGACAACCCCTTTAAGGGCTCATTTACATGAGCACAGTTGTGCAGCGCATGAAGTGCGCAACTTGTGTGTGCATAATGCAACAATTAGGACCCAAAGATCTGAATAGGTACACTCACTTGAGCATATATTTTTTCACATTATGTATAATTGTATGAGAAATTGCAGACCCATTCCAGCTTTCAGAGTGCAAGCTTGCAATCCTTAGATGTGCTTGTTTTTCTAATGCCATCTTGGTGCAGCAGATATGGAAGGAAATAATACAAACAGCGTTGAAGAACAGCATAGAGATGGATGCTGCCGACAGGATGCAACTGCTGAACCTGAAGTTGGTCTCACTGGGCAAGATCTATGCCAGCACTCCCATGTATCTGCCTCTTTAGCTTTTTACTCAGTACTTGAAGCCGGCTGCCTTAGCCCCAAGTGTCAAATTAGTAACTGTACACGGAGCGCGGCCGGCGTGCTGCTTGCCTCCTGGCTTCTAACCAGACACGACCCCGTCGTTCAGATCGCTGTGGATGACAGCCGGAACATCTTATATACCCGCTCTGAGGATGGCATACTACAGGTCTATGACTTGGGTCCAGATGGCAGCGGAATAATCAACAAAGTGGCATCAGTATTCCAGGACACCATTGTATCCGCTGCTGTAGGGATCGCCAAGACAGACTATGCGCCACTCTTCAGGCCCATCCAGATTGCTGTCATTGATGATTCAGAATCTGTGAAATGTGATTTGGTGGCTATTACTGGCACCGACGTCCGCCTTTACTTTACATCCATCCCATTAGAACGGCCCGCATCTCAGCCCTGGCGATTGGATTTAGTTCATGTTCACCTACCGCCCAGGTTTTATGGACTCTGCCACCATGGATAAGTCAGCAAACGTCCATAAAGTGCTTTATGGCGATGGCGTTTTCCTTGAGGCAGCTGCTAAAGAGGCCGTCTATGACCTTCTATGGTGCGTCAACTATAACTGCGTCCCATTTCAGAAGCAATTAATGGAAACACACACCGTAAAACATCTCCGGGGTCATTCCTGTGTAATTGCAAATGTCAAGGACTCTTTAGTGTGGCTGGGACAACATATGGTTCCAGCCAAGATGTTTGTTGTGCTCTCCGCTCAGGGAAGCTATATCTTCTCTCTGGTCAGACCGGTGGAGCTGCTTCAGGATCCTCTCGTCGGCACTTATGAAGACGAAGACGAGCCGAAGATTCAACAACCTTTTTTGGTGTTTCACCTGTATCAGGCCTGTGCAGCTAGTTTACGCCTTGCGTGTTCTACTGCTGCCTCTGATCGGAAGCTGTCTACCTGGGCTACTGCGGCATTTTTCAGATATGAAGGAATAGCGTAGGCAAAGAATAACCCTTCATTTCCCGCTCCCCAAACAAAACAGGGCAAATAACACCATGTCTATAGGGTCACCGTTACCCACACCTAGCCAGGTACCAAATAAAAGCTTTCAGGGTTCACCTCAACGACATTTAGATTCCCAGAAACTATTTTTTTCTGGAGGACACAATGGGATTTACATCTATTTTACCAGCATTATTGACCTTATCTGGGATAAAGACGTCATCGTCGAAAAAAAATACAAGAATGAGAAGGGTGATTTCATAAAAATGGATAGCGGCATCTCTGGACAACTTCTACAATCAGTTCTACGAGACCTCAGACGGTTACAAGAATTTCTTGATAGAAATTTCAGTTTTGAAATAGGCTCCCTCAGAGATCCGAAGTCTAAATATGAGAGCACGATCGCTTGTGGCAACAGGGCGACCACCGGCACTAGGCAGAAGCTGAAGAAGTTCTGGAAAAGCATTCAGTTTCCTAAAGCGTGATACCAACACCTGCCGTCACCAAGAAGTACATGACAAACGTCACACTGAGGCCCCGCTAACGGAGAAGACCTCACTTCAGGGAATTCACCAGTTGGTCAAGAAGACCTGCCAAACCTTAGCGGTGTGGAACCAGTTCTGTGGGCCCCACTTTCACGAGGTTGTGTCTGGGCTTTGCAAGCAGTTGCAGGAGAAGCTGAAAAACATGACCTGTAAAGACCTAGTCATCCCGGGTAAGATGCTGACCAAGACCCTTATTGCATCATTGATCGACTGCCATATCCGTCACAATGTAAATACGAACGAGGCGATTTCTGACCTGCAGCACATGTGCCCGATATTTTACAGCAGTGAAGATGCCATTTTCTCCAAGACTTATGTACATATACAACGATCCCTTTAAGTCAATAACAAGTATGATAAAGAACAATTGCTGCATGCGTCTCTGCAGAAGTACCAGAAAGTATGTCACTTACTAGACTTGGCTAGTGTTTGTGGCAAGTACAGACAACAGTGTTTTTATGAGGGTGTAGTACAGCTGTGCCTTACATATGCTGAGAACAAAAATCCGTAAGGGCTCGGATTGCGTTGTTGGAGGAACGGCGAGCCCGAAGGCGATGAGTTGGGCTTACAATCATTTGAAAAGAAGATACACAGCAAGAGCTGGTCAACCAAATGAAATCTGCTCCCCAAAGAGTAACCACAAAGCACGGCCACTCTGGACTTCCTTTTCACCAGATACTGGAATTGCTTCAGCGCTCTGCAGATGAATTCTTCCATATTGTGTTATTCAACTGGCTCATCAAGGTTGATCTCACAGACGTCCTGCTGGAGCTGAAGTCACTTTTTCTGGAGTCTCATTTGATGCGCATGTCAAACCATGAAGACAACGAAGTGCACTGCATGAATTTATTGTTCTGTTACTACCAGAAGAAGGGAAGTCTCATCAAAGCTGCCAGGGTGATGGCCAAACTAGCGGACTACGAGAGCCCCAACATCTCTCTGAAAAGAAGGATTGAATACTTATCTAGAGCCATCTTGTGTGCCAGAACCACCAATGGCTAGTATGGACGTGCTGAAGATTCAGAACTCATACATGAGCTGGAAGACCTAATGGATGTCGCTAAAGTACAGCTTGAAATCCAGAAAGTGCTACTCAGGAAATACTCCCATCATCCTCCAGCACAGACTTCTGCGGCGCAGCTTGATTCACAGCTAATGGACCTTACAGCTCTGTATGAGAAATTTGCAGACCCATTCCAGCTTTCAGAGTGCAAGCTTGCAATCCTTAGATGTGCTTCTTTTTCTAATGCCGTCTTGGTGCAGCAGATATGGAAGGAAATAATACAAACAGCATTGAAGGACAGCGTAGAGATGGATGCTGCCGACAGGATGCAACTGCTGAACCTGAAGTTGGTCTCACTGGGCAAGATCTATGCCAGCACTCCCATGTATCTTCCGCTTCAGTTTTTGGCTCAGTACCTGGAACAACAAGTCTGCTCCTTGGATTGGCCGGCAGACTTTGGGTTAAAGACAATATTGGAGATGAATGTGCTGGTTCCCACGTGATTTCAGAATTGTGAATCCCTTCTGGACGGAGGTGAAGAAGCCTTTCCTTCTGCCGCAATGTATTCATGGGCTGCTCCCCGCATATGGAAATGACCATAATATCGTCCAGAGCCTTGACAGACAGCAATTTAACACAACCTGTGTTCCAATGCATCAGATCACATGGGCGTATTTCCAAGCCAATATAGCTTCGGGCGTTTTTACGTTGGGCCCAAAAGATAGTCCAGGAACATCGGCTGCTGCATGGGCTCCTATGCTTAGCTCCGCCCCTTCCATTGCACAGAACGAGCGGGGAGGAACAAGAGGTAAGCCTGCGATTGGAAGGGAGGGGAAATGGGCAATGATAAAACATCAATCTATTTTATGTGGATCCAGGGATTATTTTGGATGTGTAGAAGTTGAGAAAACATCAATCTATTCTTTTCTCAACAACCACTTACACATTCCCATTTGCTTATCAGTACTGCCGACATTCTCCATGCTCCACATCTTACTCTACTGCTAGAAATATTGGGCATCTTGTCTTGCTGCATAGATAACATCGATCTGCCGTACCAACTTTCAAAATGTTGATCCAGGGATTATTCTGACTGCCATTATAGAGTCAGAAAGGATTTTTTTTCCCCAATGGGCTAAATTGGCTTCTGCCTCATTGGGGTTTTTTTGCCTTCCTCTGGATCAACAAGATAAGGTGGTACAGCAGAATTATGGTATTTATGCATCAGGACAACATGTGCCACATTTAGAGCAGTAGAGAAAGATTTTAATCATGGGGACTGTGGACTTAAATGACAAGCCAAGGGAGAATGTGTAGAAGTTGAGAAAACATTAATCTATTTTACCACCTTTCCTCCACTTCCACTCATTCCACATTCCCCATTGGCTTATCAGTTCCGTGACATTCTCCATGCTCCACATCTTACTCTACTGCTAGAAATATTGGGCATCTTGTCTTGCTGCATAGATAACATCGATCTGTCGTAGCAACTTTCAAAATGTTGATCCAGGGATTATTCTGACTGCCATTATGGAGTCGGGAAGGAATTTTCCCCCCCCAATGGGCTAAATTGGCTTCTGCCTCATTGGGTTTTTTTTGCCTTCCTCTGGATCAACAAGATAAGGGGGTACAGCAGAATGATGGTATTTATGCATCAGGACAACATGTGCCACATTTAGCGCAGTAGAGAAAGATTTTAATCATGGGGACTGTGGACTTAAATGACAAGCCAAGGGAGAATGTATAGAAGTTGAGAAAACATCAATCTATTTTACCACCTTTTCTCCACTTCCACTAATTCCACATTCTCCATCGGCTTATCAGTTCAGCCGACATTCTCCATGCTCCACATCTTTC
This sequence comes from Eleutherodactylus coqui, assembly GCF_035609145.1. Lineage (NCBI taxonomy): Eukaryota > Metazoa > Chordata > Amphibia > Anura > Eleutherodactylidae > Eleutherodactylus > Eleutherodactylus coqui. The sequence goes on along the minus strand of NC_089840.1, from coordinate 215,952,878 downwards.
TCTACTGCTAGAAATATTGGGAATCTTGTCTTGCTCCATAGATAACATCGATCTGCTGTACCAACTTTCAAAATGTTGATCCAGTGATTATTCTGACTGCCATTATGGAGTCAGGAAGGAATTTTTCCCCCAATGGGCTAAATTGGCTTCTGCCTCATTGGTTTTTTTTTGCCTTCCTCTGGATCAACAAGATAAGGTAGTACAGTAGAATGATGGTATTTATGGATCAGGACAACATGTGCCACATTTAGAGCAGTAGAGAAAGATTTTAATCATAGGGACTGTGGACTTAAATGACAAGGCAGGAGAATGTGTAGAAATGGAGAAAACATCAATCTATTTTACCACCTTTTCTCCACTCCCACTAATTCCACATTCTCCATTGGCTTATCAGTTCAGCCGACATTCTCCATGCTCCACATCTTACTCTACTGCTAGAAATATTGGGCATCTTGTCTTGCTGCATAGATAACATCGATCTGCCGTACCAACTTTCAAAATGTTGATCCAGGGATTATTCTGACTGCCATTGTGGAGTCAGGAAGGATTTTTTCCCCCAATGGGCTAAATTGGCTTCTGCCTCATTGGGGTTTTTTGCCTTCCTCTGGATCAACAAGATAGGGTGGTGCAGCAGATTGATGGTATTTATGCTTCAGGACAACATGTGCCGCATTTAGAGCAGTAGGGAAAGATTTTGAGCATGGAGAGCATGGACTTAAATGACAAGCCAAGGGAGAATGTAGAATGTGTGGAAAGTGACAAAAGGTGGTTCAGCACATTGATGTTTTTTATACAGCAGGAGAAGATGCCCCATGTTGGGAGCAGAAGAGAAAGATATTGACCGTGGAGAATGTGGGCTTAATTGACAAGTCGATGAAGAATGTGTAGAAGTTGAGAAAACATCAATGTGTTTTACCACCTTCTCCATTGGTTTATCAGTTAAGCCGACATTCCCCATGCTTCAACTCTTCCTCTACTGCTAGAAATATTGGGCATCTTGTCTTGCTGCATAGAGAACATCAATGTGCCATACCAACTTTAAAAATGTTGATCCAGGGAGTATTCTGACTGCCATTATGGAGTCGGGAAGGAATTTTTTCCTCCAATGGGCTAAATTGGCTTCTGCTTCATTGGGTTTTTTTTGCCTTCCTCTGGATCAACAAGGGGAGGGTGGGGGAAACTTGCTGAACTAGATGGACATTGTCTGTCTTCAGCCTGTGTTATTATGTATTTTTGGGCAGCATGGTGTCTTAAAGATTATCACTGCTGCCTTGTAGGGCCATAATTTGAAGGGGTTGTCCATTTGCAAATAGTTGATAGCCTATCTTTAGAATAGGCCATCGCTAGCATATCCGCCGGGGTGTATTCACAGACATACATTAATGCAGTCATGCATTCAGCTGATTTCAGCAGAAAGAAGACAGCTCTATTCCCAGGGCAGTTTCCAAAGGGAATTTGGTCTGCACTACAAAGCAAGGCCGCTACAATGCGAAAGGAGCTATTTGCTTCCTACAGAAATCAGCTCAGTGTACAATCACCCAAGCCTGGCAAACAGCTAATTGGTGTGGGTATTGTGTGATGGATCCACATCACTCTACTATAGATGACCTAAACTGATGATAGGCCACCAAAAGTTTACAACTAAACAACCCCTAGAAATTTGGCTATGGCAACATCTGCTGTGCATGGAGCTTGTTTTCCGTGTGTTTGCCTGTTTTTTTCTTTTTTTTTTTTAGGATAGGGAACTCGCAAGGTAATGAGGACCCTTGACGCGGGTTGCGAGCTTACATATCTTGGCCAAAAGCAGTGGAAACTAACACCTCAGTCTGTATTGCATTCTACTTTGTCCATACACTTTGATTTTATATTGGCATAGCGTGGTGTTAGTACGTTTGGTGCACGTGGGGTGTTGGAATATCTGCCAGGTCATATATTCATGCCACTGCATTGTCAGTTCATGACTTTTTTTTACTGGCAGACCATACCCAGTGCATATAAAAACACACTGAGCAGTCACTGGCATCTCCTCAATGTATTACTTATTGTTCAATTGCATCCACACAATGAAGAATAAGTTTCAGTGATGAAAAAAAATGCGCAAACACAGGCGTGTAAAGAAGCCCTAAGACCTGGATAAGTTAAAGGGGTTGTCCGCCGCCCAAACTGATTTTTTTTCCCCCATTAATGCCCTGTGGAGTAGAAGCATCACACACAACAGCCTTTCCCATAAAAATCGATATTCTGCTCACCTTTTCATTCCTTTTCTTCCCTTTATAAAGTTTGCCTGAAGAATTCTTCAAAGATGGCGCCGCTGGGTAGTTCCCATGATGCACTGCTGCCTCTCTCTCCTCAGCGTGCGCGCTCCCGATGACACCGGTCACATGACTGGAGGACCGGCGTCATAATGCAAACGCACGCTTCACTGCTTTGAATGCAGCCGTCCGGCCCCATTCAGAGCAATGAGAGGGCAGGGAGAGCAGTGCGATCTGCTGCTAGACCTGTGACAGCTGTTAGCAGGAGATTCCTTCATCTCCTCATCTTGTCCCCTCATCACTGGACACTGTGACAACAGTGTCCCAGTGTCCAGTAATGAGGGGACATGCTGAGGAGACGAAGGAATCTACTGCTACTGCTGTCAGAGCAGATCGTGATCTCTAGCAGCACTTTAATAGCAGAGAATCGCGATCCTCTGCTATTGAAAGTGAAAGTAGCACCAAGCATGACTGACACACACACCGCCCCCTCCACACATGCACCCCACAGTGTCCCCCTCCAGTGCCCCCCCCTCCCCCGCAAGCCACCAGCTGACAGTTCCGACCAGCAGCATCCTCCCCCCCCCCCCCCCCCCCCGCCACTGGCTGACAGCTCCGACCAGCAGAATCCTCCCCCCCCCCCCCACTGGCTGACAGCTCCGACCAGCAGCTCCCCCACCTTTCCCCTCACCCCCATCCCAGGACTACTGACTGAGAGGTCTGTCACCCCTACACCTCCCCACCCCCGACTACTGACAGCTCGCAGCACCCCTCCCCCGTGAGAGACCGGCACTCCACTCCCCTTACCTGTCAGCTGAAGATCCCGCAGCCACGCGTCCCCTGCAGGCAGACCAGAGCTTCCTGAAGCAGCTGGCAGAAGATCTACTGCGCATGCCCGGAGTAGAAGAAGCGCGTCCCTGTGCAGAAAACACCTGGAGCTGGCCAGACAAGAAGAGGACAAGAGACTTGTCGGAACCAATGGCAACCGAGGAGCAACACGGGGGGGCACTCCAAAAGGTAAGTGAATAACTTCTGTTTGCCTCATTTACAATGCACAATGTATATTACAAAGTGCATTGTATTGGGCAAACAGAAGTAATGAGACCTAATGTTTATGGCCGGACAACCCCTTTAACACAATGATGGAACTTGACATGTTTGCGTATTTTGGCCAAGATATAAACCAATACCTCATGTTATTTAATGAAGGAAGATAGAACAATTACGAGATTTATATTTTCTTTATTTAAATGAGTAAAAAGGTTATGAGTTCATGGGTAAAATGAAAAGAGGAGCTTCTACATGAAGGTATTGTGAGGTGCAGATGGGTTCACATGGCAGCCCAGAATCAAGGGAAGGTTCCTGGGTCTGCCATGTATTGCAGTCTATTAAGCTCTGTCACAGTCAGCTCTCAATAAAGCATCGTTAATAATACTATATGCTACTGTAGAAGTGACCAAACTGTTGCAAGGTCAAATCACCAATGGGGACCAAAAAAAAATTAGGATTATTACATTTTTTTTTAATAAATAAAATGTATTTAAATTTAAAAAAAACCTTAAAGGGGTTGTCTGGTCAAGACAAGTGTATGTGTGCACTTCTGTATGGCAATTACAAAGCACTTTGTAATATACATTGTGCATTGTTAATGAGGCATACAGAAGATATATACTTACTTACAGGAGTGCCCCCTTCCTGTGTTGACGGTCCTGTTGTCCCTGGTTCTGACAAATTTCTTTCTTCTGTCTTCTCCTCTAGTCGAGTTGTGGACTCGCGTCCCGTTTGTTTGCGCATGCACAGTAGCGCTCCTTGGGCCGTGGGTGCGCGTCTGTGTCTTCGTGCATGCGCAGTAGCACCTGCTGTCTCGGGAACGCACGGCAGCTCGCGGTGAAGCCGATCCGGCAGGAGCGTCCACCGGCCTCAGCTGGAGGGGAAGTATTACTACTGGGGGCGGGGGCTGTGTCGGTGTGGGGTCTGTCACCATAACTTGTTGCACGGGGGAAAGTGGGTGGTGGGATGGGGGGCTGTCACCATTACTTGTTGCACAGGGGGTGTGTAGAGGGAGGTGGGCTGTCACCATTACTTGTCATTCGGGGGGTGGGGGTGTCACTATTACTTGCCGCACGGGGCGTCAGTGGGTGTGGGAAGGTACGGCTGTCACCATTACTTGTCGCACTGGGGGGTGGGTGGGTGTGGTAAGGGCTGTCACTATTACTTGTCGCACGGGGGGTGTAGGGAGGGGGGGCTGTCACCATTACCTGTCGCACGGGGGTTGGGTGGGGAAAGGGGGCTGTCACCATTATTTGTTCCATGAGGGGGATGTCACCATTACTTGTCGCATGGGGCGTGGGTGGGTGTGGGGAGGGGGGCTGTCACCATTGCTTGTCGCACAGGGGGTGGGTTAGGGGTGGAGGGGGCTGTCACTATAACTTGTCGCACGGGGGAGGGGGGCCTGTTACCCTAACTTGTCGGACTTGGTGTGGGGAGGGAGGTCTGTTACCATTACTTGTCGCACAGGGGCGGGTTGGTGGCTGTAGGGGGGCTGTTGCTATAACCTGTCGTGCCGAGGGCGGGGTGGTCGCTGTCGGGCTGTCACTGTTCGGTTCGGGTGCGGTACTGGGACGGGTTTGTAATTGCCCAAGCAGTGATAGTGACCCCCCCAGTAATTGCCCCAGCAGTGATAGTAATCCCCAATAATTGCTACAGCAGTGATGATTACTGGGTGTCACTATCACTGCTGGGTAATTACTGGGTGTCACAATTACTGCTGGAGCAATTATTTGGGGGGTAACTGCCACAGCAGTGATAGTGATCCCCAATGATTGCCCCAGCAGTGATAGTGAAGCCCCATATTATTACTGCTGGGGCAATTATTGGGGGTCACTATCACTTCTGGGGTAATTACTGGGGGGTCACTATTATTTCTAGGGCAGTTACCCTCAATAATTGCCCCAGCAAAAATAGTGACTCCCCTACAGTGATAGCGACCCCCCTTCTGCAATTATTGGGGGCACTGTTACCGCTGGGGCAATTATTGGGGGGCACTATCAGTGCTGAGGTAATTGTTCGGTGTCAATATTAGTGCTGGAGCAACTATTGGGGGAGCACTGATGCTGCTGTGGCTGCTATTGTTAGGGCAGTGATGTTGCTGAGGCTAATATGGAGGGGGCGCTGATGCTGCTGTGGCTATTATGGAGGGTTTCACTATGTTATGTGGAGGCACTGTGTGGAAGCACTGTGGGGGCACTATGTTAGTTGGGGGCACACTGCAGAAGCACACATGTGGGGGCACTGTGGGGGGGCACTGGTAGCACCATGTGGGAGCACTATGGGGGTTCTATGTTATATGGAGGCACTAGGTTAAGTCACTGTGGTAGCACCATGTGGGGGCACAATAAGAATGGTGGGGTTTAGTATTATTGGCGCTGCCACTGACTGACCCAGCCTGGCTCCCACCCAGTGTAATCCTGCCTGTGCAGGGATGGGAGGAGGTGCGCAGTGACTATTGTGAATGTTGGGTCCTGTGTTATCTATATATAGGTGTCTCCTCAGTGTAATCCTGCCTGTGCAGGGAGGTGAGCACTGTGGGGATACTATGTTATGTGGGGGTGCACTGTTGGGGTACACTGTGGGAGCAATATGGGGGCACTATGTTATGTGGGTGAGCCATATGGGAGCACCATGTGGCGGCACTGTATGGGCGGGCACTATATGGGAGCACCGTGTAGAGGCACTGTGGGGGCACTATGTAGGTGCACCATGTAGAGGCACTGTGGGGACACTATGTAGGTGCACCATGTGGGGGCACTGTGGGTATGCCGTGTGGGGGCACTATGTGGGAGCACTATGTTGTGTGGGGGCACTGTGGTAGCACCACGTGGGAACACTATGCGGGAGTGCTATGGGGCCCCATGTTATGTGGGGGCGCACTATGGGGGCACTATGTGGGAGCAGTATAGGGGTACTCTGTTATGTGGGGGGCGCATTATGGGGGTACTATGTGGGAGCACCTCAGTGTAATCCTACCTGTGCAGGGAGGGAAGGAGGTGAGCTGGACTATTGTGAATGGTAGGTCCTGTGTTATCTATATATAGGTGTTTCCGCTTAGTGTATACCTGCCTGTGCAGGGAGGGGAGCTGTGCTTATTGTGAATAGTGGGTCATGTGTTATCTATATCTAGATGTCACCTTTCAGTGTAATCCTGTCTGTGCAGGGAGGACAGGAGGTGAGCTGTGATTATTGTGAATGGTGGCTGCTGTGTTATCTATATATAGATGTCACCTCTCAGTGTAATCCTCTCTGTGCAGTGATGGGAGGAGGTGAGCAGTGACTATTGTGAATGTTAGGTCCTGTGTTATCTATATATAGGTGTCTCCTCTCAGTGTATCCTGCCTGTGCAGGGAGGCAAGCACTATCGGGACACTATGTTATGTGGGGGCGCACTGTGGGAACAGCATGGGGGCACCGTGTTGTGCACCATATGGGGGCACCATGTAGGGGCGCTTTGTGGGAGAACTGAGGGGAGAGGGAGCACTATGTATGTACACCATGTGGGGGAACTATGTAGGTACACCACGTGGGGGCACCATATAGGGGCACTATAAAGGTGCACCATGTAGGGGCACTGTGTGTGCACCATGTGGGGGAACTGGGGGGGGGGGGGGGCAATATGTAGGTGCATCAGGGGGGGCACTGTGTTTGTGGGGGGGCCACTGTGGGAATACTCTCACTTTTAAATAGTTTCAATGGGAGAGCGTTGTGATCTCCTGCTACCGCTGGTGACGACTGTAGCAGAAGATTCCTTCATCTCCCAGAACTGTCCGCATATCACTGGACACTGTGTTAATGATGTCACAATGATGTCACAGTGTTCAGTGATGAGGGGACATGCCGGGGAGTTGAAGGAATCTCCTCTCAGAACTGTCACCAGCAGTAGCAAGAGATCGCAATGCTCTCCCATTGAGGGCAGACACCCACTGGCGATATTTTCTATCTTGCGTTGCAAGAGCAAGTGAAAACACTCGCAGCACAAGAAAGACGCCGGAATGAGACCGGGATATCGCCAGTCTTTTCAATGGGGCCAGCGGCAGCTGTGCTAGCCCCATTGAAAAGATATGGAGAATACTGCAGACTTCTGCCACAGCTGTGGCAGGAGTTTCCTTCATCTCCGCGGTGATCAAGGAATCCTCTCCCACAGCTGTGACAGCTGTGGCAGAAGTGCAGCATGCTATCCCATTGCTTTCAATGGGATCAGCGCTGCTGCCGGTCTCATTGAAAGCAGTGGTTTTTGGCAAACCCTGCAGTATGATTTTCGGGGAAGGGCTTGAAATATAAACCCTTCCCTGAAAATCATCAGCACTATCTTAGCTATTCATGAATGAATAGCTAAGCACAATCTGTAATTGGCTGAGCGCTCAGCCAATAGCTAAGCACTAGCTGTTATTGACTGAGCACTCAGCCAATCAACACAGCTCTTTCAGGAGAGGGGGATTTTTAAATCCCCGCCTGCCGAAAGTGCTGGATAGCAGTGTCGGGGAGCCAGCCGGAGGACGCGTGTGAGCGGCGGATAGGTAAGTACTTTTAAGAAAACATTTTTACCACTTATTGATGATTTTCAGGGAAGGGCTTATGTTTCAAGCCCTTCCCCGGAAATCATACTGCAGGGTTTGCCAAAAACCACTGCTTTCAATGGGACGGTCAGCAGCACTGATCCCATTGAAAGCAATGGGATAGCATGCTGCACTTCTGCCACAGCTGTGACAGCTGTGGCAGAAGTCCGCGGTATTCTCCATATCCGCTGGCCCTATTGAAAAGACTGGCATTATCCCAAGCTTCATCATGTTTTTTTTCTCGCAGTGCGAGGCAAGAGTTTTCACTTGCTTTCGCAGCGCAGTGGAGAAAAAAACGCCAGTCGGTGTCCGCCTGAAAGTAATGATAAAAAATGGTGATCTCTTGCCACTGCTGGTGACAGCTCTGACAGTAGATTCCTCCATCTCCACAGCATGTCCCCTCATCACTGGACACTGTGACATCATTGTCACAGTGTCCAGTGATGTGGGGACAGGTCTGGGAGATAAAGGAATCTCCTGTCAGAGCTGTCACCAGCAGTAGAAGGAAATCGCAATGCTCTCCCATTGCTTTAAATGGGGCCGCGCGGCTGCTGGCCCCATTGAGAGCAGTAAAGGGATTCCCCGCAGGGGTACGTGGCTGTTTTCACATGAAACGCCGTGCATCCAGGAGACTCACATGGATGGAGAGAGCGATATCAGACCGTCACTCACAGCTCGATATTGTTCTTCCCATCACAGCGCGCCCCTCTCTTAATAACGCCAGTCTTTCAGTCATGTGACCGGCGTCGTCAGGAGCGCGCACGCTCAAGAGGAGAGAGAGCAGCGCATCATGGGAAGTACCCTGGTGGCGCCATCTTTAGGTCAGCTTTACAAGGAGAAGATAAGGAATAAAAAGGTTAGCAGAATATCATTTTTATGTGTAATGCTGCATAGTATGATCCTTTTAATCTACAGGGAATTAATGGGAAAAAAAATATTCACTCTGTGTGACCGGACAACCCCTTTATGGCTGAGGTCATACAAGCTTCTTTTTTTGCATTTATTAGGATCATTGGTTTCCTATGAAGTGCTCACATATCCATTTTTTAGAGGCGCAAAATCTTTGCACCTGCAAAAAATAGGACATGCGTGCCTTAAATGAGCACCGGTAAGGTCCATGCTGCGCATAAAGACAAAGGTGACAGGGAATGAAGGAACTTCCGGGGAGTTCTGTTAATCCGTGCGGGGAGTCCCCTCATCACTGAACAGTGTGACAGGACCAAAGAAGTCCAGCGCTACTAGATGGAGGGGCTAATAAAGCGGCCGTCAGTGTATAAGGCACAGAGACTGCAAATCAAAGCGGTTCATGTCACACTGAAGGCAAAAAGTTGCATTTTTGGAATATAACTTAATGACTCTTTCTGCCACCTAGTGGTCGGATTTTAATACTACATGATGATGATTTATCAATTCAGTCGTTGCTGACTTTCGGTCACCTTGTGGATAAGCAGACGCCAGGCTTCTCTGTCTGTCTTTCCTTCAGATTTCCACAGTCATGTTCGTGTCAACCTTGATTATGTCTAGCCAGTGTGTTCTTTGGTGTCGTCTTCTTCTGGACTCACTGACCGTGACGAGCATTAATGTTCTTTCCAGAGAATTGACTATGACATAATACTACACAGCTATTTCTAAAGTTGGCCACAGGAAGGAAGATGCTACACCAAGACAGCAAGTTATCTGTCCTGGAAGGGACTGCTCAGCGATTTATAAATTAATCACCTAAATATTCCTCGCTGGCTTTAAGGTTCCCACACACTGGACTATAGTCATCCGAATGCTCCGTTTCAGCGGGACTGGATGACTCTTGCATATATATGGTGGCCTCCCAACTCTTCCCCAATGGATCATATGTATGGAAGAGCCAGCTGAACACTCATAGGGCACCTTTAGATCTCTGAATGCTACTGCACCCGGTCACATCTAAATCCGCAGCACCAATGACCATAAAGGCAAAGAAAGGGATTTATCACAAGTGCTATTTATTAAGTCAACTTTGCTGGAGGCAGCGATGCCATTATTTGCTGCACAAGAGGAGCATGAATGGCCTTTTGAATCTCCTCACCCACCATCTAGGTGTCTCCCTTAGGAGGAAAGATATCATTCCTGACCCCCGCCACAGGCCTCTCACCAGCCAAGCCAGAATCCTACTTGAATCCTACACTGATGAGGGAAAAACACCCCAAAACAGCTGTCTGTGTATGGAGTCTGGCTTTGCTTTCAATTCCCGGTCATTGTTTTAAGGCTTGTATAGTCTAATATTGACTTGAAGGAATGCTGCCTTCCAATAGGCGGTGCTGTGGAGGTATTGTTCCATCCCCCTTATTTGTGGCTCCAAGTATACAAACTAAAGTCTGTGGTGCAGATGGCTCTAATTTCTGTTACTTAATAAAAGAGCAGGAAAAATGTAAATGCATTGATAAATGCACGCTCAAGTATTTTGTCAAAAGTGGAAGAAAAAGATGCTAGCCGCCACAAGGAGTATGTTTACTGGCGGCCCCGTCCTACCTTGGAGGCCTTCTTACTTTTCAGCTGTTGGACTCTCTCCTCGCTCAGCTACCTTGTGGTATAATGAGGTGGTATTAGAGCTTTGAGGACTGGTGGGAGTAGTCGTGGGGTCTCCGGTCTGAGCAACACGTGGGTCGCTAGCCTCATACTCTTGTCCTGTTACTAGCTTATATTGAGTTTTCAGCGCTAAATGTGTTTTCATGGCCGCGTTTACCTGAAGCTAACGATCAAAGAACAGAAGGAGCAGCGAGGAACCGAAGGAAAAGATGGAAAATTAGGAAACTTGTGAACTTAGCAGGTAAATAAGCGCCGCAGGAAGCCGGTCTAAAGTGTCCTGTAGTTTACGGTTAAAGGGTTTGTTCTGCGTTAGAAAAAAAAGACCCCTGAGGATTTTCATCTTACCTTTGGTGCCTCCTCTGCCTTTATGGACCAGCTCCCCTTGTTCAGACACTCTGTCATAAGCAGCTCTGGCACCACCACTGGCAGTGGCTGCCGCTGGGCAGGAGGGGGCGCTCGGCACTGGACTACAATGTGGTTGTAGTCCTGACCTGTCAGCTGCTTGTACTCTGCTTTCAGCAACAGGAGAGATTTTACATCCGCATCAACCTCTGCTTTCTCGGCTTTCTTGGTTTTGAGATCTCAGACAAGGTCTCCCTGAGCTGTGACTTTGTTGTATGAGGGGTCCGCTGCAGGCTGTTCAACGCCATTTCTAAAACCCCCATAGAGGCGAAGCGTAGAACAACTAGTTCAGTGGCTTGTATAAAATATGGCCACCTCTGGCCGCAGCATCAAGACGAGTATACCCACCTCAGCCGAGACGGACCCAGATGGGAATACCCCTTTAACCCCTTCTTGCCCCATACATTTACGTCCTATGGATGGCGCAGGCTCAGAAGCCGAGATTGCTCCATCCCCTGCGGAAGCCGTCTGTGACTGACAGCTGGCCTTCCACTGCGACAGCAGTGATTATAGAGAAGGCCGATCTCCACTGTTAACCCCTTACATGTCACTAAGTAAGAAAAAAAAGTCTCCCCCGTTTTACTAAATTAAAACAAAATTGAACTATGAAAAAAAACATACGCGATATCATCACATTCATAACGACCCAACTTTTTATTATGTATTAAAAACACTATAAAATAAGACATTTTAAAAATGAAGACAAAATGCTTTTTCTTTTTTATTTTACATTCATTTTCCATCCCTAAATAGCCATAAAAGAAGTTAAAAAAGCCATATGTACCTCAAAACAGTACAATAAAACCTACAAGCTCAGTACACAAAAATACAGGCCTTCAGAGAGCGCCGTCCATGGAAAAATAAAATAAAAGCTATTAGAATTTAAATGCAAGGATACAAAGAAAAAAAATTCTAAGAAAAAGCATCTTTATTGTACAAAAGTAGAAAAACCTAAAAAAAAATACAATTTTTGTTGTGTTATCGTAGCGACTTGCAGACAAAAAAATTATCATGTCATTTATGCTGCATGATTAAGCTGAAAACCAAAATAATTAAAGAATTGTTTTTTTCTTCTCTTGCCTTCCATTAAAAAAATAATATAAAACTTCTATAATACATTACAAGGTACACAAAAAATTGTACCAAAAAAACTACAGTTCAACACACAAGAAAACAAGCCCCCATACGCCCGTATCGACAGAAAAGGTGATGATGAAAACTCCCCCAAAATTGTCATGTTCTTAGGTAGAGATGAGCGAGCGCACTCGTCCGAGCTTGATGCTCGTTCGAGTATTAGGGTGTTCAAGATGCTCGTTACTCGAGACGAGCACCACGCGGCACTCGACTCCATTACATTTCCTTCCCTGAGAAATTTGCGCCATTTTCTGGCCAATAGAAACTTAGGGAAGGCATTACAACTTCCTCCTGTGACGTTCCAGCCCTATCCCACCCCCTGCAGTGAGTGGCTGGCGAGATCAAGTGCCCCCCGAGTATTTAAATCTGCCCCGCCCGCGGCTCGCCACAGACACACGCTAAGATAGATGAGGGACAGTGCTGCTGCTTTTGCTGGTTTAGGGAGAGTGTTAGCGTCTACAAGAACCCCAACAGTCCTTCTTAGGGCCACAGCTCACCTAGTGCAGTACTGTTGTGGGTGCTGGGAGCAGTTTGCCTTTTTTTTTTTTTGGTATATCGGGCGTGCAGCCCCATTACAGCTATAGCGTTCTCAGGCTGCAGTCTGTACTAAGTAGTATAGGGGAAGTATTGGTGAGGCAGGGACAATGGTAGTGTGGAATCCTGTCTACCTGTGCATTTAACTCCGTGGTTTCTGGGAGTTGTAGTACCTCAGCATTGCACTGCAAGGCCTCAGTTCAGCCTTCAGTGTCATTTTTTGCTGGGGGCAGTTAGTGTAACGTAAGTGCTCTCTGCCTCCAAGTGCACGTTTAAAAAGCACTAATATTTTTCTCCGCTCTGAGTTACCAGACAGCTGCTGGCGCAGTGTACGGTGCCAGACAGCCATAGAGGGAGAGTCCAATACACGTTCCATTGCCTGCATTGCATTGGAACAAAACTAATTTTAAAAAAGGAATCCTTTTGTACGTCTGTTAGTAACCCAGTGCACATTACTGCGTGGCCTGTGGGACTTGAGGTGAATCTCAACTGCATAGTGCACTGCAAGGCCTCAGTTCAGCCTTCAGTGCCATTTTTTGCGGGGGGCAGTTAGTGTAACGTAAGCGCTCTCTGCATCCAAGTGCACATTTAACCCCTTAACGACCGGGCAATAGCCTTTTTACGTCCTCCCGAAGTGGGCTTTATTCTCTGAGGACGTAAAAACATGCGTCCTACAGAGAATAAAGCCCCTCGGGCTGTGGACGTGACAGCTCCATGCTGTCGGTGCCCGCAGGTAGTCGACAGCATGAAGCTGTCATCCCGGGCTGCGGGGACCCCCCCCCCCCGGCATTGCGATCGCAAAAGAGTAAATAAAAGTGCCCCAAAAGATAAATAGTCAGCTGCCCTGATGGATCGGATCCACCAGGGCAGCTGAAAATTCTCACCTGGCTTGTCGGCGGTGTCCCCGGAGATCTAGTCCTCCCGGACCCGCCGGCAGCCTTCTGCGCATGCGCGCCAGATGATTACGTCAGGCGCATGCGCAGAAGCCCGGGAGCCCCCGGCAAATTCAAAACCTCCTGGCTCCCGGCTCCTGAAGGTAGCCGGGAACCATGAGGTGTTACCGGGGACCACTCACCATTAGATAGCGGCGATCGCGAAAAAGTTTAAAAAGTAAAAAAAAAGTGCTAGTTATACCTCCCCTCATGGATCGGATCCATGAGGGGAAGTGAAAATACTCACCTAAGTCCTCACCGATGTCCCGATGGTCCGGGACCCGAAGTCCCCCTCTGCGCATGCGCGCCCGATGATTGACATCGGGCACGTGCACACAGGGGCTCGAGCCCCGGGAAATTCAAAATCCCTCTGTTCCTGGCTGCCATGTGTAGCCAAGAGCAGAGGGATGTCACCAGGGACATGATCACTGTCATCCAATGGATGACAGTGATCATGTAAAGTAAAAAAAAAAGTAAAAAAAGTTTTAAAAAAAGTTTAAAAAGCGTACGTTTCATCTCCCCTCACGGATCATATCTGTGAGGGAGGATGAAAGTACGCACAGAAGGCCCCCAAATTTATCCGCGGACGTTACCCCAGCTTCTGCGCACACGCCCGTCGCCAAAATGGCGGACGCATGCGCAAAAGCTGTGGATTGCCAGGATAATTGAAAATCTCCCTGCTCCTGGCTACAAAACTGAGCCAAGAGCCTGGAGATTTCACAGAGAGCCGCGGTGAGCGGTTCCTGGTCACGTGTTCGCAGTTATACAATGGATAATGTCGATCACGTAAAAGTTTTTAAAAAAATTTGAAGTTACATCTCCCCTCACCGATGCGATCGGTGAGAGGAAATGAAACTTTTTACCGGAGGCCTCCGTATTTGCACCCCAACGCGATCCTCATCCGTGAACTTACCCGGATTCTGCACATGCGACCGCCGGCAAAACACCGGACACATGCGCATAAGTCGGGGAGCCCAGGAAACTTAAAATCTCCTTGCTCCCAGCGACCATCGCTCGCCGAGAGCCTGGAGCAGTGACAGGTGGCCTCGTTGAGCGGTCCCCGGTCACGTGATAAAAAGGTAGTGATCTACCTTAGGTCAGTCCCACATGACCGGATAGGAATTACGGATTCCGCATGCGTCTGATCCCCGGTAATACGCAGATCAATCGCATTGGATTACACAATTCCGCTCACATTAGTGGGTTGGAATTGTGTAATCCACTCGCAGAAAAGAGAACGCAGCAGGTTCTATTTTACTGCGGATATTTGCAACATAGAGCCCATTGTGCTCCATGGTCGCGGATATACCCGCTGCCCATATTCAACTATGTTGTATACGGGCTGCGGGTACCCGAGTCATCGCTAAGCGACAGTGCGGGAAATACAAACGAAAAAAAGGTACTGCGCATGACCGCCTGTGTGAGTAGGCAGTTATGCACAGTACATTAGGCGGCCGTACGCAGGGTCACAGCCGGGCTCACAGATGGGATCTGCTGCGGGCCTCCGCAAGCAGATTCTGCCTACAGCTGCGTGAGCCCGGCGTTATTCAGACCGCTACCTGTGATACGTATTTTACAAGAAGCCCCGGGAACGCTCGCCTTCCTGCAGTTCCAGGAGCAGCTTGTTGAGCGCCTTCTATGTGAGACCGCCGCACCTCATCAACATTACGGAGACTCATGGAACGCCACTTTTTACACCCCATACCCGCTACTGAGGTCAAGAAATGACCCCCAAAAAGCATGAGAGGAGGGGGGATACACGGTTTTATTGCCCCATGGGCCCATTCCAACCAGCCTCCGTAATTACCCCTGTCTTCGGAAACACCACACAGTTCACATTATTACTTTTATCTAAGATTTGCGAACGCCAAAAAGGGTGCGGAGTGTGTGGGGGAGGGGGGAAAATTTTTAGAGAGTCAATTTTTATTCCGTACAAATAAGCAATGGGGCCTGGAATGTATTCAGTTGTGCCCTGAAATCCAATGGGTGTTCCCTCCTTTATAGGCCTTGCCATGGGTCCTGTAAGTAAATTAGGGCCACAATGGGTATGTTTCTGAACTCGGGACAAACGGGGGTATCCATTTTGGGGTGAAGATCTTCATTCCTATGTACCCTGTACAAAAAAAACTGTTTTTAAATTGAAAAAATTGCCAAAAAAATTGAAAATCGTAACTTTTTCCTTCTGCTTTGCTTAGATTCATTCAAATACTGTAGGGTCAAAATAAGCAATACACCCCTAGATGAATCTGTTAAGGTGTCTAGTTTTCAAAATGGGGTCATTTGTGGGGGTTCTTTATAGTTTTGGCCGCTCAATGGCTCAATAAGTGGGCAATGGGGCCTGGAATTTATTCAGTTGTACCCTGAAATCCGACGGGTATTCCTTTCATTGTAGGCCTAGCCATGTGTCCTGTAAGTAGATTAGGGCCACAATGGGTATGTTTCTGAACACGGGACAAACAGGGGTATCCGTTTTGGGGTGAAAGTCTTCATTCATATGTGTGCTGTACAAAAAAAGCTGTTTTTAAAATGACAGAATTGCCAAAAAAACAAAAATCCTAATTTTTTTTTCTTGCTTGGCTTAAATTCATTCAAAAACTGTGGGGTCAAAATATGCAGTACATCCCTAGATAAATTCCTTAAGGGGTCTAGTTTTCAAAATTGGGTAATTTGTGGGGGTTTTCTATGGTTTTGGGCGCTCAAGAACTCTACATGTGTGCTATGGGGTCTAAAAGCAAAATTTCTGTTCTGAAAGACACTGACTACTCCTTTCGTTTTGGGCCCCCTTGTGGACTCAGATATAATATTAGGGCCACAATGGGTATATTTCTGAACACGGGAGAAACAGGGGTATCCATTTTGGTGTGTAAATCCTCATTTTCATGTAAACTATAGGAAAAAAATATGTCTTTAAAATGATAGATTTGCAAAAATATGAAATTTTACTTTTTCTCCTCCAAATTGAATTAATTCTTGAAAAAAAACTGTGGGGTCAAAATACTCATAACACCCCTCAGTGAATACACTAAGGGGTGTAGTTTTTAAAATGGGGTCATTTGTGGGGGTATCTATTATTCTGACACTCATGAGCCTTTCCAATCTTGGCTTGGTGTAGGAAAGCGAAGTGTTCCTCAAAATGCTAAAAAGTATTGTTAAATTTGTACGTCTCCTAAATGGTTAAAAAAAAAATGAAAGTTTTTCCAATGTGCACCCAAAATAAAGTAAACGGGTGGAAATATAAATCTTAGCAAAAATTTCTATATTATGTTTGCACATATTTAAGATATTGCAGTTGAAAATGTGAAAAAATGACGATTTTTTTCAAAATTTTCCCAATTTTGGCGCTTTTAATAAATATACACGAATTCTATCGGTCTATTTTTTCCGCCTAAATGAAGTACAACATGTGGCGAAAAAACAATGTCAGAATCGCTTGGATATGCAAAACCTTTCTGGTATTTTTCCATGTTAAAGTGACACATGTCAGATTTGCAAAATTTGGCCTGGTCATTAAGGCGCAAACAGGCTTGGTCACTAAGGGGTTAAAAAGCACTAATATTTTCTCCGCTCTGTGTTACCAGTCAGCTGCTAGCGCAGTGTTCGGTGCCAGACAGCCATAGAGGGAGAGTCCAATACACGTTCCAATGCCTGCATTGCCGGCAGCTTGTAACCCAGTGCACATTACTGCGTGGCCTGTGGGACTTGACGTGAATCTCAACTGCATAGTGCACTGCAAGGCCTCAGTTCAGCCTTCAGTGTAATTTTTTTGCTGGGGGCAGTTAGTGTAACATAAGCGCTCTCTGCATCCAAATGCACGTTTAAAAAGCACTAATATTTTTCTCCGCTCTGAGTTACCAGACAGCTGCTGGCGCAGTGTACGGTGCCAGACAGCCATAGAGGGAGAGTCCAATACGCGTTCCATTGCCTGCATTGCATTGGAATAAAACAAATTTTAAAAAAGGAATCCTTTTGTACGGCAGCTTGTAACCCAGTGCACATTACTGCGTGGCCTGTGGGACTTGAGGTGAATCTCAACTGTATAGTGCATTGCTAGTCCTGCTTGCATCCTTCCTTATAATTTAGCTCAGGCTTCTTTTTGCGTTGTATAACCGCTGGCAGCCACCAACTGCGCGGCAATAATTCACAAACATTTTTACACCGCTCTGTCTCTGCTCGATTCTTAATCCAGCATGCTGAGGGGTAGGGGTTGAGACAGAGGACGTGGTCGCGGTCGAGGACGCGGAGTCCCAAGTGAGGGTGTGGGCATAGGCCGAGTTCCTGGTCCAGGTGAATCGCAGCCGGCTGCTGCGGGAGTAGGAGAGAGGACAGTTTCTGGGGTCCCCAGCTTCATATCACAATTTTATTAAAAAATGAGCAGTGTGAGCAGGTCCTGTCGTGGATGGCAGAAAGTGCATCCAGCAATCAATCGACCACCCAGTCTTCTACGCCGTCCACTTCTGCAACTCTGAATCCTCTGGTTGCTGCTCCTCCTTCCTCCCAGCCTCCTCACTCCGTTACAATGACACATTCTGAGGAGCAGGCAGACTCCCAGGAACTGTTCTCGGGCCCCTGCCCAGACTGGGCAGCAATGGTTCCGCTCCCACCGGAGGAGTTTGTCGTGACCGATGCCCAACCTTTGGAAAGTTCCAGGGGTCCGGGGAATGAGGCTGGGGACTTCCGGCAACTGTATCAAGAGCTTTCAGTGGGTGAGGAGGACGATGACGATGAGACACAGTTGTCTATCAGTGAGGTAGTAGTAAGGGCAGTAAGTCCAAGGGAGGAGCGCACAGAGGAGTCGGAGGAAGAGCCGCTGGACGATGAGGTGACTGACCCCACCTGGTGTGATAAGCCAACTGAGGACCGGTCTTCAGAGGGGGAGGCAATTGCAGCCGCAGGACAGGTTGGAAAAGGCAGTGGGGTAGCCAGGGGTAGAGGCAGGGCACGAGCGAATAATCCACCAGCTGTTTCCCAAAGTACCCCCAAGTGCCAAGCCACCGTGCAGAGGCCAAGGTGCTCTAAAGTGTGGCATTTTTTCACGGAGACGCCGGACGACCGACGAACAGTGGTGTGCAACCTTTGTCGCCCCAAGATCAGCCGGGGAGCCACCACCACCAGCATGCGCAGGCATATGATGGCAAAGCACCCCACAAGGTGGGACGAAGGCCGTTCACCGCCTCCAG
This sequence comes from Eleutherodactylus coqui, assembly GCF_035609145.1. Taxonomy (NCBI): domain Eukaryota; kingdom Metazoa; phylum Chordata; class Amphibia; order Anura; family Eleutherodactylidae; genus Eleutherodactylus; species Eleutherodactylus coqui. The sequence goes on along the minus strand of NC_089840.1, from coordinate 215,934,276 downwards.
CTTGCGCCACTGCCTCTCCCCCTGGGCCCCAACCTGCCACTGAGATCCAACCGCCCTCTAAGGACACAGGCACAACCGTCTCCTGGCCTCGGCCCCATCCAGCAATGTCTCTCAACGCAGCGTCCAGCTGTCGCTATGAGAATCGTTGGAGCGAGAGCGCAAGTACGCTGCCACGCACCCGCACGCTCAAGCTTTAAATGTCCACATAGCCAAATTGATCAGCCTGGAGATGCTCCCCTACAGGCTGGTGGAAAGTGAGGCGTTCAAAAACATGATGGCGGCGGCAGCCCCGCGCTACTCAGTCCCCAGTCGCCACTATTTTTCACGGTGTGCCGTCCCAGCCCTGCACGACCTCGTCTCACGTAACATCGTACGTGCCCTCACCAACTCGGTTACTGCCAAGGTCCACTTAACAACGGACACGTGGACAAGCACAGGCGGGCAGGGCCACTATATCTCCCTGACGGCACATTGGGTGAATTTAGTGGAGGCTGGGACCGAGTCAGAGCCTGGGACCGCTCATGTACTACCCACCCCCAGAATTGCAGGCCCCAGATCGGTGCTGGTATCTGCGGCGGTGTATGCCACCTCCACTAAACCTCCCTCCTCCTCCAACGCAACCTCTACCTCGCAATCAAGACTTGTCAACAGCAGCACGTCGCCAGCAGTTGGTGTCGCGCGACGTGGCAGCACAGCGGTAGGCAAGCGTCAGCAGGCCGTGCTGAAGCTACTCAGCTTAGGAGAGAAGAGGCACACGGCCCACGAACTGTTGCACGGTCTTACAGAGCAGACCGACCGCTGGCTTTCGCCACTGAGCCTCCAACTGGGCATGGTCGTGTGTGACAATGGCCATAACCTGCTGTCGGTTCTGCAGCTCGGCAGCCTCACGCACGTGCCATGCCTGGCCCACGTCTTTAATTTGGTGGTTCAGCGGTTTCTGAAAGGCTACCCACACTTGTCAGACCTCCTCGGCAAGGTGCGCCGGGTCACCGCACATTTCCGCAAGTCCAACACGGACGCTGCCACCCCGCGCACCCTGCAACACTGGTTTAATCTGCCAGTGCACCGACTGCTTTGCGATGTGCCCACACAGTGGAACTCTACGCTTCACATGTTGGCCCGGCCTGTATGAGCAGCGTAGAGCTATAGTGGAATACCAACTCCAACATGGGCGGCGAAGTGGGAGTCAGCCTCCTCAATTCTTTACAGAGGAGTGGGCCTGGATGGCAGATATCTGCCGGGTCCTTGGAAACTTTGAGGAGTCCACCCTGATGGTGAGCGGCGATGCTGCAATCATTAGCGTCACCATTCCCCTGCTATGCCTCTTGAGAAGTTCCCTGCAAAGCATAAAGGCTGATGCTTTGTGGGCAGAAACGGAGTCGGGGGAAGACAGTATGTCGCTGGATAGTCAGAGCACCCTCATGTCTATATCTCAGCGCGTGGAGGAGGAGGGGGAGGAGCCTGAGGAGGAAGAGACAGCTGGGCCCACTGCAGAGGGTGCCCATGCAGCTTGCCTCTCATCCATTCAGCGTGTATCGCCTGAGGAGGAGGAGGATACTCAAAGTGATCGTCCTAGTGAGGACAGCCATATGTTGCGTCCAGGTACCCTGGCACACATGGCTGACTTTATGTTAGCATGCCTTTCTCGTGACCCTCGTGTTAGACGCATTCTGGCCACTACGGATTACTGGGTGTACACACTGCTTGACCCACGGTATAAGGAGAACCTTTCCACTCTCATTCCCGAAGAGGAAAGGGGTTTGAGAGTGATGCAATACCACAGGACCCTGGTGGACAAACTGATGGTAAACTTCCCATCTGACAGCGCTAGTGGCAGAAGGCGCAGTTCCGAGGGCCACGTAGAAGGGGAGGTGCGGAGATTAGGCAGCATGTTCAGCGCAGGCAGAGGAACACTCTCCAAGGCCTTTGCCAGCTTTATAGCTCCCTAGCAAGACTGTCTCACACCTCCCCAGTCCAGGCTGAGTCGGAGGGAGCACTGTAAGTAGATGGTGAGGGAGTACGCAGCCGATCGTACCACCGTCCTCCGTGACGCCTCTGCTCCGTACAGCTACTGGGTGTCAAAGCTGGACACGTGGCCCGAACTCGCGCTGTATGCCCTGGAGGTGTTGGCTTGCCCTGCGGCTAGCGTCTTGTCAGAGAGGGTGTTTAGTGCAGCTGGGGGAATCATCACGGACAAGCGTACCTGCCTGTCAACTGACGGTGCCGAAAGGCTTACACTCATAAAGATGAACAAAGCCTGGATTTCCCCAGACTTCTCTTCTCCACCAGCGGACAGCAGCGCTACTAAAGAACTTTGTCAATCTGTGTATGGTATTCGTCCTCCTCCTCCGGCTCCTCCTCCTGAAATCTCCCTTAATCACCGCGAATGGGCAATTTTTCTGTGGGCCAAAAGGCTCATATAACTTTTCTAAATAATATTTATCTGTTTCAATTCTCATTAAAGCATTGAAATTTGCACCTGAACCAATTGTTTTTTAGACTGGGCTGCCTCCAGGCCTAGTGAAAAATTAAGCCACAGTACACTAAGTGATTAATGGGTTTCACCTGCCCTCTGGGTTGGGCATGGGCAATTTTTCTGGGATACATTTGTACTGTTGGTACAACAATTTGTCGGGCCCTCGCCTACAATGTAATCCAAGTAATTTTTATGGGCTTCGCCTGCACTCATGGTACACCACTGTGTCTGGGGTTGGCCTACACATTTGCTACAGACATGTAACTCTGTTCTGCCTACCTATACTTCTGCCACAGTAATGCTACAGGGGTCTGACTATACTTCAGCAACAGAAATGTTACTTGTGTCTGCCAATACTTCTGCTCCTGAAATGTTACCTTGGTTGGTGTATACTGTTACTACTGTAATTTTACTAATACTGGGCTCTGCCCATAATGCTTCAACAGAAATGTTACTGGGGCAGGTCTATACTGCTATAACAGAAATGTAACTAATAGTGGGCTTTGCCCATACTGCTTCTACGTTGTTGTTGCTGGGGCCTGTCTATACTCCTACTACTGAAATCTTACCAATACTATGCTCTCCCTACACTGCTGCCAGGGAAATGTGAATCTGCTGCTTTGTCCCTACTGCTTCTACGTTACTGTTGCTGGGGCCTGTCTATATTCCTACTTCTGAAATCTTACCAATACTACGCTCTCCCTACACTGCTGCCAGGGAAATGTGAATCTGCTGCTTTGTCTCTACTGCTTCTACGTTGCTGTTGCTGGGGCCTGTCTATACTCCTATTACTGAAATCTTACCAATACTATGCTCTCCCTACACTGCTGCCAGGGAAATGTGAATCTGTTGCTTTGTCCCTACTGCTTCTACGTTACTGTTACTGGGGTCTGTCTAAACTGATACTACTGAAATGTTACTGGGGTCTGTGTATACTGCTGCAAATGAAATGTTAGTGGGGTCTGTCCTCACTGCTGCCAATGAAATGTTACAGGGGTTTGTGCATACTCTTACCGCTGAAATGTTACTAATTCTCGGCTCTGCCTATACTGCTGCTACTGCAATGTTACAGGGTAGTGGAAACGGAGGCTTCCCAAAGACATGATGGTGGCGAGGCCACGCTACTAGGTTCCACAGGCGCGACACCTTTTCAGCGACGCGGTCACTGGGAAGGTGCAAATAACCACGGACACGGGGACAGGACACGTACTGCCTCAAAAACTTTCCCGTCCTCCTCCTCCAACTATGAAAACATTCTTGGCCGAAGCCCACCTGCATTTAATCAGACGTTAGCTCTGCTGTCCAGGGCACTGCAATGGGATATATTTATGTACCGCCGATGGCTTCCTGGGACCCACCCATGCTGTCGGTCCACACGGAGTTGTAACTGCATGTGTCTACTTATAAAAAACCCCGGTCTGACTGGGGAATGCAGTGTGGGCCGAAGCCCACCTGCATTAAATCTGACGTTACCTCAGCTGTGCTGGGCACTGCAATGGGATTTATTTATGTACCACCGGTGGTTTCCTGGGACCCTCCCATGCTGTCGGTCCACATGGACTTCACAATAGGGAGTTGTCCCTGCCTGTGTCTACTTATAAAAAACCCCAGTCTGACTGGGGCATGCAGTATGGGCCGAAGCCCACCTGCATTTAATCTGACGTTAGCTCAGCTGTCCAGGGTACTGCAATGGGATATATTTATGTACCGCCGGTGGGTTCCAGGGAGCCACCCATGCTGTGGGTGCACATGGAATTCCCATTGCGGAGTTGTACCTGCCTGTGACTATTTATAAAAAACCTCGGTCTGACTGGGGCATGCAGTGTGGGCCGAAGCCCACCTGTATTTAATCTGACGTTAGCTCTACTATCCGAGGCACTGCATTGGGACAAACTACAGGAGCAATACAGCGCTAATGAGACGTGCACAGCTACTCTAGCATAGGAGTCCGCTGTAGGCCCGTGATTGCTGAGGGTTTGTGCAGAGGCCTTTGTCCTTGATGCAGTGAAAGTCCGCTTCCTGCCTAGGATTGCTGAAGCTGTGGGCCGAGGCCTATATCGTGGGCTTGGTGCAAGTCTGCCATGTTTGGCCACTCAGATCAATTTTTTGTTCATGTCTTGGGTTTCCTAGGACCCCCCTATGCTGTTGGTGCAAACTTAGTTCCCATCGCGGTTTTTGACCTGTCTGGCACAAAGACACTGACTGACTTGGGTAGAGGGCAGAGCGCTGACGGCTTTTCCCTTGCAGTGTGGATTGAGCTATGCGACACCTTGACAGAATGAATACTGTGTGGCACATGGATTCCCCATTGCTATGCCCACGTGTACAGCTCCTGACGAAGGTGGCACAAGATTGGATGTCTCATTGCTTCTGTACAGCATTGTGGGCTATCGCCCCGCCCCTTTTAAAGAGGGTCGCTGCCTGGCCCTGCCAACCCTCTGCAGTGTGTGCCTCCGGTTCCTCCTCATGGCTGACACACTTATAAATAGACATGAGGGTGGTGTGGCTGTGAGGCCAGCTGAAGGCTGCGCAGGGACACTTTGGTGTGCGCTGTGGACACTGGATCGTGCGGGGGGGGGGGGGGGGTTGGGCAGCATGTAAACCAGGAGAAGAGGCAGGGGTGTGTCCTGCAAGCAGTGCTTGTGCTTAGTTGGAGGTAGTGTGGTGCTTAGCTAAGGTGTGGCTTACTAATGAGGGTTTGTCCGAAGTATAAATTGTTAGGGGGGGCCCCATTCTTGCCGCTATTGTAGCTGAATAGTGGGACCTGGGAACCTGAAATGCAGCCCAGCATGTTGCCCCTCGCCTGCCCTATCCGTTTCTGTGTTGTTTCCAGCACTTTCTTGGGTTTTGCAGATTTTCACCAATGAAAACCTTAGCGGAGCATGTCTGATATACAAAAATGCTCGAGTCGCCCATTGACTTCAATGGGGTTCGTTACTCGAAACGAACCCTCGAGCATCGCCGAAAGTTCGACTCGAGCAACAAGCATTTTGGTGCTCGCTCATCTCTAGTTGTCATATCAATAAATATTTAGGACTGACATTTTTGGTGGGATTATAGTTTTCATATACGATCTATATGAAGTTTAAATGCAGACCATGCACAGATAGATGCACATAGAAAATTCCTGCTCAGTCTCCTCCATTCTTTGTTAATCCATAAAGGAGAGGCAGCACTTGGCAATAAATCTTCTTACCAGAAGTTAATCATAAATGGTCTTTAATCGTAGTCCACAGTAAAAAAGACGCGATGTTTCGACCAATGTTGCTATGGTCTTTGTCAAGCATATACCACAGGCATCACTGATCACATTAAATAGTGACATTACCCAATCACCATACAGTTTCCACCTACACACAATTAAAAATGAAGACTTACAGGTGTTCCTCCGCACCATGTCATCAACCTCATAATGCAGCGCCACTCAGCCAGCTCCATAGACCGCATTGCACGAGATTACCCCGTCATCACGCTGTGCGTCATCGCGTGTATTGTCATGTGATCACAGGGCTCCAGTCAGCTGACCAGCAACATGAGATCCGCAGCATCATCTGAATCATAGTGTTCTTACTGCGCATGTACACAGGGTATTCATAACGAGCTGCATAGAGATACACCTCTGGACACTCCTCCACCATACTGATAAGTCACTCCGGCGCCCTGTTGGTATCAGAACTAGACCCATTAACCCTTCCAGGCCTCAGCGCATTACTTAACTAAAAATCGCCATAAATAGACCTATATTGCGCTGAGCCTACAGATAAAGCTAATACGCCAGCCCACAAAACATGGGCTAATCAAAAGAGTATATATCTATATATATATACTTAAACAAATAGCCTTTGTTGTTTATTTGATCATCTGTCCCTGTGGTTTATTGTATGTAGGCGAGACGACTTAAGACATTAAATCCAGAATCGGTAAACATAAGAGTACTGTTAGAACTGGCCGCATCGATGTCCCGGTAGCGAAACATTTCCATGAGGCTGGCCATTCGGTCAGCCAACTTCGCTACCGAGTGATTGATCAGGCACCGGTGGATGTTAGAGGAGGGGATAGGGAGAACAGACTCAAATACCTTGATTTGAAATGGATATTTGAGTTGGAGACCCTGCATCTGAGGGGCCTCAATATCGACTATCATGTAACTCCTCATTTGTAGTAGTTCTGTTATCATCTCTTTCCCCTACACTGCTTTTGTTCGATTGCTGTTGTTGCTAGTTTTTAGTGATTTTAATATGTATTTGTTTTCACTTGCAGGTTTTCTTTGTGGTGGTCGGTGTGTTCTTCCTCCTGCAACATGATCGCATATTTTCCTCTACATGTATGCAGCTGTGTTGGGCTTGTCTCTCCATTTATGTCATTTTTTTCTGCTGGGGATGTCAGTGGTTATGTATACTTCAATACTCCTCTGATTGGCTGAGTAATGGCGCTTGTGAACCAATCACAGCCAGCCCTTCCTTGAGGCGGGGATTTTGATCCTCCAATCCAGGAAGGGCTGGCAGATTACTAAAGACAAGTCCTGGAGGTGAAGAGGAGAAGACACTCCAGAGATGACAATGTCTCTTTTATATATATATATATATATATACAGTATATATATATGTATATATATAATCTATTTTTTTATTTTTTTTTATGAAGCTAACGCTTAGTTTAGGGCATTGCAGTAGGATTTTCTACTGTAAAAGTTGCATCGCACCGTACAAAAACTGCATTTTCATGGAATGAGATGTAACAGAAAGGAAGGGTTCATAGGGAAACATGGGCTACAAAAAAAATGCAAATTACGGCTGTATAGAGCATGCTGCGATTTTGTAGTCTCGCAATGTCACACTCTACAAAACGTCGCTCTTGTGGAACAACCCATAAGAAAACTTCATAGCGATGTGTAGCACTGTCGCATTGCGACAAAATGGTGTGACAAAGTCGCCCATGTGGAAGTGGCCTTATTCACATAATCTAGCTGCTGCAATTTTTACTATGCATAAGTATTTAAAGAAAAAAAGAGCATAGCAAAATGAGCACGATGGGTGGCCGTGAACATGTTAACCATTTAAATGATTCTTCCATATAATACTATGATGCAGTGCTCAAATTATGTCACCTTATACTACCCATATAACAGTACTGTTGGAGTAATCCCTTAATTTAGGCGATACTCAACGGGTAAATCAGGTATGCCTAGTTATTGATCGATGCATCGGAGAAGAACAAGTGAAAAAGTCAAGTGATGTTTCCAAGCTCTTTTGAAGCTTTTTGTGTCTGCATAGTTTATATAGAGAAATGTATAGTTTATATAGAGAAGTTCATTTTACATACTGTCCACAAACTGCTTCTAGAAGCCTGTTTTGCTTTTGACCATTTTCATGTCTTTCAAGTGATCTATATTAACCTTGTGGGATAATATCCAGAGGTCAAGTGAAATGTATTAACCCTGGGGAATAATGTGCAGAAACAACTGTTATATTACTCTTACAATACTATACAATATCCAAATGATACAACCATATAAATAATGTACATACCTAAATAATACACCATACTGTAACCAAATAATGCAATAAATAGTGATAAAAATACCATGTAATATTGTAGTACCCAAAATATGGTGTGCATATAACATGGCATACTGTATCCCCCTCACAGAAAAACAGGAGCAGATTATAGGGCAGACATATGAATGTACCAAAATGTGCAGTGTTTTTGGCAGCACTGAAAATGCTGCCCATTCATTTTCATGGATGCCGCACAGAGTTTAAAAAAGCTGAAACGTCCAAAAATAGAACATGCACCACTCACAAATTGCAGCGCTGAAAAGCTGACAACCTACAGCTGTCATGGGGGCAGCAGGGAGCGACCCCTGGTCATGCGATCGCAGTTATCCAATGCATAATGGCAATCGTATTAAAGTAAAAAGAAACTGCTCACCTCTGTCCTCCACAATGTCCTGTGGCCTTCTGATATTCTAGGACCTGGCGGACACATGCGCAAAAGCCACGGATTGCCGGGGCAATTTAAAATTGACCTGCTCCTGGCTACTAAAAGTAGCTAAGAGCGTGGAGTTTTTTACGGGGGCCCTGGTATGCAGTCCTTGTTCCCCCGATTGGATCTTTATCCGCGGACTGTTCCTCAGCTTCGGCACATGCGCCTTTTGCTAAAATGGCAGACGCAAGCACAGAAGCTGGGGAGGGCCTGGGAAATTTAAAATCTTCTTTCAGCTGGCTACTAAAGGTAGCCGAGAGCCTGGAGCAGTGACGGAGGGCTGCAATAAGCTGTCCCCAGTCACGTGATTGGAGTTATCAAATGGACAATGCCAATCATGTGAAAGTTAAACAGCAGTTGTTGTTTAATGCTCCTTATAGGCCGCTTGCACACGGGCGGAAATCCCGAGGCGGGATTTCCTGCGGGATTTCCGCCACTGAAAGCCTGCATAGGAGTGCATTACAATACGCACTGCTATGCAGACGGCTGCGGTTTGGCCACGCGAAATGTCGCGCGGCAAACAAACCGCGGCATGTCCTATTTTTGTGCGGGGCTCGCAGAGCCTCGCACAGAAACGTCACTCACCCGGCCGCCGGCTCCGGTCTGCGCATGCGCCGGCTGCCCGGCTGCCGGCACATGAAAGAGCCTGGGCCGCCAGGCGCGGGTGAGTACGCACTCGTCACTGCAGGCTCTCGGGTCGGGTCCCGCAGCGAATTCTCGCCGCTGGATCCGACCCGCTCGTCTGCAGGCGGCCTTACTCTGTGCCCTGTTATGCATAGGGACATAAGATTTGGGTCACAATGGGTATGTTTCTGAACACAGGACTAACAGTGGTATTCATTTTGGGGTGAAAGTCTTCATTCATATGTGTGCTGTACAAAATGACACAATTGCCAAAAAAATGAAAATCATATTTTTTTCCTTCTGCTTTGCTTAGATTCATTCAAAACCTTTGGGGTCAAAAATACACAGTACACCCCTGGATAAATTCGTTAAGGCCTCATGTGCACGGGGAAAATCAGGCCCGCTCCGGATTCTCCGCGGACATGAGGCCTAAAAATAAGAATTAACTCACCTCTCGCCTGCTCCGGATCTTGCCTTCACCGCAGCTTCACATTCTCTCCGTCGCGGCCGGATCTTCCTTTTTCGGCCCGGCGGATGTGCAGGGCACGTCGGTTGCGTGCCCCGCGCATGCGCTGGCCCGAAGAAAAAAGAATCGGCCGCGATGGAGAGAAAATGAAGCCGCGGCAAAGGGAAGATCCGGAGCAGGTGAGTAAATTCCGATTTTGGTCTCACACGGAACTGGACGGCTTCCATAGGCTTCAATAGAAGCCGTGGGAGACACGCACGAAAATGGAGCATGGTCCGGATTTTTTCATGCTCCATTTTTTTTTAATTCACTTTTGTTGACCATCCGCGGGTATTTATCTACCCACGGGTGGTCAATGCATCCCTATGGGATGCGGATCCGCTGGTGGGAGAAGAGTTAAAATCCGCTGCGGATTTTAGTTCTTCTTTTGCCCGTGGAAATGAGGCCTAAAGGGTCTAGTTTTCAAAATGGGGTAATTTGTGCGGGTTCTCTGTCGTTTTGGCAGCTCAAGGGCTCTACAAGTGAGTAATAGAGCCTAAGGCCACCTGCAGATGGCCAGGTTGGATTCTCGCAGCGAGACCCGACCCGAGGCCCTGCAGGGACCAGTGTGGCGCTCACCTTCTCCCACGGCTTCGTCTCTGTGATGTGCGCAGAGAGGATTCTGCGGCCCGGGTGTGACATTACTGTGCCGGCCTCTGCGAAACCCACACAGAAATAGAGCATGCCGCAATTTTTTTTCCGCGTGCATTTTCACTGGACAAATCGCGGCCGTCTGCATAGGATTGCACATTGTAATGCAATCCTATGCAGGCGGGCACAGGCAGAAATTCTGTGGGAAATCCCTACGCAGAATTTCCGCCTGTGTGCAGGGGGCCTAAGGCCTCATGTCCACGGGGAAAATCAGATCCGCTGCAGATTCTACATGTAGAATCTGCAGCGGGTCCCTCCTGCCCCGCGGACATGAGCGCCGAAAATAGAAATTTAAAAGCATTTACCTATCCGTAGCGTGCGGCGAAAGTCAGCTGTTCCTCACGGCCGGATCTATATTTTCGGCCGGCGGATGAATTCCTGACGCCGGCGGCACGTCGCCGGCACGTCGTCAACGTGCCGCGCGCATGCGCCGGGCACATCCGCCGAGCCGAAGCAAGGGAGATGCGGCCGTGAGGAAGAGCAGAGCTTCGCGGCCCGCTGCGGGTGAGTAAATGCTTTTAATTCCTATTTTAGGTCTCCCGCGGATCCGGACGGCTTCCATAGGCTTCAATAGAAGCCCGCGGGAGCCGTCCCCGCGGGAGACCCGCATGAAAATGGAGCATGGTCCAGATTTTTTCATGCTCCATTTTTTTTTAAATGCCTTTTATTGACGATCCGCGGGTATTTATCTACCCGCGGGTGGTCAATGCATCCCTATGGGGAGATCCGGGAGATCCGCTGCGGATTTTAAATCACATTTTGCCCGTGGACATGAGCCCTAAAACACCTTCAAGCAAATCGTTTGTTCTGAAAGCCACCGGCTGCTCCTTTCGGTTTGGGCCCCATTGTACATACAGACATAAGATTAGGGCCACAATGTATATTTTTCTGAACACAGGACAAACAGTGGGATCCATTTGGGGGTGCAAATCCTCATTTTTGTGTGCACTATAAAAAAAATGGACTTTAAAATTACATATTTGCAAAAATATGAAATTTTATTTTATCTTTTGTAAATTGCAATAATTCCTGAAAAGAAACTGTGGGGTCAAAATACTCCTGACACCCCTTAGTGAATACATTAAAATGTGTATTTTTTTTAACTGGGGTCATTTGTGGGGGCATCTATCATTCTGATACCTATGAGCCTTTGCAATCTTGGCTTGGTGCAGGAAGCAAAGTGTTTCTCAAAATGTTAATAAGTAATGTTAAATTTGTACGCCTCCTAAATAGTTAAAAAGAAAATAAAGAGGCACAAGGTCTTATTTTCAGGGGGGGGGTCTTATACTCACCTAGCAGGTGTCGTTCGGGTCCCTCCCGCTAGGCTTTGGCACTCCGACAGCCTTCCGTGCAGTTCTCAATGCCGACAGAGCATCTCTTGCTGGTGATGGGGCCTGAATACTCCGTCTTCAACGTTTTCCCAATGTGCATCCAGAATAAAGTAAACAGATGTAAATATTTATCATATCGAAAATCTGAACATTATGTTTGCACATATTTGAGATATTGCAGTTGAAAATGTGAATTTCTACCACCTAAATGAAGTACAATATGTGGCAAAAAAAAAATATCAGAATCACTTGGATATGCAAAACCTTTACGGATTTATTCTACGTTAAAGTGGCACACGTCAGATTTCCAAAATTTGGCTGTGCCACTAAGGGGCAAACAGGCTTCGTCACTAAGGGGCTAAGATTTTTCATGTATTTTGTTTCTTAAATTTACACAATTCCCATCAGTCTACTATAAGTACAAAGTCTGAATTACTTGAAAACATTTAGGCTAGGTTCAAATCCGCAGCATGTTAATTCTTTCCCCATTTCTGCAGCGGCTTCTCTCCTCTCTACGGGTAGAGATGGATGCAGCGGAATACAGGCAGCAAAGCCACAAACCCACGGTAAAAGGCCATGGGTTTTGAAGCTGCGTTTCTCCTGCGGAAATCTTGTGGAATTTCCGTGCAGTCATTCCACAAGACTTTCTGGGGATTTCAGTCCTGTGTAAACTCAGCCTTAGGCCTCATGTCCACGGGGAAAATCAGGCCCGCTCTGGATTCTACATGTAGAATCTGCAGCGGGTCCCTCCTGCCCCGCGGACATGAGGGCTGAAAATAAGAATAAATAAGAATTAACTCACCTCCCATCCGCTCCGTTTCTTCTCTTCGCCGCGGCGTCATCTTCTCTGCGTCGCGGCCGGATCTTCTTTCTTCGGCTCGGCGGAAGCGCATGATGACGTCGGTGACGTGCCCGGCGCATGCGCCGTCCCGAAGAAAAAAGATCCGGCCGCGACTGAGAGAAGATGGCGCCGCGGCGAAGAGAAGAAACGGAGCGTGTGAGTAAATTCTGATTTTTGTCTCCCGCGGATCCGGACGACTTCCATAGGCTTCAATAGAAGCCCGCGGGAGCCGTCCCCGCGGGAGACCCGCATGAAAATGGAGCATGGTCCAGATTTTTTCATGCTCCATTTTTTTAAAAATCCCTTTTATTGACCATCCGCGGGTATTTATCTACCCCGCGGGTGGTCAATGCATCCCTATGGGGTGCGGATCCGCGGGCAGGAGAAGAGTTAAAATCCGCTGCGGATTTTAATTCTTATTTTGCCCGTGGACATGAGCCCTTACAGGGTTATTTTCTAATAAAATGACACATGCCAGATTTCTGCATCACAATCTCATTCCTATGGGACAGCGGTATTTAAATCTCAAGAACATTGTTCGGTAGTCTCGTACGGCCCCCCAGGGATGGGATCGCAGTGAAACAATGTGAATGTCATGGCAGCCAGGAGCCTTATTAAAGGCCCCAGGGCTGTCTAAGCAGACTGCCTATGAAGCCATCCCGTGGGGTGGCTTGATAGACTGCTTGCTCTATTGCAGTATGATGTAATGCTATGGCATTACATCATACTGTAAGAGCTATCAAAGCATCGCTAGTAAAGATGAGTGAGCATACTCACTAAGGACAAATACCTGAGCGAATATTGTCCTTGGCGAGTACCTGCCCACTTGTGAGAAAAAATTTGGGTGCCGGTGGGGGGCAGGAGAGAGATCTCGCTCCCCCCCTCCCCCGCCCGCTCACTCCTGCAACAACACACCGCTCAGCCCCGCCGGCTCCCAAATCTTTTCTCACAAGCGGGCAGGTACTCGAAAAGGACAAAACTCGTTTGAGTATTTGTCCTTAGCGAGTATGCTTGCTCATCTCTAATCGCTAGTGGTTGTGCCCCGTGGAGACTAAAAATAAGTTAAATCAAAACAATGAAGTTTTACTAATTGTAAAAAAAAAAAAGTTATAAAAGTTTAAATCACCCCCCCTTTTGCCAGATTTATAATAAAAGAATCTAAATCATAAAACAAAAATACATATTTGGTATTCGTAAAAGTCCGATCTATCAAAGTAATGCATTATTTACCCCGCAAAGTGAATGTCCTTCAAAAAATAAATAGATAAATTACGCCAGAAATGCACATTTTTGGTCACCCTGTCCCCTAGAAAAAATGCAATAAAAAGCGACCAGAAAGTTATATGTATTCCAAAATGGTACCAACACAAATTACGGGACGTCCCACAAAAAATGAGCCCTCGTTCAACTATGCCGATGGAAAAATAAAAATATTGCACGCACAGGATGGCGACAGAAAATAATAAAAAAAATTAAATGTCATTGAAAAAAATAATAGTACAGCAAAAAACAAAAAAAACCCCTATAAATTTGGTATCGTAGTAATCGTACCATGTAATCGTTATCATGCCATTTTTGTTGCAGTTTGTGCGCTGTAGAACTAAGACGCACCGAAAGATGAAGGAATGTTTTATTTTTTTATTTTACTACACTTAGAATTTTTGTTACATTTTTTCAGTACATTATATGGTACAATAAATAGCACCATTGAAAAACGCAACTCGTCCAGCAAAAAACAAGCCCTCATACAGCTAGGTCAATGGATAAATAAAGGAGTTACGATTTTTTAAAAGAAGGTGGGAAAAAAATGAAAATGGGGGGAAAAAAGGGGCAGCATAATAAAGGGGTTGAATTCCGCAAATGTTAAAATATGCGCATCTTTACTTCAAAACCGCAAGATTAAACTTCACAGCAGAAATGCTTTCTGTTGTGGAATTGCGGCCGTCTTGCGGATATGGTCGTTTAGGGTAACATATAGAAGAAGTAATTTGAAAACTAAAGCAGGCAGAAAAAGGCAGAAATTCCACAACACGTTCCACAGAGAGCATTCCACAGTAAAAGTGCAACAAAACCCACATTTGCGCTGCATCCTGCGGACAATCCTGTTCCGTGTAAAAGGTCCTTCTGTTTCCCTACACATCCCAATCAGTGAAGAAATCATTGTAAGCCCGGCTTCACAGGGGCGTATTACTGACCCAACTTGGGCTCGTTCAAAAGACCGTATGTGATTTCACGTCCTCTCGGTCGCACTGTAAAATCACATGAACAGCTATTTACAGCGATCAAGTCCAGCGGTTTCTCGTCCATTCACATGACCGGTTGTAGCGTTTTAAGAGAAAGAAATATGTCGCACCCCGGAAAGCCCTCGCTTAGCATAAATCCTCAGGATGCCTTCTAATGCCTAATAGAGGCACCTGTAACCTTTTTGCAGCGTTGGACGCAGCAAAAACGCCTCGTCATTCCTTCTTTTTTCCTGCTCCCATAGGAGGCTATGGGAGCCGCCGTATCTCAGTCAAAAGATAGATAGATTTAGAACTATCGTATTTACGTAGTGTATGTTCCTTTTCGCGGTGCGATGCTTCTATGTGCCGTATTATCGCCTGTGGGAATGAATGCATTGGTAACCAATGCCTCAGATGGTCGCGTATATCGGTCGGCTGTAAAAACGCGGTGTATATACGCTCGGGTGAATAAAGCCTTAGGGCAGCTTCACACCACTGTAGTTGAGTATGTTTTTGGATGCGCAAAATATACACGCACACGCACAAAAACACAGAATAGAATCCACTGATTTCAATGGGTTCATTCCCAAGAACGTGTTTTGTGCGTGTATTTTGCGCGTGAAAAAAAGTAGGACCTGCTTTATTTTTTCTGCGTTTTGTGCAGCAAAGGCTCCCATAGAAGTCTATGAGAGATGCGCCAATCCTCAAGTCCTTAGCTGTATCATAGATGAGAACAGGACATGTGACGTGTGCTGTCCCCGCAGATTGTGCCCATGGGCTGTCCGATGTGAGTTGCACCAAGATTCTTGGGCACAACTTGCGTAAGCCTTGCTGCTAGAGTATGTGCCTCCTTGTAAAGTCCATCAACTCAGCAGAAGCAAGATTGTTGGGGGAGCGGTCTGAATGAGTAGGGGGCGTGGCCTGGAAGATGAGTTTGGGCGTGACCTGGACGAGTTGGGGGCGTGGCCTGGAAGAGCAGTTGAATGGCGACAGTTTACCTCAGCTCCCTTCCTAACCAGTGAAGCCACTTGAGAAGGACAGTTTAGTCCAAACAAACAACTTATTCCCCGTCCTAGGGGACACCTCTCTTCCCCAACATGGCAAAGCAGCAAAAAGGGCTTCCTGCAAGAAGCTTACAGACTGCTATGCTGCACGAGGGAGGGGGGAAGAAGTTACCAAAGATGGCCGCCCTGCGTCCCTCTGCTCCACATGAGAGAGGAGCAAGCAATGTGTCTGCCTTACCTCATACTGCTCCCGAGGTGCTCACTGCCAGCAGCTCAGAGCAGACGCCTCAGCAGGCTCCTCACACGCCGGCTCCCCTGCTGGCATCCTGCCAAGCCTCTCTGCTCAGCCTGCTGTAGGCAGCCATAGTTGCAGAGATCAGAGGGCTCTCCCTGCAGCTCCTCCACGTGTAAGAGCCCCTAGGAAGCCAGAACATGGGCTCCACAGGGATTAACTGCCCTACAACCAGCTCCCACATTATTGTACCTCCAGTTACTGAAATGCCTGCACCTAGGGGTGGAGGTATGTGCCACGCCCTGGCACTAATGTGCCTCCACTATCAGCACCCGCCATCTTTACCTCGGGTGAAACCTGCGCCAAATCCCCAGAAAACGCAGGGAAGACCAATATTTCCAGCACCCATCTTTGGCTGCCTGCACACGGGTGTAATTGTATTGTGGAGTCTGCGACAGGCGTTCGCCTCTGAACTCTGTATTCAATGGCAAAACGCATTTCTTCTCCACGAGTGGAAATCGATTGCGATGTTTCACTTGCGGAGAATAAATTACAGCATCCTGCGATTTTGTGCGTGTTACGTACAGACGGTTTCCATTGAAGTCAGTTGAAGCTGTCTGTCGCATGGCACTTCCGCAGTGGGCACACTGGAAATATCACAAGACACGCTCCATCCCCCCAGCGGCGGCGGCTACTGCGCATGCGTGACGGAGTGGCGGCGGTCACATCCACAGCGTGTTCAGAAGTCGCCGTACAGATAAGGGAGGGGGGGGGGAAGCCAGGTCGAACTCCGCTGTGGGATCCGACCCGCCGTGTGCAGGAGGCCTTACTGTGGAGTAAAGAAGGCTACAAGCAATAAAGAAACCAGATTGTTTGTCGGGGCTGTTTTGTGAATCCTTTATTGATAGAAGATAAATGTCCTACAACACTATAGTGCTGCAATCAAGCTTAGCAAAGAGATGAATTGCAGATACATTACCATGAGATCACTAAAAAGGTTTTAGCTTTAATTCTAACTAAGGGGAGGGGGGATGCTGAGGTTTTGGGGCTAGATTCCACGCGGACGGAATAGTGGCACATCTATGCGCGTAACTATGTCACAAGTGGCAGTTGCTATACACAGTAGAGAAAATCGCATGTATTGATATTCACATGTGTTAGTATGGAGGGACTCTAATCAAACTTATTATATAGTATCAGTGAGTCCAGAACAGGTCTACCATGTCTAACACAAGGAGCTAAATTTTGGCCCGATATCGCGCTCACCAAAGTGCGTTTTCACTGCGATGCAAGGAGTTTTTCAGGCAAAACCGCCTCCCGTCACTTCAGTAAAGCAGTAATCGCCAAGTGCTTCCCATTGTTTTCAGTGGGGAACATCGCATCCATACCGCACGCCATGCAATGTGTTCTAGTGTCCCATTGAAAACAATCTGCGGGCGACACGTTCCGAGGGATGCGAAAATACAAGTCATGCAATGATTTTTTCCTGCACTGCATCGCAAAACATCACTCATGTGTATGGCTTCATTCAAAAGAATGGCGTATATATCCGTGCGCCTTGCAACGCACAAATCTCGTGCAAATTTCTTGGCCGTGTAAAAACTGCCTTAACCCCTTAATGACATGGCCTAGTTTGGGCCTCCGGATACAATGATTTTTGGGGGATTTTCATTTCCACTTTTTTATTTTTATTTTTCCATCGATATGGCCATATTAGGGCTTGTTTTTTGCAAGGCGAAATATAGTTTTTATTGGTACCATTTTTGGTTGCGTATAATGTATCGTAAAACTTTTATTTTTATTTTGAGGGCAGGGATAGAAATCATCAATTCTGCCATTGTTTTTTTTTTTGTTTGTTTTTACAGCATCAATCATATAGTATAAATGGCAATATATTTTTTCTGCGATTCGGTACAATTACAATGATACCACAAACATAGTTTTTGGTTTTTTTTTTTCACTTTTGCACTATAAAAACCCCATTTTTTGGAAATTATAATTATTTTTGCATCATTCCTATATGACATACACAAATAGGCAGATGGATATATTAAACCTATATAGGGTACCATTCAATCTCATCAGCCCATACATTTTATTTCACAAACGGACATCACTCTTGCAGTTTAACCTCTCTCTACCAACAGATGCCTAATTTCTTCTCCCTGACATATAAATATCTCATCACTGCCCGGGTAGCTCTATTGCTCCTTCTTTATATATGAAACCACTCGGGTTTCTGAAAGGCAATCTTTTGGTCTAAAGTGCGATTGAAAATATATTGCTGATGGTAAAAAGCACCTTCTACATATAAATATCTATGCCTTCTACCTGTGAACTATAAAGACCACAGGATAAATATATCTCAAGAGGTCAATATTGTGACCAATCCACAAGGAATGATGGAATTTCCCCATGGATATGATGGTTATCCCCTAAGTGACGCCACCTCTCTCTCTGAAGGCACCTATATTTATTGATCGAGAATTATCCCAGTTACTCAAAATCAGGGATCAAGATTTATCGTATTATGCCAGTAATAATGATTACCAATACTGACTGTATGACGGGGCTATCTCGTTTAAGAGCAGATTATGTTTAACTATAGCAAGACATTTTGCATAATCCACTATTGGATTGTATATGTGGTGGTGCTTATGTGATCACGGGGTTCCTCCAATGGTGACGTAGGATCCCAGGGTCAATCATTATTACTGGCATAATACGTTAAATCTTGATCCCTGATTTTGAGTAACTGGGATAATTCCTGATCCATAAATATAGGTGCCTTCAGAGCGAGTGGTGGTGTCACAGGGGATAACCATCATATCCACGGGGAAATGCCATCATTCCTTGTGGATTGGTCACAATATTGACCTCTTGAGATATATTTATCCTCTGTTCTTTATAGTTCACAGGTAGAAGGCATAGATATTTATATGTAGAAGGTGCTTTTTACCATCAGCAATATATTTCCAGTCGCACTTTGGAAAAAAAGATTGCCTTTCAGAAACCCGAGTGGTTTCATGTATCTATAAAGAAAAGAGCAATAGAGCTACCCGGGCAGTGATGAGATCTTTATATGTCAGGGAGAAGAATTAGGCATCTGTTGGTAGAGAGAGGTTAAACTGCAAGAGTGATGTGCCTTTGTGAAATAAAATGTATGGGCTGATGAGATTGAATGGTACCCTATATAGGTTTAATATATCCATCTGCCTATTTGTGTATGTCATATAGGGAATAGCAATAAAGGGACCAATATATCTAAAACTATATAGGCACACTGGAACTCTATACTGCCTCCGTATCTGATGCAGTAGAGTTATTAACCTCAATCAGATGATGAGTGACGTGTGGTCACTGAACAAATAAATTCATGTACAATGCTGATTTTTAAGTATTCTATTTATTTTTTTATAAATTCTTTATCATTTTCAGTTTCCATTTTTCATACAAAATTAAAAAAGACATTTTCCTTAAACATCTTGCAATCCTTAGGTGGACAAAACCTTGTTGTTTTTTTCTTTTCTAACTGTTGTGTATTACCGGGTGACTCAATATACTGCTTCTATCCTTGTTTCTCTTCTGGCAGAATAAGACTTAGAAACGATCCAGCAAACCCACACAAGATTGCATAAACAAAATTTAAGATCCTCATAAAATAACAGCAAAACCGATGTTGCACTCTGCCACTCTGTTGGAAATAGATCACCAAAAAAAGAGAAAATCCCAAAATAAAATTTCTCACCACTGGGTGGGATTAATCAGGGAATATCGCTGCATCTTGATACTACTTTTTGACTTTGCAAAGGCTACCGGAGTGATAATCTTTGGCATACTACATACAATCCCCATATTTCTATTAATAAACCCTTTCAACATATCGCTCCATACATAAAGCCTAAACACAGAAGGAAGACAAACCTACAGCCAACGAGAGGAAGGGAAAAAGGAGGATTCAAGGGGAAGGGGTGTAAAGTAACTTAGGCACGGAGTAACTGCCGATACTCCTCAGAACTTTGAAACTCTATCCAGTAGTACCAGGTCTTCCTGAATTTCTCCTGTAGACCTTTAACCCCTTGAGTGGCACGCCCGGAAATTTTCCGGGACGAGCTCCACTGCTCATAGCAACATAGCCCGGAAGATTTCCGGGCTATGTATCACTATGGGAGCTGCAGAGCACAATGCCACAAGCTGTGACAGTGTGCTCTGCCTGCACAGACCCACAGAGAACAAAGCAAGGGCTTTGAAAAACCAGCAGAAGATATTGCCGATATGCCGGCAATCTCCTGATTCTAATGTCCTGCTTTGTTTACAGGTTGCTATAGAGACCATCGGCCTGTCAGGAGCAAGCCGATGGTCTCTGTGGCAGGGAGAGCTCGTGCTTGGCTGCCAGAGGACAGCTAGGTACTAGCTCTTATAGCAGAGATGAGAGAAAACCTCCGATCTCTGCTGTGTTAACCCTTTACATGCGGCAGTCTATGTGACTGCAGCATGTAAAGGGCTGTAACTGCAGCATGTAAAGGGCTGTCACCATCGGACCCCCGGAATGTGATCAGGGAGTCCTGATGGGTCTCTGTGAAAGTCCACTAAAGGGACAAAAATTTAAAAAAAAAAAAAAAAAAGGAAAAAATTATTTAAAAAATAAAAAAAATTAAAAACACTTGTCTCCCTTTACATTGTGAAAAATTAAAAATAAAATTACACATGTGGTATTCCTGTGTCATAATGACCCATAGAAGGAAGTTAGTACATTATTTAACCCCTTAATGAAACGGTCCCTTTTTTTCTTCTTTCCCCATTTCTTTGTTTCCTCCCCCCGTTTAAAAAATCATAACTCCTTTATTTTTCCATCGCGGTACTTGAGTAAGGGCTCATTTTTTGCAGGACGTCCTGTAGTTAACGTTGGTACCATTTTGGAATACATACGACTTTTTGATCGCTTTTTATTGCATTTTTTCTGGGAGACAGGGTGATTGAAAAAGTGCATTTCTGGCATTCTTTATTTTTTTTTCGGATTACGTTCACCGTGGGGGGTAAATAATGCACTACTTTGCTAGATGAGACATTTACGGACGCGGCGATAGCAAATATGTATTTTTCTTTTATGATTTAGATTTTTTTATTATAGATATGTCAAAAGGAGGTGATTTAACTTGTATTACTTTTTTCCCTTATCTCCCTACAAATTTTTTCACAAAAGTTATGCAATACATTATATATACCCAAAAATTACGCCATCAAAAAGTACAACTTCTCCAGCAAAAAACAAGCCCTCATATGGCTGTTTCAATGGAAAAATGAAAAAGTTATGGCTCTTGGAACGCGACTGCTAAATTAGTTGAAATTAAATGGTTGGCCCATTTAAAAAACCTGCCCTGATGGGCACGACAAGTGGGTAAGAAACCTGCCACTCAAGGGGTTAAGTGATGCTGTAAGGTCCTCCATCTCCATGATCCGATTTACTGTATTGAACCACAAGCTGGCAGCCTGCCTCCAGAGTCTAGGGATACAGGATCTCGCCGCGCTCACTAAACACACCACTGATTTTTTTATACTCCACCTGAGGATGCCGCTATGATGCAGAAGAAAGAGAATCGGGGATTTCAGAAGTGAGTGGTCCGTGAACTTTGACATAATCCGCCAGACTTCCGACAAAAAGCTCGCCAATGCCCGACACTCCCAGAACACGTGCAGCAAGGTACCCTGATCCGTGCCACACCACCAGTACATAAGAGAGACTGACGGGAATAATGTATGTAAGTGAGAGGGCACCCTGTACCATCGCGAGAGAATCTTAAACCCAGACTCCTGAAACTTGCTAGATATTGATGAGGAGTGCATGGTAGTAAATATTCTTTCCCTTTCCTCCAAAGAGAATGTAATCCCGAGATCCGTTTCCCCCTTTTGCATATATCCCGGTGGCGATGCCTCAGATTGTGAATTGAGTATGTGGTATATTTTAGATAATGTGTGCCTTGAAGATCCTTCTTCATTGCAAATGAATTTAAACTGGGTTTTTGGATGCGTAAAAGTATTGGGTCGGGGGAGTGAGGAGAGAAAGTGCCTTAATTGAATCGTCTGCCAATCTGACAGCGGCGCCCTGTGCGTCCCATCCAGCAATGCACCTGTCGGATTGGACATTGGCCATCCTGCAGAAAATGTTCCATTCGAAATGTGCCCCCAGACAGCCAATTGCGAAAAGCTCTGTCCTCAATGCGAGGAGGAAACGCAGGATTCCCTAAAATTGGGAACAGGGGGGAAGGCCTAGGGGAGATGTCTATCCTAGAAAATATTTTAGCTGTAACTGACATCGTGGGGCCAATAGTAGGGTGTTGAGCTATCTTTGGGGGTACCTTGTCTTGCGTCCAGGGGAGAACTATGAGTGACATGGTAGTAGAATGTTGCTGTATATTGACCCGTTGCTTAACTATTGAGTGTCTGTGCCAATCTACCACCGGTGTTAAACCGTCTGGTAGTATCACCTAAAATTTAGAAGGCCCATGCCTCCTTTGTTTTTTGGTCTAGAGAGTGTGCTCCACGCAATACCGATAGGCCTATCCGCCCAAATAAATTTGGTCATGATGGAGTTTAGATGTTGAAAGAACTGTTTCGAAACGTGAATGGGAAGAGCCCGGATCTTAAAAAATTTTAAAAGTGAATACTGCTGTTGAATAGCGCCAATTCAGAGACCCCCAGAGACTGGTGTATACCGTACACTCTTAACAGGCACAGTAAAAAATTCAGAGTGTATACTGCTGTTGAATAGCGCCAATTCACAGACCCCCAGAGACTGGTATGTAGTGTGCTTGAAAACAGATCTGTGTGCACTACTGGTCCCAGCCAGCCCAAATGCTGATGCACACAATGAGAGGAGTAGTAGTAGTCCTAAAAAGGACTGTTAAGTTCTGATAGTCAGGGTCCCTGCCTAACCGCAACCTAATCCCTACACTAACACAATCCCTGCCTAGCACTGCTAGCAGCAGCTCTATCCCTAATCTCATGCAGCATGCGTCTGAGGCGATCCGCGGGCGGCAACAGTTTAAATACTCGGCGGTCACCTGATCTGGCCAGCCACTCACTGCTGTAGACGTGCAGAGGGTTGGCACGTCACAGCAGGAAGTAGTAAAGCTTTCCCTGCATGTTTAGTGGCTACAAAATGGTGCTAAACATGCAGGGAGGGGACATTAAAGTTACTTGAGCACCACGTGGTGATCGAGCGAGTAGCGAGCACCGAGTATGTTAATGCTCGCTCATCTCTAGCTATAAGATATTATCAATGTGGTACAGATATCCTACTTGTCTCCATACTATATTCCCTTCAGTCTTGGAGCTTTGTTGGCGCTGTGGAACTGATAGAGGTACTATAATCCATGTCTGGTGAAGTTGTAGCATGATAAAACCTTTCTGGGACAGAGTATTTTCCACATACAATTTAATACAACATAAGAGAATAGATAACACCCCACAAGTTGCTCTCCTTTCTATTGTTACTTGTGCTGCTGGGATCTGTTGTACTATGTACTCCTAGCAGCACTCTCAGGGTCAATTGAGCTGGCTGGGTGTGGTACTTCCTGCTAGCCAATCTCCTGGTTCTGTGCTCACATATAGCCCAGCTTCAGTCAGTCTCTGGCTGGACCCTAGGGTGAGCACTCATGTTAGTTCTGTGTCCTGTAACTTGTTATCAGTTATGGTCTGTCTTGTTCCCACTAGGATCTGTGTTTGCAAGTAAGTCTATTGTGTGGCTCTGCTTCCCCAAGATTGTCTGGACACCTGTCATCCTAGTCTGCAGTACATGCAGCCCCCTTTTCCTTCCCCCTGTACAGGTGCAGCCTCCAGAAGTCTTATGTCTTACTCCGGGTGTCAGTTGGTGTAACTGGACACTCCCTTATGTCAGCTTGTTTAGCTGACTGTCTTCCCCCTGGTATGAGGACACATAGACTTGCTGTGTGTGCATGAGTTCTGAGTGGAGTATGTCTTGCTGTGTGCCCTGTTCTATGTCCCTGTTCCTGAGGCAGCTGGCTGTGTGTTCAGTGCTCTGTTCTGTCCTGTTGCAAGCTTTGCTGAGTAATCTGTCTTGCTCGTTCATGTCCGTTTGTACATTTATATTGTCAGCTTTGTGTCAGTTTGCTGCGTGACCTGCTATCTGTGTCCTGTCCTGTTTCAGCTTTCTGTGTGAACTCTGTCCGATTCTGCTGGACTCCTGGTTAGTGTAGGGACTAGCGGTATAACCAGGAGCCGTGAAGTGGACCGCTAGCTTCCATGTGTTGTACAACATGTCAACCAATGCCTGGTGTTTATGTTCGGCTTCCAATCTGTTACTGGTGGTTGCAAGTTGTATGCGGTGTATCCTGTGGTTCTGTTTCTGTCATGTGGCATGTGTATGTCTCCTGCTCTGTGGCATGGGTCCAAGGATCAGCTAGGGCCCAGATCTGAAGACCGCTGGGCTGCCCTTGTTGGGGCAATGTTCGCCGCTTAGGTAGGTCCTTGCCATCCTCCCGTGTAGAACAGGGTCAGTTGCCTGAAACCTGTGAGTCCCGTGTGACCCTGGTGCTACCTGTGTGCGTTCATCCCATCCATACTCTCCCATTTTGGGTGCGATCGTGCGGGCTCCCGTGCTTGGGTTGCCCACACGATCGTAACAGCTATACTCCGAGGTTTAATTAAATCTTAAAAGAAGGTTTACTACGATTTTGCCTGGCAGCTGCTAGGGTGGTCATACCGCGGACTACTCATGTTCCTTCTGTATGAATGGCAGCAAGAGATGTCACACCTTTGTCATATGGAGGAATTGCGTGCGGAGAAAGAGAGGGAAACAGATACATTCCTGGCAGCCATGAATAGAATTTGAGTCTGCCACAGAGTTCCAAGACTTGCTCTCTTAGGTATGATGAATGCATGACCCATCTGAGGGTCTCCAGAATGGCAGGGTTAATTAACAATACTAAACCTACATGCTTTCCCCTCTCCTCTCCCTTCTCTCTCTTGTTTTACGTCTTCGATTCCCCCCTCCCTCTACCCACACACCGTTTTTTTTTTCTCTTCTTTTTTTATAGAGCTAAGCGAGCACACTCATCCAAGCTTGATGCTCGTTCGAGCATTAGGGTGTTCGAAATGCTCGTTACTCGAGACAAGCACCACGCGCTACTCAAGTCAATTCCATTTCCTTCCCTGCATGTTTAGCGTCATTTTTTTTAGCCAATAGACATGCAGGGAAGGCATTACCATTTCCTCCTGTGACGTGCCAGCCCTATCCCACCCCCCCTGCAGTAAGTGGCTGGTGAGATCAAGTGACCACCAAGTACTTAAAGCGGTCCCGCCTGCGGCTCGCCTCAGACATACGCTGGGAGAGATTATGGAAAGTGTTGCTGCTGCTATAGGGAGAGTGTTAGTGTAGGATCCTGTCCTCAAGAACCCCAACGGTCCTTCTTAGGCCCACATCTGACCGTGTGCATTTTACAGGTTGTCTGGTAGGAGTTGTAGTGCATCACTATTGCACAGCTAGGCCTGTTTGCAGCCTTCCGTATAATTTTTTTCTGCCTGCAGTTTGCGTTACATTACCGCTGTCAGCCTCAAACTGTCCGCCAATAATTCCATAATTTCTTACACCAGTCTGTGTTTGCAGTGAACTTAACGCACAGTGTATGGCCACAGCCACTGATAGAGGGAAAGTGATATACACGCTATATAGCCTGTACTCTTTTTCAAAAAAAAAAAAAAATCTTCCTTAGGACAACCTCTGACCGTCTGCATTTTACAGGTTGTCTGGTGGGAGTTGTAGTGCATCACTATTGCACAGCTAGGCCTGTTTGCAACCTTCCGTATAACTTTTTACTGGCTGGAGTTTGTGTTACAATACTGCTGTCAGCCTCCAACTGCACGCCAATAATTTCATAATTTTTTACACCAGGCTCTGTCTGCCGTGAACTTAACACACAGCGTACGGCCACAGTCACTGATAGAGGGAAAGTCATATACAGGCTATATAGCCTGTATTCTTTATTTTAAAAAAATTAAAATAAAAGCTCCTTCGTTGGGCTACCTCTCACCGTCTGAAATTTACTGGGTATCTGGTGAGAGATGCAGCGCATCACTATTGCATAGCTAGGCCTGTTTGCAGCTTTGGCCAGCACGTTTGCCTCACTTATGAGAGAAGTCCCCCTGGAAAGGAGATTGGCAGCACAAGACTATATGCTGTACGTGCTGCGTAAAGCAATACCACCAAGTTCCCCATCAAAAGTGCAGTGCCTCCTTGAAAATTTTTGTCACAGAGAGGCCTATTTGTAGCTTGAAAGGAGAAATCCACCACCACAACAACCGCTCACACCACCACCATACCATCTGCATTTTTGTAGAGGGGGACATTCATATTTAAAGTCTCTAAATCTGTGACTCTCCCTAATGCAACAGCATTATTCTGCACCTCTGAGTATGCCGGGAACTAGTACCATGCAGCCTGGGGCAGACACTGGCCCACAGCACCAGAGCCTTGGTTAAGGGCCATTAGATTAGAAGCTTGTTTAGCATAGTTCGCTTTAAAATGTCAATTTTTGGTATTGAAAAACACCCAAATACAGAGAAGCCCAATCTGCATTTTTTTCCACATTGAAAAGTTAATTTATTGCGTATTTATTGTTAAATGTTAAAGTTTTTACTCATATTTTTTCTGAATAAAAATTTGTAATTTAGCACTTCCTGTGTGTCGCTTTTATTATACACCACACCCATTACACGGGTGGAATGTCAGCTCCCAAATGGCTGAAACTCTTCCTTTACATGGGCTGAATATAAGAGCTACAATGGCTGACAAAAAAGAAGGAACATGTACGAATAGAAGACATTAGATAACAAGTTTTTCAAGTAAAAAAGTATATTTATTTTCTAAAGCTAATGGTAATGAGGTATTAGTCTATAATATGCGCCTCGTGTGGCGCAGAGTGTAAGCTCTGAAGGTTGCAAGTTCAATCCCCGCAAGATTCAGGTAGCCAGCTCAAGGTTGACTCAGCCTTCCATTCTTCTGAGTCATGGGGATCTTCAGGCTGCAGACAGCTCACTCCTAACACAAGTGTGACCGGAGTGGCAATGACCAGCAGATGAGACGTCTGTGGCTGGACGACACCTTCTTGAGGTCTCACCAGTGCAGCACACACTATTGTGTCCCTGAGGCCACGAAAAGCGAGTGACGTTCCGGCCTTTGCGGAAGTCCCACAAGAAGAGGACACTGCTAATGGCCAGCCAAGCCTGGCTGATCTCAGGGAACACTCCCATCATGCAATGAGAGTTCTTGATGGGGTCAAAATAATCTAAGAGCTCCGGGGATAGCGTCACTGTGTGCAAAGCGTTGACCACCGGGAGTGTGGGGGCGACACCGAGCAGATGAGGGGCCTGCAGAGGGTAATCAGCACGGGAGTTAGCTGACAGAGTAGGGCTGTCCCGAAGGTCCACGGTGGATGACAAGTCCCTGTAGGCTGAGGCCTCGTGCAGCAGGCGCTGGATCCTCTTGTTCAATCCCCGCAAGATTCAGGTAGCCAGCTCAAGGTTGACTCAGCCTTCCATCCTTCTGAGTCATGGGGATCTTCAGGCTGCAGACAGCTCACTCCTAACACAACAAGTGTGACCGGAGTGGCAATGACCAGCAGATGAGACGTCTGTGGCTGGACGACACCTTCTTGAGGTCTGACCAGTGCAGCACACACTATTGTGTCCCTGAGGCCACGAAAAGCGAGTGACGTTCCGGACGGTGCGGAAGTCCCCTGGGAAGAGGTCACTGCTAATGGCCAGCCAAGCCTGGCTGATCTCAGGGAACACTCCCATCATGCAATGAGGGTTCTTTATGAGGTCAAAATAATCTAAGAGCTCCGGGGGAAGCGGCACTGTGTGCTCAGCGCTGACCACCGGGAGTGTGGGGGCGACACCGAGCAGATGAGGGGCCTGCAGAGGGTAATCAGCAGGGGAGTTACCTGACAGAGCAGGGCTGTCCCGAAGGTCCAGGGTGGATGACAAGTCCCTGTAGGCTGAGGCCTCGTGCAGCAGGCGCTGGATCCTCTTTTTCAATCCCCGCGTGATTCAGGTAGCCAGCTCAAGGTTGACTCAGCCTTCCATCCTTCTGAGTCATGGGGATCACCAGGCTGCAGACAGCTCACGCCTAACACAACAAGTGTGACCGGAGTGGCAATGACCAGCAGATGAGACGTCTGTGGCTGGACGACACCTTCTTGAGGTCTGACCAGTCCAGCACACACTATTGTGTCCCTGCGGCCACGAAAAGCGAGTGATGTTCCGGCCGGTGCGGAAGTTCCACAGGAAGAGGTCACTGCTAATGGCCAGCCAAGCCTGGCTGATCTCAGGGAACACTCCCATCATGCAATGAGAGTTCTTGATGGGGTCAAAATAATCTAAGAGCTCCGGGGATAGCGTCACTGTGTGCAAAGCGTTGACCACCGGGAGTGTGGGGGCGACACCGAGCAGATGAGGGGCTGTAGAGGGTAATCAGCAGGGGAGTTACCTGACAGAGCAGGGCTGTCCCGAAGGTCCAGGGTGGATGACAAGTCCCTGTAGCCTGAGGCCTCGTGCAGCAGGCGCTGGATCCTCTTGTTCAATCCCTGCATGATTCAGGTAGCCAGCTCAAGTCATGGGGATCTTCAGGCTGCAGACAGCTCACTCCTAACACAGCAAGTGGGACCGGAGTGGCAATGACCAGCAGATGAGACGTTTGTGGCTGGACGACACCTTCTTGAGGTCTGACCAGTCCAGCACACACTATTGTGTCCCTGAGGCCATGAAAAGCGAGTGACGTTCCGGCCGGTGCGGAAGTCCCACAGGAAGAGGTCACTGCTAATGGCCAGCCAAGCCTGGCTGATCTCAGGGAACACTCCCATCATGCAATGAGAGTTCTTGATGGGGTCAAAATAATCTCAGAGCTCCGGGGGAAGCGGCACTGTGTGCACAGCGCTGACCACCGGGAGTGTGGGGGCGACACCGAGCAGATGAGGGGCCTGCAGAGGGTAATCAGCAGGGGAGTTACCTGACAGAGCAGGGCTGTCCCGAAGGTCCAGGGTGGATGACATGTCCCTGTAGGCTGAGGCCTCGTGCAGCAGGCGCTGGATCCTCTTGTTCAATCCCCGCGTGATTCAGGTAGCCAGCTCAAGGTTGACTCAGCCTTCCATCCTTCTGAGTCATGGGGATCTTTAGGGCACCCACCCACTGGCGTTTGCGTTTTCCGCGGGGAAAAAATGCAGCGTTTTCCGTGATTTTTTCGCGGCGTTTTTCGCGGCGTTTTCGCGGCTTTTCCGTTAATTTCCATTGACATTCATGGGTGCATTAGGAGAAAAATAAGGACACATATGCAACTGACAGTTCCTATGTTAAAAACGCAAACGCAACGCAAAAAAAACGCCAGTGGACAGGAACACATGTTATCTCTATGCCTGTGCAGGAAAAACGCAAAACGCAGGTAAAAAAACGCCAGTGGGTGGGCGCCCTTAGGCTGCAGACAGCTCACTCTTAACACAAGAAGTGTGACCGGAGTGGCAATGACCAGCAGATGAGACGTCTGTGGCTGGACGACACCTTCTTGAGGTCTGACCAGTCCAGCACACACTATTGTGTCCCTTAGGCCACGAAAAGCGAGTGACGTTCCGGCCTTTGCGGAAGTCCCACAGGAAGAGGTCTCTGCTAATGGCCAGCCAAGCCTGACTGATCTCAGGGAACACTCCCATCATGCAATAAGAGTTCTTGATGGGGTCAAAATAATCTAAGAGCTCCGGGGGAAGCGGCACTGTGTGCACAGCGCTGACCACCGGGAGTGTGGGGGCGACACCGAGCAGATGAGGGGCTGTAGAGGGTAATCAGCAGGGGAGTTACCTGACAGAGCAGGGCTGTCCCGAAGGTCCAGGGTGGATGACAAGTCCCTGTAGGCTGAGGCCTCGTACAGCAGGCGCTGCATCCTCTTGTTCAATCCCCGCAAGATTCAGGTAGCCAGCTCAAGGTTGACTCAGCCTTCCATTCTTCTGAGTCATGGGGATCTTCAGGCTGCAGACAGCTCACTCCTAAGACAACAAGTGTGACCGGAGTGGCAATGACCAGCAGATGAGACGTCTGTGGCTGGACGACACCTTCTTGAGGTCTCACCAGTCAAGCACACACTATTGTGTCCCTGAGGCCACGAAAAGCGAGTGACGTTCCGGCCTTTGCGGAAGTCCCACAGGAAGAGGTCTCTGCTAATGGCCAGCCAAGCCTGGCTGATCTCAGGGAACACTCCCATCATGCAATAAGAGTTCTTGATGGGGTCAAAATAATCTAAGAGCTCCAGGGGAAGCGGCACTGTGTGCACAGCGCTGACCACCGGGAGTGTGGGGGCAACACCGAGCAGATGAGGGGCCTGCAGAGGGTAATCAGCAGGGGAGTTACCTGACAGAGCAGGGCTGTCCCGAAGGTCCAGGGTAGATGACAAGTCCCTGTAGGCTGAGGCCTCGTGCAGCAGGCGCTGGATCTTCTTGTTCAATCCCCGCGTGATTCAGGTAGCCAGCTCAAGGTTGACTCAGCCTTCCATCCTTCTGAGTCATGGGAATCTTTAGGCTGCAGACAGCTCACTCCTAACACAAGAAGTGTGACCAGAGTGGCAATGACCAGCAGATGAGACGTCTGTGGCTGGACGACACCTTCTTGAGGTCTCACCAGTCAAGCACACACTATTGTGTCCCTGAGGCCACGAAAAGCGAGTGACGTTCCGGCCTTTGCGGAAGTCCCACAGGAAGAGGTCTCTGCTAATGGCCAGCCAAGTCTGGCTGATCTCAGGGAACACTCCCATCATGCAATGAGAGTTCTTGATGGGGTCAAAATAATCTAAGAGCTCCGGGGGAAGCGGCACTGTGTGCACAGCGCTGACCACCGGGAGTGTGGGGGCGACACCAAGCAGATGAGGGGCTGTAGAGGGTAATCAGCAGGGGAGTTACCTGACAGAGCAGGGCTGTCCCGAAGGTCCAGGGTGGATGACAAGTCCCTGTAGGCTGAGGCCTCCTGCAGCAGGCGCTGGATCCTCTTGTTCAATCCCTGCGTGATTCAGGCAGCCAGCTCAAGGTTGACTCAGCCTTCCATCCTTCTGAGTCATGGGGATCTTCAGGCTGCAGACAGCTCACTCCTAACACAAGAAGTGTGACCGGAGTGGCAATGACCAGCAGATGAGACGTCTGTGGCTGGACGACACCTTCTTGAGGTCTGACCAGTGCAGCACACACTATTGTGTCCCTGAGGCCACGAAAAGCGAGTGACGTTCCGGACGGTGCGGAAGTCCCACAGGAAGAGGTCACTGCTAATGGCCAGCCAAGCCTGGCTGATCTCAGGGAACACTCCCATCATGCAATGAGAGTTCTTGATGGGGTCAAAATAATCTAAGAGCTCCGGGGGAAGCGGCACTGTGTGCTCAGCGCTGACCACCGGGAGTGTGGGGGCGACACCGAGCAGATGAGGGGCCTGCAGAGGGTAATCAGCAGGGGAGTTACCTGACAGAGTAGGGCTGTCCCGAAGGTCCAGGGTGGATGACAAGTCCCTGTAGGCTGAGGCCTCGTGCAGCAGGCGCTGGATCCTCTTCTCGGCTCCGTCCATCGCATCGTCCATACGGGTTGGTGACGGCTGTTATTGGTATCGCGGTTTGGAAAAGTGAAGGCTTTTCCAGAACTCCTATTCAGCTTCTGCCTTGTCTCGGTGATTACCATGTTTAGACTTCGGATCCATTGTTTCCATTTAATGAGAAGTGGTTCTAAGTTTATTTTTCCATATTCACTGACCTTTCTAGTGATATTGACTTCCAAGTATTTGAATGTCGTGGTACATTTCATGGTTATTTCTTTATTAGTAATTTGCATTTCAGGGATGTCTACTGGCATTATCACCGATTTAGATCAGTTAATGGATAGTCCTGAGAAAGCCCAAAATTCTTTAATTATCTGCCTAGTCAATTTCAAAGACATTTGTGCATCCCCCAGAAATAAGTGTATGTCGTCTGCATATAGGGCAATTTTTTCTTCCATATTTCCTCTTTGGAAACCCACTATTCCCTGCATGCAAGGGGCTCTACTGCCAGAGCAAACAGAAGCGGCGACAGCGGGCACCCCTGTCTTGTTCTCCTGTAAAGTGGGAACGCATTTGAGGACTCCCTGAACATATCCGCCCCTACTCCCGTATATAGCAGTTTTACCAAACGCACGAACGTTTGACCACATCCCATTTTCTCTAATACTTTCCACAGGTATTGCTACTCAACACTATCAAATGCCTTAGCCGCATCTAAGGAGCATATTATTCTATTTCCGGGATTATCTTCTGGTATTTGCAAATTAAAAAATAGTCTACGGATGTTCGCTGCCGTGGATCTTGCCGGTATAAACCCACTCTGGTCTGGGTGCATCATAGTAGACACCACCTTGGAGAGTCGATTTGCCACGGCCGTTGCTATTATTTTAACATCTGTATTTAATAGCAAGATTGGCCTATACGAATCCATCAACAGGGGGTCCTTTTCTGGTTTTAGTAAAATTGTTATCTTTGCCTTTTTGATTGTTTGGGGTAGTTCACCTTGCTTCTCTGCTTCAACCACTGTATCTAGGAGACGCGGTCAAAATGTCTGTGAACTGTTTATAATATTCTATAGGGAAATCATCCTCCCCCGGGGCCTTGCTGTTTTGCATATCCTTCACTGTCTCCTGCAACTCCTAGAGATCTAATGGTGCGTCAAGAAACTCTCTATTCTTCTGTCAGCTTATGTGTTGTTATTCCTGCTAGATACCCCTCAATCTATTTCGCTGGTTTATTCAATCTGGAGGAGTACAAGGAGGAGTAAAACTCCCGGGCAGTCTCCCTAATGGAGGGTGTATCCCTGACAATATTGCCTTGTGTATTTTTTAGTTCTATAATATAAGTGGAGCTATTCTGCGCTCGGGCTATAACTGATAGCATATGTCCCGTTCTTTCCCCCTCCCCGTAGTATGATTGTTTTCGGAACCCATCTTTGGTGGCCGCTGTCTCTAACGAATATTTATTGAGTGCTTCTTTGGCCTTTTTCCATATATTTAGTGTTGCTATGGTGTCCTCTTTTACAAATTTGGCCTCAGTCTCTTTCAGATTTTCCTGCAGCTTTTGTCCCATTTCTCTATGTCTATTTTTTGCCTGGGTAATTTGCTGTATATATATTCCCCTCATATATGCTTTCATGGCGTCCCAGCAAACTGTCATACTTGTTGTTCCTTTATGTAATTCAAAATACTCACAACTCATAACAAGAGTTACTTTTGTGTTTTCTTTATTTAGTATATTTAACCAGTGGGGATTTAATTTCCAACTTTTATGGATATAACTATCATTATTGCAGTGTTGTATGCCTAACTGTAGCAGGGAGTGGTCGGATATGACTCTGGGTAGATATTCAATTGATATTGTGTCACTATATAATTTAGTATTTCCCACTGCTAGGTCTATTCTGGACAAGGATTGGTATGTGGTCGAATAACATGAGTATTGTCTGTCTGTGGGGTGTCATGTTCGCCATATATCTAGCAATAGCATCTCCTCTAATAGCCGACCTAGCAGTGTCAGGCCACTTTCCCCGGAAATGTTTTCCACACGTAACCTGTCCTGTAGGGGGTTAATAGCCGAGTTAAAATGGCCGATTATAAGAACTGGGGTGTCCAGTATTTCTGCCGCAAACCCCAATACTTGACGCACTATCGAGCTTATTATATAGGGGTGGGATGTATATTGAGATAAGAACACATGTATAATTATAAATTTTGCAGTGTAGGCATATAAATCGGCCCTCTAGGTCAATTTTCTGTGTTAACATTTAAATGGTATATTTCTGTGCACTACTATACTGACCCCTCTGGAACATCTCGTATGCGTTGAATGAAAACTATGTCCCATCCCCCCTACTTTAAATGTATCTGTGGTTTCTTTTGATAAATGAGTTTCTTGCAGACATATAATAATAGCTGGAGCTTGCTCTTTGATTACCTGTAATATCGCTGAACGTTTCGACGGGTCACCCATTCCTCTCACATTCCATGAAATAATCCTAACCTTCCCGCTCATTTTCTTTGCTTATTACATTCCCCAGGATTAATATTTTTTAAGTATTTCCATCCAACCCTATATGGGTGAGTGAGTTGCACTGGGAGGGTCCACGTCTCTGCACCAATACCGCACAAGTCGCCATTCATTACATATTTGTCAGTGTCTCTCCCCACCTCATTCGTAGACATCATGTTCTCCACCATCTGCACCTTGCCAGCGCTTAGTACATATAGATGCATAATGGTGTCCGGACTTTGTGGGAAGCCACACCCACAAGAAATTGATCTATTAAACATCATCCATAGGTATATCCATCTGTCCTCCTGTTTTCTATATTTTTCCATTACTGTCACAGAACACTTCATCTGTACATTTATGTTAACATTTTTCTCCCTCTTTGAACAATATTTCTACTATATAACATTATCCCCTCTACTCGTAAATTACCTAGTACTACCCCAACATAGGAGAGAGAGACCAAAAACTTAACAACCCCAACATAAAACTCACGAATCCGTTGTATTCCAATCGGATCGGGGTACCAGTCCTCCATGCTCCTAGGTGACGTGGCTTGTTCTTCAGGTACAATCAGTCTGTATTTCACCTCTCAGAAGCTCGTTTTATGATCCCGGTCCACATAGAATGTGCGTTTGTGCTTGCATTTTCTTTAAGTGTTATCCTCTCTGCACGGTGATTCACGTTGTGATCTTCCCATCCGAATCCGCTCCTCGTTGCGATCCAGCCATGAGGTAACTTCTTTTGTGTTGTCGAAGAAGAAGTGCGTTGTTCCTAGTGCTGCAACTCTCAGTTTGGCGGGATATAGCATTGCGTATGGTGCTTGTAGATTTCTCAGTCGTCTCTTTATTTCAATGAACGTTGCACACCTTTTTTGTAGATCTGTAGAGAAATCTGGGAAGAACGATACTTTAGCTCCATTAAACTGGGTTTCTCCCTTTTCACGGGCTTTTTGAAGTATAGGTCTCTGAGGTGTAGTAATTTAATGAGTATCGGCCTTGCAGGAGCTCTGGGGGGGAGGGGTTGTGTAG
Source organism: Eleutherodactylus coqui (assembly GCF_035609145.1). NCBI lineage: Eukaryota > Metazoa > Chordata > Amphibia > Anura > Eleutherodactylidae > Eleutherodactylus > Eleutherodactylus coqui. Next base: position 215,899,293 of record NC_089840.1, on the reverse strand, counting down.
GTACATGGTGGGCCCTTTCGATTGCAAACATTGTTGTTAAAGCATTTCTCCCAAACAGCGCAGGAAGCCAGGTTTCAAAGAATTCTGGGGGGTTGCTCCACTCCGCTTTCTCTGGAAGGCCCACAATCCGCACATTATTACGTCTTGAACGATTCTCCAGATCGTCTATTTTATTCTGAAGGGATTGCATATAGTGCAGACTTTTTTCAAAGTCTCGCTGAAGTGGCTGTATCACATCTTCCACATCGCTTAGGCGTTGTTCAGTTTCTGTTAGGCGCTCCGATATCTTTTGTACATCATGCCTTAACAGATTCACATTTGCATGGAGCCCATCTGCATATTAAGGGTTTTTAAAGATGCGCTGAATTTTGTGATTTCGCCAAATAGATCTTTCAGCGTGGGCTCACTTGCCCACATTTATTTGGGTCACTTGCATTATTTATGTAATTTTGCCCACATTTATTTGGGTCTTTATCTTGTTCTCCTGCTGGAGTTTCTGTATATGGCACTTCTTTCTCTCCACTTGTGCCTGCATTTTGTGTGTCTGCTTGTGGGTCCTCCTGCTCCTCTGCATCTCCCTTCTGCTGCCTGGGGCTTAATGTCCCTACTTCTCTGCCCCTATGCCCCTTGGCATACCTTGCCAGCTTTTTAGCTGTATCAGCGCTGCTAGTGAGAGGCCGCGGTATTAGTGTCTTCAGCTCCCTCTCTCCGGGGCCGGCGCCATCTTGATTTTGCCGGCCGCTCGCTTCTCCCCACTTTCCTCTGTCCTTGCTGCACACCATGACCTCCGCCGATGCCAGCTCCGCTCCTGTCAGTCTCCGCTGCCTTCCTGCTCTGTAAATGTGGCTTTATATCACAGGATTACTGCCGGAGCTACGCTGTGGTGCTGCCGCTCACATCGCCGGTCAGGCTCTGCCTCCGCGGTTATCTGTCTAGTTCTCTTGCTGTTATCTGTCTAGTGCTCTTGCGGTTATCTGTCTAGTTGTCTTGCGGTTATCTGTCTAGTTGTCTTGCGGTTATCTGTCTAGTTGTCTTGCGGTTATCTGTCTAGTTGTCTTGCGGTTATTTCTCTAGTGCTCTTGCGGTTATCTATCTAGTGCTCTTGCTGTCACTTTCACCAAAGCAGGTGAAACGGATTCCCCATCGCTTCTGCTTTCTGACCGGACAGATTGATATCCCTGTAGTGGAAGTGATTTAAGGCTGCTAATATACACAATGCTTAAGGCTGCTAATATACTGCATTATTTCTCTGCTGCCAAAAGCTTGTTCGTGGCTCATCACACTGAGTAAATGAGCCCACGTGCTGGCAATCAGCAAAGCTCCTCCTGGATTTTGCTGGGGAGAAACGCTGCCATGTAATAGCAGCCTGGGGGCTCATTCACACAAGTGTAAAAAAAAACTGCATCATGTCCTATTTGGGCCATATTATGGACCAAAATAGCTTGTTGCAATGGGATTGTGCAAATATGCAATGACTACCCATGCTACAAGTTTGGTCACTGCATATTGGGGCATAAATCAATAGGATCCGCTTGCTTTTTTCTGCGCGACTGAAAAACACAGTTAACATTCTGTCTGCAATACAAGCGTATAAAATCTGCACGTAATATGGACGGCAAATACGCCTGTGTGAGTGAGCAGTAAGTGTTCCCATCATTATTTGGGCAGTAGATTAGAAAATTAATTAGCAAAGAAGTTTATATCTACAGGGGTCCATATAGAGGGGTCCACAGTCCTATTTACACAGGTCCAAGGATGTTGTGGCTCTCACATTTCCATCAGTGGGCACCGGGGGGGGGGGGGGGGGGGGCTTCTCTGCCGGCCGAGGCCCTGAAGTGATGTAACAGGTTCGTAGGCCATTACACAGCAGGGTGCAGCTTTCTGAGACATTTGCATACAGAGGACAAACCCTTTAAGGCGATTATTCATGGCAGCATCACGACAAGAACAAAACAACTCGCCATGGGAACTTGAAAGTTATGGAGCGGCAGGGATACCGAAAGTACATTCACACGCCACAGATATTTTTAACCGCTTCTCTTTTACAGGCTACATGGCGCTCATAGCAGCAGTGTCGTTTCCTGCTTGGGATCCAGTGATCATGTGATCGCAGTCAACTCACAGCAATGTTAGAGCTGTAGGGTGTTGGCAGACCCCTGCTCAGCTCTGACGGGGATGTGTTCCCCTGTAACTGGGGCTCCTGTTGATGCTGCTACTATGGATGGCGCAGCTGCAAGGGACAAAGGTGAAATAACAAATAAATACCGTATATACCGGCGTATAAGACGACTTTTGAACCCCGAAAAATCTGCTCTGCAGTCGGGGGTCGTCTTATGCGCCGGTAATACCAAAAAAAAAAAGTGTAAAAAAAAAAATTTCATTACTCACCTCCCACGGCGTTCTGTCGCGCTCCGGCAGGATGTCGCTCGCTCCGGCAGGGTGTCGCTCGCTCCTCGTCCCTGGCGCAGCATAGCTTTCTGAATGCGGGGCTTGAAATCCTCGCTTCCAGAAAGCTAATACACACGCCGGCAGCCATGACAGCATTGAATGGCTGTGATTGGCTGAAGGCGCACGTGTTAGCAATCACACCCATTCAATGATGTCATTGAATAGTGTGATTGGCTGAAGCCACGTGTGTTTTAGCCAATCACAGCCATTCAATGATGTCATTGAATAGTGTGATTGGCTGAAGCCACGTGTGCTTTAGCCAATCACAGCCATTCAATGATGTCATGGCTGCCGGCGTGTGTATTAGCTTTCTGGAAGCGGGGATTTCAAGCCTCGCATTCAGAAAGCTATGCTGCGCCGGGGACGAGGAGCGAGCGACAGCCTGCCGGAGCGAGCGACATCCTGCCGGAGCGCGACAGAACGCCGTGGGAGGTGAGTAATGAATTTTTTTTTTTTCTCCACTGTATACCGGCGTATAAGGTGACAGTTGGGGGGTCGTCTTATACGCCGGTATATACGGTAGTGTAAATGTCCCCCAGAGGTCTGATACGATGTCATGGGGGACAAAGACAAAAAAACAAGGTTACAAAAATAAAGTTTTAAAAAATTAGGACTGAAACACTCTGGTCCTGAAGGGGTTAAATTTAATTGCAGGCATGAAATCCGCAGCTAATAAGCACTAAAATCCTCGACAAAATCTCGGTGCGGATGTGCAACAACATGTGCAGTAAATCAGGTACATATGAATGCACCTCAAGGGTTTCAGCCACATGGGAAAGATTTGCTGTGGAGGGTCCTCTGCAGACATTTTGCACTATTTGGTGTGGATTTTGACATTTTTTTATATGCAGAATTCCCCCCCTCATTTGAAGAGATGGACCAAAAATCCACTACTGCAATTGACATGCTGCGGATTAAAATGACATTTAGCTTCCATTTTTACAGATTTTCTCCGCAGCTCGAGAACCCGATTTAAAAAATCTCATTCCCTTTGCTGCTACTGTATATGCCACCGATTTTTCGTGTGGAGGGTCCACATGCAAAATCATTGCCAAATCCACCCCTCAGGCCTCATGTCCACGGGGAAAATCAGATCCGCTGCAGATTCTCCATGTAGAATCTGCAGCGGGTCCCTCCTGCCCCGCGGACATGAGCGCTGAAAATAGCAATTTAAAAGCATTTACCTATCCGTAGCGGGCGGCGAAGCTCTGCTCTTCCTCACGGCCGGATCTTCATTTTCGGCCGGCGGATGAATTCCTGACGCCGGCGGCACGTCGCCGGCACGTCGTCGACGTGCCGCGCGCATGCGCCGGGCACATCCGCCGAGCCGAAGCAAGGGAGATGCGGCCGTGAGGAAGAGCAGAGCTTCGCGGCCCGCTGCGGGTGAGTAAATGCTTTAAATTCCTATTTTAGGTCTCCCGCGGATCCGGACGGCTTCCATAGGCTTCAATAGAAGCCCGCGGGAGCCGTCCCCGCGGGAGACCCGCATGAAAATGGAGCATGGTCCAGATTTTTTCATGCTCCATTTTTTTTAAAATCGCTTTTATTGACGATCCGCGGGTATTTATCTACCCGCGGGTGGTCAATGCATCCCTATGGGGTGCGGATCCGCGCGCGGGAGATCCGCTGCGGATTTTAAATCTCATTTTGCCCGTGGACATGAGCCCTTAGGCCTCATGTCCACGGGGAAAATCAGATCCGCTGCAGATTCTCCATGTAGAATCTGCAGCGGGTCCCTCCTGCCCCGCGGACATGAGCGCTCAAAATAGAAATTTAAAAGCATTTACCTTTCCGTAGCGGGCGGCGAAGGTCAGCTGTTCCTCACGGCCGGATCTTCATTTTCGGCCGGCGGATGAATTCCTGACGCCGGCGGCACGTCGCCGGCACGTCGTCGACGTGCCGCGCGCATGCGCCGGGCACATCCGCCGAGCCGAAGCAAGGGAGATGCGGCCGTGAGGAAGAGCAGAGCTTCGCGGTCCGCTGCGGGTGAGTAAATGCTTTTAATTCCTATTTTAGGTCACCCGCATGAAAATGGAGCATGGTCCAGATTTTTTCATGCTCCATTTTTTTTAAAATGCCTTTTATTGACGATCCGCGGGTATTTATCTACCCGCGGGTGGTCAATGCATCCCTATGGGATGCGGATCCGCGCGCGGGAGATCCGCTGCGGATTTTAAATCACATTTTGCCCGTGGACATGAGCCCTTAGAGTATGTTCACACAGTGGATCTGCATGAGAATTTAGCCCTGTAAATGGGCAAAATCTGCATGCTAAATTTCCAAATTATTTCCCTGCATGTCACTTTATGTAGATCTGCATGGAAACTTGTCAAAAACTTTGCAAGCGGACCATTAAATCTGCGTGCGTAGCCGCAGCAAAACTGCCACAAATTTCTGCCATGGCTTTACAGACAGAATCCGCTGCATGAACATTACATGCGTCCACACGGAATGTACTGTCCACAGCGGAGGATCTGCAGCAGAATTGGCCGGCGCTACATGTGGATTGGCCGCTGATGACTCCCCACAGTTGGAAATCTTGACATTCTGGAATTTAAAATCTGCACCGCAGGAAAACTTACACAGCAGATTTTTTCCCCACAATTTATTAGTGAGCTTTCTTGAAATCTGCCCCGCTTGACCTGTACTGGGACGTGTTGCATACTTTCTGCCCGTAAGTCTACAACAGAAAACATGTAGCATATGCGCCACATGTGAAAGCTCTCCACGGTCCCATACACGCAGGAAGCAACCAATTTTAGCAAGACCAGATGCTAATCTTACGTGTATGGGAGAGCGCCACTTCTCGCACAATAGATGGTGGGGCAGAGGATGGGGCATACTGTACTTCAGCATGCCCAATCCTTTGGTTGCACGAATATAAGTAGTAGGCCAATAAGCTTATAAGTATTGAGGGTGAATGGGCAACTTATAAGAGATAAGAATCCCTATCTGGACAGGCAGTGTCAGAACCTTCTTCACTTGTGGTCTCGTTCCAACACTAGGTCATGGGTACGACACCTCTGTGTGCCCGTCCCGTCATGGCAGGGGCTGGATTAGCTATCGAGGTGAACAAAGCAGCTAGCCACCTCCAATACCATGACGGGCACAGAGAGAGTCACACCAAAGGAGGAGACAACTCCAATCAATACTAAGTCTTGAGCACAGAGCGATTGCAAACCACGCGACCCCATGTGCAAACCAGGGCGGAAGTGGGGGTTCTGACACCACAGTCCCAGGTAAGTATCCCAACTCGCCGGACAACCCCTCTAAACTATAAGAAGACCATTATAAACAGGGGCACTAATCCATCAACAGCAGCCTGAGGACCGCATTATGCTAAATGATGTTGTTCAGGGAAGACGTGGTAAAACTGGCATCTAAAGGGCAGGTCAATGGAATAATTATATCATGAATGAATAGCTAAGAGCTATCTGCCATTGGCTGAGCGCTCAGCCAATAGCTAAGCATTAGCTGCTATTGGCTGAGCCCTCAGCCAATCTGCACAGCCCTTTCAGGAGGCGGGGATTTTTAAATCCCCGTCTGCTGAAAGAGCTCAGTAGCAGTGCCGGAGAGCCAGCCGGAGGACGCGGCTGACAGCAGGAGAGGTGAATAACTTATTAAAGGGGTTGTCCCGCGCCGAAACTGGTTTTTTTTTTTGTTTTTTTTAACCGCCCCCCCGCCCCGTTCGGCGCGAGACAACCCCGATGCAGGGGTTAAAAAAACAAACAGCACAGCGCTTACCTGAATCCCGGCGGTCCGGCGTCTTCATACTCACCTGCTGAAGATGGCCGCCGGGGTCTGCTCCCTCCGTGGACCACAGCTCTTCTGTGCGGTCCATTGCCGATTCCAGCCTCCTGATTGGCTGGAATCGGCACGTGACGGGGCGGAGCTACACGGAGCCGGCATCCTGCACGAGCGATCCCATTCATAAAAGAAGAAGACCCGGACTGCGCAAGCGCGGCTAATTTGGCCATCGGAGGCCGAAAATTAGTCGGCACCATGGAGACGAGGACACTAGCAACGGAGCAGGTAAGTATAAAACTTTTGATAACTTCTGTATGGCTCATAATTAATGCACAATGTACATTACAAAGTGCATTAATATGGCCATACAGAAGTGTATAGACCCACTTGCTGCCGCGGGACAACCCCTTTAATTATTTTTTTAACCAACTTTTTATGATTATCGGGGAAGGGCTTATATTTCAAGCCCGTCTCCGATAATCATTCTGCAGGGCTTGTCAGAAACCACTGCTTTCAATGGGATAGCATGCCGCTGACTTCTGCCACAGCTGTGACAGAGGGTTCCTTCATCCCTGCGGTCCCCGCGGGGATGAAGGAAACTCCTGTCACAGCTGTGGCAGAAGTCAGCGGCATTCTCCATATCTTTTCAATGGGGCTAGCGCTGCTGCCGCTGGCCCCATTGAAAAGACTGGCGATGTCGCAGCGATATCCCAGCGATTTTGGGATATCTGCCTGTGTTTTTCTCGCACTGCGATGCGAGACTTTACCTTTAGGATCGCATCGCAGTGGAGAAAAAAACGCCAGTGGGTGGGAGCCCTAAAAGACTCTGGCCTTTATCACAGCTAGAAGGCTTCTTACTGTTGCTCCAGTAGTTGGACTCTATCCTCTGCTTACGCTCGGCCTCCATCTGCTCCGCGGGGGTGTCATCCACATAGGCCATTCCTTCTTGAATCATTTTCTCTGCGTATTCAATAACCCTCCCAAAGTGATCGGACGTGTATGTGAACTGGTCAGGCTTGATCTGTAGCATCAAGACATCTTCCAGGATAACCTGGGAACATCAAGACCATCAGAGAGCGACGTCAGAGCGAACAGACCAATAGTGAGCGAAGAGACGACTTAATGACGGTAAGCGGGTGCAAGCAGAAAACGTAGACAGACACAGGATTAAAGGGGTTTTCTGGGCAAAAACTACTGATGAATTATCCTCACGATAGGTTATTGTCAAGGACCCGCTGCTTGGAATCCCTAGAGATATGATGACGCCTGGGCCCACTGTCAGTGCAAAGGCCAGGACGTGCGATAGAGAAAGGCAGAGGACGTGCCCTAACTAGCTTCACTCCCATTGAGATCATTGTGAGCTGAAGAGCTATTACACTTCGCCTCGAACATGGAAACAGCTGCAGAAGTGTAATAGCAGCTTAAGCTCTCATCGATTCCAATAGGAGTTAAGTCAGCTAGGGCATTTCTGCTACTGACCCCCTATGACAATGTCCATCCCCGCGCTGCCAAGAGATCAGCTGACCACCGGGGATCCCAAGCGGCAGGTCCCTGCCAATTAACTATTGAATACCTTTCCTGAGGATACATCATTAATAGTTTTTGCCCAGAAAACCCCTTTAATGATAGAAAAGCCCCCCTAAATGCAGTTGGTTACACAGTAGCGAAGGATAAATCGCTGCATACCTAGGCGGATTTAAAGGGGCCTCCACAGGAAATGGCAGTGGACCTAGCGGACCACTGATGCAGCGGAATACAAGGGGTTTCTCTGGTCTCCATTGTTAGAGACCTGTGGTCCTGCTCTGGGCCGGGCGAGCAATGTGGTAATGCCCAAGTGATGAGAGCGGCACAGTGTGCGGTCCTGCTGCGCCATACTACTACAGTGTGATTCGCCGGGAGGTTAATGCAGTAGCGCTGCAGCATACTGTATGGGGAAAGTGATGAAAACTCAGTAATCTGCCGTTACCTTCTTAAAGTCCTCCTTCTTTTGTAGTGTCCCAGATCATCATTCTGGACCCCTATATAATTGTCATACATGTCAGTCTTATGTGGATGCACTGTGCAAAACTGTCGTGTCCATTTTCTGTGTGTGTTGCACAGCTGCAGCGTGTGAAGGGTTAACTCCTTTAAAATCATTGCCTGTGAGTTGCTGCATATTGAATGTATCTACTTTTCGGTGTCATGTGACATGGTACGGATGAATCTATAAGTATGGCCACCTGCAGACGGCCGGGTCAGATCCGGCTGCGAGAATTCTCACAGCGGGACCCGACCCGAGCATCTACAGAGAGCAGCGCACTCACCTGCTCCCGCGGCCACGACTCTTTGATGTGCCAGCTGCCGGGCAGCCGGCGCATGCGCAGAGCGGAGCCGGCGTCCAGGGAGTGATGTTTCTGTGCGGGGCTAATAGAACATGCCGCGATTTGTTTGCCGTGCAAAATTTCGAGCGGCCAAATTGCGGCCATCTGCCTAGGATTGCGTTTGCTAACGCAATCCTTTGGCAGCTTCTACGGGCGGAAATTCCGTGGTAAATCCGGCAGCGAAATTTCCGCCCGTCTGCAGGCGGCCTATAAGTGATTGAGTTCGGAGAGGGGGATCCATCTTGTCTGCGAAGGAGCACCCATCTTCCATCTGAGAGTTTCTTACCACAGAGACGCTATGGATGGAAAAAGATTGCTGAAGATGGCGAAGAAGGAAATACTGCTTCTTTAAGAGAGGACTGAGAATGGGAGTGAGTGAGCCTAATGGCTCCCACCCACTGGCGATATTTTCTTTCTTGCGCTGCAAGAGCACGAGAAAACTCTCGCATCGCAGCGCAAGAAAGAGGCCGGTATAGAATCGGCATATCGCAAGTGGTTTCAATGGGGCCAGCGACAGCAGCGCTAGCACCATTGAAAGTATAGGGAGAATGCTGCGAACTTCTGCCACACCTGTCACAGCTGTGGCAGGAGTTTCCGTCCCCGCGGGGATGAAGGAATCCTCTGCCACAGCTGTGGCAGAAGTCAGTGGCATTCTATTCTATTGCTTTCAATGGGATCGGCACTGAATACCTAAGGGCTATGTGTGATTGGCTGAGCGCTCAGCCAATAGCTAAGCAGTAGCTGCTATTGGCTAAGCCCTCAGCCAATCTGCACAGCCCTTTCAGGAGGCGGGGATTTTTAAATCCCTGACTGCTGAAAGAGCTTCATAGCAGTGCTGGGGAGCCAGCAGGAGGACGCGGCAGAGCGCAGGAGAGGTGAGTAATACATTTTTTTATTTTTTCACCACTTATTGATGATTATCGGGGAAGAGCTTATATTTAAAACCCTTCCCCGATAATCATTCCGCGGGGCTTGGCAGAAAGCAGTGCTTTAAATGGGATCGGCAGCAGTGCCGATCCCATTGAAAGCAATGGAATAGAATGCCGGGGACTTCTGCCACAGCTGTCACAGCTGTGGCAGAAGTCCCCGGCATTCTCCATCTCTTTTCAATGGGGCTAGCGCTGCTGCCGCTGGCCCCATTGAAAAGACTGGCGATATGTCAGCGTGATGCCGATATCCTGGCGTCATGCCGATTTTTTTCTCGCACTGCGATGCGAGACTTTGACTTTAGAATCGCATCGCAGTGGAGAAAATATCGCCAGTGGGTGGGAGCCCTAAGTCCTATTATCAGAGAGCCATTGTAAGTAACTACCTCTTCTAGTTACTGTACGTTTCCTCAAACAAGATCAGTGCAGAAGTCTATCAAACCTCTGAAAATAATCTTAAATCTGTTTATGATTCCTATGCAGCCGTCTGAAGTCTGGATCACCATGTAGTGAATTACTTTTAACTGACACCAATGCGTGCTGAAGTTTATGAGAGCGGGGTGATAGCTACTGCCATTCTCTGGCCATTGACTTTTATTTCAAGTTGTTATAATAATACTAATGTGCCTTCACTGTAAAGTTTGCCTTCTGAAGTTGTGTGTACCGTGTTTAAATGTCACTAGTAATGTTTTACCGGGCCTCTACCATTCCGGAGGACCTGAGGTACTATACACTTGTCTGATGTTATTAATTCACCGTGTATGAATGCCGATGTGTGGAACAGTGGCGTCACGAACTGACAACTACTACCCCCTCATCCTGAGGACTACTGGCCCTATCCTTTGCTGTGGTAACTCCCTCCGGGAACAGAAGTTGGTAAGTGCCACCGTGACAGGTCCATGCATGACACCTTCCCAACTTCAGCCGTATGCTTGGGTAGCAAGTCCTTTCCCAGCGGCATCCCAAACAGGGGTGCTACTACTTTTGGCATAATTTATAGCTCACCACACTCTTTCTCTGGGTTGGTGTCATCGAGCTTCATGATCAGCTTCCCTTTAAAGTTCACCTGGTAATGCTGATTGAACAGAGCGGCCTTCGCATGTCTAATGTGCAGGTATATGAGGACATAATCGGACATTAGTACCGCACCCCAGTCTGCACCTTACCAGAGCGTTAAAGGGGATGTCAGACCGAGCAGGAGAGGCGCTGGACAATCCCTTGAAGAACGTTGGGTGTCTGTCCAGCACCCTCTGCCACACGATCGGACATCAAGTATGGAGAGACCCTGCTATACAATGCACAGAACAATTACAGAGGCAACTCTGCGTCACAAAGCAAGTTTGTGTAACATCTGATAATCAGTTGTTCACCTCAGGGGCAGTAAAACGTGTTCCCTTGCAGTGTCTGCGGTGGGTGAGGACAGGGAAGGTTCCCAGGAATCTGGGGAGATTATACTTACCTGGCTTTTTGTTCTCACATTGTCACTCCTGAAGGTCAGCGCGAAAACCATGCATTAAACTCAAAGCTGCACACTGTATGTGCTCTAATAGAGATCAATGGGAGTATGCGGGCACAGCATGCCACTCCGAGTACGACTCTTGGTCCATGTGCTGACATTCAGGGGTGACAGTGTGGGAACAAGGAGCCGGGTAAGTATAAAAGATACCTCCCCAGGCTGCTGAGAACTTGCTCTGTGCTGAGCTGGTGGCAGGTTCCCTTTAAGAGTATTTTACCATAAAAGTATCTAAACTTTAGAGAGAGTAAAAAAAAGTTTGGACATTTCACAATAAAATGTCAGAAACTTTGATCAGTAGTGTTAAGTCTCCCACAAATCGCTTAAACGGACAGACATAAGAGCCAAGACGAGCACAGAGCCAAGCCCTACTCCCCTCTCATTTTAGTGATCAATGGGGGTCTCAGCACCCAGAAACACTAATCGAAACTTCTAACGTCACATTTATTCCCTATGAAAAGGATAGGGAATAAAATGTTTGATCACTGGCAGTCCGACCACCCAGACCCCGAGATCATCCTAAAACTGGCACACATGTGAATAGAGCAGCAGTGTGCATACTTGATCACCACGCCATGTATTTCTATGGGACAGGCCAAGATCAATGTATTTAGCAATCTTCTTCCATCCATAGAAGTGAAGCTAATGCATGTAACCACCCCTCCAATCACATGAAGCATTTGGATGCCCACGTATTAGGGTCACTGAGGTAAGCGCAGAGGGCCAATTGGTTCGCCATGTCAACTGAATGGCAGTCAATGGAGTTCGGGTCTGCCATGGCCTGCGATAATGCATTGTGGTACAGAAATATTGCAGTGTATTATGAAAGCAATAATCGTATTGCAGGTTTAACATAAAAAAAATGTAAAAAAGTAAACTAAGTTAATACATTTTAAAACACATTTAAAAAAGCTTTTTGCGCATTCTCTCCTCTTTTGTTTAAAAAGAAAGGCAAAGAAACTGGAGGCAAAATCCTTTTTTTTTTATTTCGCAAGCAAAACAATAAAAGTGGAAAAATCAAAATGTTACTGGACTTTGCATGTAGTGATGCCAATAAAAAAAGATTTTATTGTGCAAAAGTAGAAAAATCTTTAAAAATTATACAATTTTGGCATCTTATTCATACCGACCTGCAGAAAGAAATCATGTCATTTATGCTATGTGATTAAATGCTCTAAAAACAATGTCAGAATTGATAAGGTTCTACAATACATTATATGTAGCCAAAAAATGGTACTAATAAAAACTACAGCTCGCCACGCAAAAAACAAGCCTCATACGGCCTTGTCAGGGGAAAAATAAAAAAACAAGTTATGGCTTTTGAAGAGTTGAGATGAAAATCCCCAAAAGATTATCCCGACCTCAGGCCCAAAATAGGCAGCGTGACTAAGGGGTTAAAAGACAGCCATTGACATTACTTAATGCACAGGCACAACATTACATATTTCCTAGGAGGCGATATAGACATGTGCCATCTTCATGAGACATTGTTTTTAATATACCTAACAGTTTTCACCACGGCCACGCAGGTAAGTGCTGGTAAGTGAACCCCCAACCTACTGACCACAGACATCACTGCAAGGACTTACCTGCTGGCCCCTGGAGGGAACCTCACTACAGCTTTTCCAATCTCTGCTCCCGGGTGCTCAACAAACTTTCCAACTTCTTGTTTCTTCCCAAGAGGCTGAAAAAAAAGTACATAAAAATATTTCATTAAAAAAAAAATGAATTAGAAGCAAATAAAGAGCAAAATCCATATGTTTCCGCGCCTTTAACAGCGACTTCTCCTTTTGAACTGCAATATGGGCGGCTGTAAGTTGCGCGCTGTCTTCTGCTGCCGAACTGGCCTGTACGTCATCAGCAGTGAAGGTACTGGAAACCACTGGAAGGTCCATCAGCTAACAGATAGATTCTGACATCTAACCAACAGCTCACTCACCGCCACCACGCTCAGCCTTCCTTGGAACAGGACCGCGGGCTCCAGGAACGTGTACCAGTGCCGGACGTTGACAGCAGCTTTGTTCTGTTTCAACTGTTCCTGCCACAAAGCGCTGCCTGCGGGAGAAAAAAACATAATAACAATAATATTTATTTGTATAGCGCCAACATATTACGTAGCGCTAACAAAGACGGTGATACAGAAAGACAAAAGTACAAAAATTACAGAACCATGGTTACATGTAGTAATCAGTTGATTGAAACAATAGGGGTGAGGTTCCTGCTCCAATGAGCTTACATACTACAAATAATGGGGTGATACACAAGGTAAAGGGTTTGGAGATGTGCACGGTATGGCGAGGTGCAGAGTGAGGGATGCTATACACCTAAACAATGGTCAGACATTTAGCCGTGTGAAGGCAGAATCGGTATGAATGCAGTGGCAGCTGATGATGGCTAGCAGGGATTGCAGTCAGTAGGACAGGGAACATGTTATCAGGCGGAGTACAGAGGGGTTTGTTTATCTCACTGAAGAGATGCATTTTTAGAGCACACATGAAGTTTTGTGAGTCCTGGATTGCTCGGGTAGCCTTTGGTAGTGTGCTCTAGAGGACTGGTGCTGCTCTGGAGAAGTCTTCGAGGCAGGAATGAGAAGTTCGAATTAGAGGGGACCGCAGTCTAGTTTTGTTAGCAGAGCGGAGAGCCTGGGCTGGGTGATAGATTAAGATGAGGGAGGCAATGTAGGGTGGCGCTGCGCTGTGGAGGGCTTTATGGATTAAAGTAGTGAGTTTAAATTGTATTCTGTATTTAACGGGCAGCCAGTGCAGTGACCGGCACAGGGCAGAGGCGTCTGAGTAGCGGCTGGACAGAAAGATGAGCCTGGCTGCCGCATTCAGAATGGATTTGAGAGGGTAGAGTCTGGAGCAGGGGAGGCCGATCAGCAACGAGTTGCAATAATCGAGGCGGGAGTGCATGAGGACAGCAATAAGTATTTTTAGCGTGTCCACGGTGAGAAAAGAGTGGATTCTTGCAATATTCTTGAGGTGCAGCTGACATGTTCGGGACAGAGATTGGATGTAGGAGGTAAAGGTGAGATTGTCGTCGAATATGACCCAAAGGCAGCGGGCGTGCTGCTCGGGAGTTGTGGTGGTGCCACACACTCAGTTAGTAGAGGGCGGAAATACCAGTAGGTCAGTTTTAGAGAGGTTTAGTTTTAGGTAGTGAGAGAACATAGTGTTAGAGTCAGTGGAGAGACAGTCGGTGATGTTTTGGAGGAAAGGTGCAGATGTGTAAAGTGAAGAGGTGTATAGCTGGGTGTCGTCAGCGAGGAGGTGGTATTGGATACCAAAACTCCTGATGGTTTGTCCAATAGGGGCTGTGTAGATGGAAAAAAAGGAGGGGGCCGAGGACTGAGCCTTGGGGGACCCCAACAGCAAGGTGAAGAGGGGAGGTAGAGCCAGCAAAGGAGACGCTGAATTAGTGGTCAGATAGGTAGGAGGAAAACCAGGAGAAAGCAGTGTCCTTTAGGCCGATGGAGCGAAGCATACTGAGGAGGTGTTTGTGGTCAACAGTGTTGAATGTTGCGGAGAGGTCAAGGAGGATCACTAGGGAGTAATCGCCCCTCGATTTGTCTGTCAGGAGGTCGTTTGACACCCTTGTAAGGGCAGTTTCTGTCGAGTATTCGGGTCAGAAGCCAGACTGTAGAGGGTCGAGGAGAGAGTTCTCTGATAGATAGCTTACAAGACAGGAGTAAACCAGGCGTTCCAATAGTTTGGAGATGAAGGGGAGATTAGAGATGGATCGATAGTTGGCAGAATCAGTCGCGTCAAGAGTTGGCTTCTTTAGCATTTGGGATATGATGGCATGTTTGAAAGAAAAGGGAACGATGCCAGAGGTCAGGGAGAGGTTGAATATAGTGGCGAGATGGGAGATAACCACTAGGGAGAGGGATCGGAGGAGGTGTGAGGGGAGATTAGAGACTTCTTCCTCTGTTGTTGGTCTGAGCACAGGCAGGGAGCAGGAGCTAGATGCAGTGCTGACAAGACTAGGGTCAGGGCTAGTCTGGGATTGGGAAGTTATTTCCTAACGGATGCCATCAATTTTCTTTTTGAAGTTGGCAGCCAACTCTATAGCACTTAGATCCATCACAGGGGGCTCGGTGTAGGGCTGAGAAAGGAGTGAAAAGTGTCAAAGAGCCGTTTAGGGTTGTGCGATAGTAAGGAGACGAGAGGTGAAGTAGACTTGTTTGGCATGGTGAAGGGCGAGGTTGTAGGTTCTGAGCATGAATTTGTAGTGCAGAAAGTCCAAGTCGCACAAACCGGGGACTTTCTCACGGGCGGAAATTCTGCGACGGGATTTCCCACAGAATTTTCGTCCGTGGAAGCTTCCATAGGATTGCATTAAAAAATGCAATCCTATGCAGATGACCACGATTTGTCCGCGTGAAAATACACGCGGAAAACAAATCGCGGCATGCTCTATTTCTGTGGGGGTCTCACAGAGGACTGCAGAAAAATGTCTCTCCAGACGCCTCGGCTCCGCTCTGCGCATACGCCTGCAGGCAGCCCAACACTTCAGGCATGGACAGTCCCAGACAGGGTTCCTAGTACCGGCACTAGTGGCACCAAGCGGGGAGAGTTTGTGCCCCACCAACTATACCTGCCAGAGTGGAGAAGACGCTAATATCCACCAAGGTCAAAGCATCGCCCACCAGGTACGACCGGAGCGGCAGGGAATGGTTGAGCTCCTGGAGGGCAGGGGAGATCGTGGACTTATCAAGCAGCCGTGTCCGACTGAACTCCACCCAGAGCGCTGATCTGCAGGGGGATAAGAAAGCCATTCATTACCAGCACAAATGGTTAAAATTGAGGAAAATGCAATTCAAATACTACCGCCATGAGGTGGGAGAAAAGGATGACTTGGATTATAGATGCCTTAAATTGCTACTCTACCGAGCTCTCAGGATGATGATTTGGGTGCGTTCAAATGTTTCTCATATTTAAGGACTCCATAGTCTGTTCCACTGGATTGGCGCATAGCCAATGTGGTGCCGATATTCAAAAAGGAGTCAAAATATATGGCTCTGGAACTACAGGCCGGTAAGTCTTACTTCTATTGTGGGTAAAATGTTTGAAGGGTTTCTAAGAGATGCCATCCTGGAGGACTTCAAGGAAAATAGCTGTATAACTCCGTATCAGCATAGGTTTATGAGAGATCGCTCCTGTCAAACCAACCTGATCAGCTTCTACAAGGAGGTAAGTTCTAGTCTGGATCAGGGAGACTCACTGGATCTGGTGTATCTGGACTCTTCCAAAGCCTTTGACACTGAGCCACATAAAAGGTTAGTATATAGAATGAGAATGCTTGGTCTGGGTGAGAATGTGTGTAAGTGGGCCAGTAACTGGTCAGTGATAGAAAACAATGCGGGGTAATAAATGGTACCTACAATGATTAGGTTATTGTTACTAGTGGGGTACCACAGGGGGCAGCATTGGAGGGGTCACTGTTACTAGTGAGGTGCCACAGTGGGCAGTACTGGAGGGGTCACCGTGACTAGTGAGGTACCACAAGGGGCAGTAATGGAGGGGTCACTGTTACTAGTTGGGTACCACAGGGGCAGTACTGGAGGGGTCACCATTACTAGTGGGGTACCACAGGGGCAGTACTGGAGGGGTCACCATTACCCTCCTACCCTCTGTATCCCAAACCCTCCTACCCTCTGTCTCCCTCTTCCTAAACCCTTCTGCCCTCCGTCCCCCTCTTTCCAAACCCGCCTACTCTCTGTCGCCCTCTTCCCACACCCTCCTACACTCCGAACCTCTCTTCCCAAACCCTTTTACCCTCAGTACTCCTCTTCCCTAACCCTTTGACCTCGCTTCCCAAACCCTCCTACCCTCTATACCCTTCTTCACAAACGTATTATACTAGAGCACGTATTAGGGTGCCCACCCACTAGCGTTTTTTTACTGCGAAATTCGCAGCGTTTTTTTTTTCTGCAGGGGTCTTTGGGCTATGGGACATGCAAAGCTAAAATCGCGATATCGCGGTAAATCGCGATTTTGCGCGATCGCGATTTTTACATTACAAGTCCCATAGACCCCCTGCAGAAAAAAAAAAACCTGCGAATTTCGCAGTGAAAAAAAACGCCAGTGGGTGGGCACCCTTATAGTAGAGCACATATCGTACTACAGCACATATACTCGAGCACATATTATAGTACAGCACATATTAAACTACAGCACATATACTACAGCACATTTTGTACTATAGCACGTATTATACTACAGCGCGTAAAATACTATAACATATTAAACTACAGCACATATTGTACTACAGTACGTATTATACTGTAACGCATATTATAGTACAGCATGTATTATACTACTGCACATATCAGACTATAGCAAGTATTATACCACAGTACATATTATTCTACAGAACGTATTCTATAGCACATATTATACTGCAGCACATATTATACTACAGCACATATTATTTTACAGATTTTATTATTCTATAGACATTTCATACTACAGCACATATTTATACTACAACACATATTATATAATACAGCACATATCGCACTAGAGCACGTATCATACTACAGCAAATATCATACCACAGTACATATTATACTACAGCACATATACTACAGCACGTATTACACCACAGCATATATTATACTACACCATGTATTGTACTATAGCACTCATTACACCACAGCATATATTATACTACAGCATTTATTGTACTACAGCACATACACTAAAGTGTGTATCACATTACAGCTCATATTATGCACCATGTGTTATTCTACAGCACATATTATTCTACAGAACGTATTATACTAGAGCAAATATGATACTACAGCACATATCATACGACAGCACGCAATATACTACAGCAAGTATTATACTGCAGCCATATCGCACTTAAGCACATATTATACTACAGCACGTATTATATTATAGCACATATACTACGGCACATGTTATACTATAGCACGTATTGAACTACAGCACACATTATACTGCAGTACGTATTATACTACAGCACATATTGTACTACTGCACGTCATACTGCAGCACGTATTATACCACAGTACATAATTTTCTATTACATGTATTATACTACAGTACATATACTACAGCACATATGTTACTACAGAAAATATTATATACTACAGCATGTATTGTACTGCAGCACTTATTATGTCACAGCACTTATACTACAACACATATTATACGACAGCACATACACTAAAAGCGTGTATCACATTACAGCTCATATTATACACCATGTATTATTCTACAGCACATATTATTCTACAGAACGTATTATACTAGAGCAAATATGATACTACAGCACATATCATACAACAGCACGTAATATACTACAGCACGTATTATATTATAGCACATATACTACAGCACATATAAAATACTACGGCACATGTTATACTATAGCACGTATTGAACTACAGCACATATTCTACTGCAGTACGTATTATACTACAGCACATATCGTACTACTGCACATGTCATACTGCAGCACGTATTATACCATAGTACATAATTTTCTATTACATGTATTATACTACAGTACATATACTACAGCACATATTATACTACAGCACATATCTTACTACAGCAAATATTATATACTACAGCACGTATTGTACTGCAGCACTTATTATGCCACAGCACATATACTACAACACATATTGTACGACAGCACATATTAAACTACAACATGCATTATATTGCAGACCATTTTATACTACAGTGCATATGATACTACAGCACATATTATACCACAGCACGTATTATACCAAAGCACATATTATACTTCAGCATGTCTTATACAAGAGCATGTATTATTCTACACCACATACTATACTACAGCACGTATCGTACATCACATATTATATTACAGCACATATACTACAGCACGTATTATTTTACAACACATATGCTACAGCATATATTATACTACAGGACGTATTATACAGCAGATATTATAGTACAGCATATGTACTACAGCACGTATGGAACTACAGCACGTAGCCTACTACAGCACAAAGAGTACAGCACGTATTATATTAAAGCACGTATTATATTACAGCACATGTTATGTGACAGCACATTTATTACAACACATATAATACTACAACACATTATACTACAGCATGTAGGCACATATACTACAGCACGTATCATACTACAGCACATTTTATACTACAGCACGTATACTAAAGCACGGATTATACTACAAAATCTGTTATATTACAGCACGTATCATACAACAGCACATATCGTACCACCGCATGTATTATACTTCACATATTATACTACAGCACGTATTATACTACGGCACATATCGTACCACAGAACGGATTATACCACAGCAGTATAATACTGCAGCACATATTATACTACAGCAAAAAACGAGCATAACCTGAGGTGGTGTGTCACTTCAACCCCCCCCCCCCCATAAATTTGTGATATTTATAGTATAAATATCAAAAATGTATAATTGTAATATATAACTGTATTTAATAAACCAAAGACACCCATAGGACAGGGCCTCGCCTCTCGCTGCCTCCCCCTCACTTATCTTAGTAATGATGAGCCCCCAGCAGTGACAGAGCCCCCCACAGCGGCCACCAGGAGTGACAGCGCCCCCCAGCAGTGACAGCGCCCCCCACAGCGGCGCCCAGCAGTGACATTGCCCCCCACAGCGGCCCCCAGCAGTGACAGTGCCCTCACAGCGGCCCCACTAGCGATAGCACCCCCCCCAGCAGCAACAACACCAACGCCCCCCACAGCACCCCCCAGCAGCAACAGCGCCCCCCAGCAGTGACCCCCAGCGGTGATAGTGTGCCAGGTTTGGCCACTCAAATTTCTTCATGGTTCATGCTGTCATTGGAGCGATCGAAAGAACCATAACTGATTTAAAAAGACTTTCACAGGTTTACTGTATACCTGTGGTGGCTACTTTTGTGACACCTCCTGCTTCAAACCAATCTTTGGGTTTTGGAATGGGTTGTTGAATTGTGGAGATGTGTAGAAGTACTAGCATCCGAGTCCGCTTTATGGCCATGTTTGTGGCTCCTGACAATTTGGTGACGGAGGTGGCACGGGATTGGAATAATTATAACCCAACAGTCCTTTCTAGGACTTCAACTCCTCTCATTGTGTGCATCATCAGTTTGGCTGCCTGGGAGCAGTAGTGTGCACAAAGCATTCGCAAGCACCCCGGCTGTATAACAAGACAACTCATTGTAAATAGTCTGTTTTTGGATGTTCGCGGACGTATAATGCCCTGTGTGGTAAACAGCTGGATTGGTTTAGGCCTGATAAACACACGCATCCCTGGGGGTCAGCGCTGGTCGCCATGTATTATTTCTGGTTTTACCCAAGTATCCGAGATACTGGATTGGAGTGTTCACAGGAAGAGGCAGTGGTGTCACCTGCAGGCGGTGATTGGACTTGGTTGCACCTAGTGTGGTGCTTAGCTAAGATGTGCCAGCGTGTGTGCTTTGCTGATTATGGTCTGGCCCAACTTAATTGTTAGGTGGATGACCAACAGGCTCTAGCCCCCAATTTGGCTTAATAGTGCGACCTGGGAGCCTCAGATGCACCCATGCATGCTGCCTCTGCCGTTCCCTATCACTTTCTGTGGTGTTTATATAATTTTTTGATGTTTTCAGGTGATTCACACAACCTCCCCTATGCGGAGCATCGGTCAGCTTGAAAAATGCACAAGTCTCCCATTGACTTCAATGGGGTTTGTTACTTGAAACGAGCCCTTGAGCATTACAAAAAGTTCGACTCAAGCAACGAGCACCCATTTTGGTGCTCGCTCATCTCTAGTTCTGTAGTATATGTGCTGTACTATAATACATACTGTAGTATAATATGTGTTGTAGTACTATATGTGCTATAGTATAAAATATGCTGTAGTGTGTTATATGTGCTGTAGTATAATAAATACTTTAATATAATATGTGCTGTGGTATAATATGTGCTGTGGTCTGATATGTTCTGTAGTATAATACGTGCTGTAGTATAATACGTGCTATGGTACGATTTGTGCTGTAATATAATACATGCAGTAGTAGTATATATGTGCTGTAGTAAAATTATATGTTGTAATATAATATGTGCTGTAAAATAATGTGTTGCAGAATAATAATACGGCTGTAGAAAAATACATGCTTTACTATATGTGCTGTAGGCAGCCAACAAAAAACAAAGTATGCTTACCGCCTCTTGTCCACCACCTCGCTCCAATAATGCGTCTGAATGTTCACTCCTCGCGGTGGTACGTGTAGTCCTTCACGTGATCCACAAGGGTTAAGTCCAAAGAAGAAGTTCCACCAGCGATGTAGAAACTTGTGGCCTTTATTAATTTAGTGTCACAGCTTCATTAGTCACAGCAAGGGGCGCGTTTCGGCCGTAAGACCTTGGTCGCCCAAATAATATATGTGCTGTAGTATAATATGTGCTTAATATAATACGCACTGTAGTATATGTGCTGTAGTATAATATGTGCTGTAGTAGGATATGTGCTCTAGTACGATACGTGTTGTAGTATATTATCTGTGCTGTAGGATAAGAGGTGCTTTAGTATAATATGTGTTGGAGTATATGTGCTGTAGTATGAGGGGTTGCTAATAAGTCTTTGGCTTTGTGTTCTTTTTTTGTTTCTATGGTAACGAATGTTACATCACATGAAAGTCTTATGTGTCTTATATATGTTGTCAAAATGTTGTGTTTGTAGCTTATGGCAACAGTGATCTAGGCACGCGGGAAAACAAAATGGCGAAGTCTAAGCCGATATTCACAGCAAATGAGAGCAGAGGAGTGATAAAATTCTTGTTTCTGCAAGGAAAGTCCGCAAAGGATATTCATGGTGATATGTCGCAGACATTGAGGGATCAATGCCCTTCATTTTCTACAGTTAAGAACTGGGTTGCCAAATTTAAAACGGACCACTTCAGCACCAATGATGAGGAACGTCCTGGATGACCGAGAGGGGTTGTTGTTCCGGAGATCGTTGATGCTGTGCACAACCTCATACTGGAGAATCGGCAAATTTCAGCTAAAAGAGCACAAGCGACTACGGTAAAACTGGTGGAGCTAGGCTTCCAGCTGGTTGACTACCCACCCTATTCACCAGATCTAGCTCCCTCTGACTATCATCTGTTTCCAAACCTGAAGAAACACCTCAAGGGTACCAAATTTCACACCATTTCTGATGCCATGGCTGCTACGGATGACTGGTTTGACGCACAACCGAAATCCTTCTTTTTGCAAGGCTTACAGAACTTGCAATACGGATGTAAGAAGTGTGTTGACATCAGTGGGGAGTATGTGGAATAAATCTAAAGTTTCATCTTCCTATATTCCTACCATGCTATAGAATAATATGTACTGTGGTATAATACGTGCTGCAGTGTAACATGTGCTGTAGTAGGATACGTACTGTACTATAATATGTGCTGTAGTATATATGCTACAGTATATGTGCTGTAGTATCATGTGTGCTGTAGTACGATATGCGCTGTGGTATAATACATGCTGTAGTAGAATACGTGCTGTAGTATAATATGTGCTGTAGAATAATACGTTCTGTAGAATATCATGTGCTGTAGAATGTTACATGCAGTAGTACTGGTATATGTGCTGTAGTAGAATATGTTCTGTAATATAATACGTGTTGTAGTATATATCTGCTGTAGTATAAATGCGCTGTAGTATAATACGTGCTGGAGTAGAATATGTGATGCAGTATATGTGCTGTGGCATAATATGTACTGAATAAGTGTTGTATTATTATACGTGTTTTACTATAATATGTACTGTAGTACGATATGTGTTGCACTACAATACGTACTGTACTATAATACATGCTGTAGTATATGTGCTGTAGTATAATACGTGTTGTAGTACGATATGTGCTGCAGTATATGTGCTGTGGCATAATATATGCTGTACTATAATATGTGCTGTACTATAATATATGCTGTAGTATAATATGTGGTGTAGTATAATACGTGCTGTAGTACGATATGTGCTGTGGTATAATACGTGCTATAGTATAATAAGTGTTGTAGTATAATATGTGCTCTAGTATAATACGTGTTTTAGAATAATATGTGGTGTAGAACAATATGTGCTTTAGAATAATACATGGTTTAGTATATGTGCTATAGTTTAATATGTGCTGTAATACATGCGCTGCAGTATAATATGTACTGGAATATAATACGTACTGTAGTATAATATGTGCTCTCGTACAATACGTGCTATGCAGTGGAGCTTACACTTGGAATAAACATTTTTTTGATGATCCTTGTGTGAGTATGGATTAAATTCAGTACCTTAGCTGCTGCTCTCTACTTTCTTTTTGGACTGCTATAGTATAATATGTGCTGTAGTAGGATATGGGCTCTAGTACGATACGTGCTGTAGTATAATATGTCTATAGAATAATACGTTATGTAGAGTAATATGTGCTGTAATATAATACCTGCCGTAGAATAATACGTTCTGTAGAATATCATGTGCTGTAGAATATTACATGCTGTAATATAATACGTTACAGTATATGTGCTGTAGTATAATATGCGCTGTAGTATAATACGTGCAGTAGTATAATATGTGCCTCAGTATATGTGCTGAATTATATTATGTTGTATTATAATATGTGCTTTACTATAATATGTACTGTACTATAATACATTCTGTAATATAATATGTGCTGTGGTATAATACGTGCTGTAGTATATGTGCTGTGGTATAATATGTGCTGTAATATAATGCATGCTGTAGAATAATATGTGCTACAGCATAATATGTGCGGTAGTATAATATATGCTGTAGTATAATACGTGCTGTAGTATAATAAATACTGTAGTATAATACATGCAGGTACTGTAATACATGCTGTAGTATAATACATGCAGTATAATATGTGCTGTAGAATTATATGTGCTGTAGTATATGTGCTGTAGCATTATACATGCTGTAGTAGGATATGTGTTGTAGTATATATGTGCTGTAATATAATATGTGCTGTATTATGATACATGCTATATTAAATGTACTGTAGTATAATTGTGCTGTAGTATAATACGTACTGTACTGTAATATGTGCTGTAGTATAATACGAGCTGTAGTAAAATACGTGCTGTAGTATATGTGCTGTAGAATAATACGTTCTGTAGAATAACATGTGCTGTAGAATATTACATGCAGTAGTATATGTGCTCTCATATAACCCCTTAGTGACGAAGCCAAATTTTGGAAATCTGACATGAGCCACTTAACATATCATAACTCCGTAAAAGCTTTGCACATCCAACTGATTCTGATATTGTTTTTTCACCACATATTGTACTTCATTTAGGTGGTAAAAATAGACCAGTAGAACCTGTGCATATTTATTAAAAGTGCCAATATTGGGAAAATTTTGAAAAAATTGTTTCGGTTTTTTTTTTTTAACCATTTAGGAGACATACAAATTTAACATTACTTTTCAGCATTTTGAGGAACACTTTGTTTTCCTACACCAAGCCAAGATTGCAAAGACTCATAGCTCTCAGAATGATAGACACCCCTACAAATGACCCTATTTTAAAAACTACACCTCTTAATATATCCACCGACGGGGGTCATGAGTATTTTGACACCATTGTTTTTTTTCAGGAATTAACGCAATGTAGAGGAGAAAAAATAAAATGTCATATTTTTACAAATATATCATTTTAAAGACATATTTTTTTTCTAGAGTGCACATAAAAAAGGGGATTGACACCCCAAAATTGACACCCCTGATTGTCCTGTGTTCAGAAATATACCAATTGTGGCCCTAATATTATGTCCGCATGCACAATGGGGCCCAAAATGAAAGGAGTAGTCGGTGGCTTTCCGAACAGAAATTTTGCTTGAAGGCCTTTTATGCCCCATAGCACACTTGTAGAGCTGTTGAGCGACCAAAACCAAAGAGAACTCCCACAAATGACCCCATTTTGAAAATTAGACCCCTTAATTAATTTATCTAGGGGTGTACTGCCCATTTTGACCCCACAGTTTTTGAATGAATTCAAGCAAAGCAGAAGGAAAAAATTATGAGTTTTGTTTTTTTGACAATTCTGTCATTTTAAAAACAGCTTTTTTTGTACAGCACACACATGAATGAAGACGCCAAAATGGACACCTCTGTTTCTCCCGTCTTGGGCTCAAATACAGAGGCCTCCGGTAAAAAGCATTGGTGATGGGAGATGAAACTTCAACTTTTTAAAAACTTTTATGTGATCCCCATTATCCATTGGATAACGGCGAACACGCGATCAGGAACCGCTCACCGTGGCCCCCAGTAAAAAATCTCCAGGCTCTCGGCTAAGTTTTGTAGCCAAGAGCAGGGAGATTTTAAATTACCCTGACAATACTCGGCCTTTGCGCATGCATCTGCCGTTTTGCCCGATGGGTGCGTGCGCAGAAGTTGGGGTAAGGTCCGTGGATAAAATCGGTGCCTTAGGTATGTAATTTCATGCTCCCTCACGGATATGATCCATGAGGGAAGATGAAACGCAAGCTTTTTACTGTCAAAATATGTTTATTCAGAGTTTTTTGAACATACATACTGGCATATAAATAACATATACACGAGGGTTAAAGGAGATGTCCCGCGCCGAAACGGGTTTTTTTTTTTTTTTTAAACCCCCCCCCCGTTCGGCGCGAGACAACCCCGATGCAGGGGTTAAAAAAACCACCCGCACAGCGCTTACCTGAATCCCGGCGGTCCGGCGTCTTCATACTCACCTGCTGAAGATGGCCGCCGGGATCCTCTGTCTTCGTGGACCGCAGCTCTTCTGTGCGGTCCACTGCCGATTCCAGCCTCCTGATTGGCTGGAATCGGCACGTGACGGGGCGGAGCTACACGGAGCCGCTCTCTGGCACGAGCGGCTCCATAGAAGACTGCTGAAGACCCGGACTGCGCAAGCGCGGCTAATTTGGCCATCGGAGGCCAAAAATTAGTCGGCACCATGGAGACGAGGACGCTAGCAACGGAGCAGGTAAGTAAAAAACTTTTTATAACTTCTGTATGGCTCATAATTAATGCACAATGTATATTACAAAGTGCATTATTATGGCCATACAGAAGTGTATAGACCCACTTGCTGCCTCGGGACAACCCCTTTAACTGAACCTGAAGTCTGGTTGGGATGTACTATAGGCCGGGTACAAGTGGCAGTTGCGGCGGAGGTGTCTGGGGCCGCATCGAGAGGGTAGTTGAGTGATTAGCTGTATCAGAGCGTCAGAGTCTCATAGGTCGATGCCACGTATTAAGATAATTCCAGACTTCAGGGATTAAATCCAACAGTAACTAATATCAAAGGAGAACCTCTTATAATTTGTTAAACCGTGTGTTTTGATTATGCAAAATTTAAACCTTGAAAAATATGTGAGAGTCGGGTCTTCTAAGGATGATCCTCGTCTCGATGTAAATGTGGTGTGTTGGGAGATAGAGAAATAGTGTATAGGAGAGCGGAATGTGAAAAGAATTAAGAAAGATAGTGGTTAGGTAGAACCTAGGTAAGTTAGAGTGGAGAAAGGTGATAAAGTAGTGGAAGAGTAAGGAGAGAAGGGGATGGGGTAGAGTGGAGGGGGGGGGTAGTGTCTCGGGGGAGGCCTCTGATGGGGTCCTTACCGTCTATTAAGTGGGTGGAGCCCCGTGTTCGAGCCATTGTTCGAACTTGATGGAGTTTCGAAACGTCATCCACACCTCCCACACAGCATGATACTTTAGCCATTTGTCGTCGTCTTTGGCTCTCAGCTCCTCCATATATCTAATGTCGTCTAGGTCCAGTGCCCAGTTCAGGTGTGTCGGCATCGTCTGGGATTTCCAGAGTCGTGGAATCACTGTTCTCATGGCTAGAAGGAAGAATCTCAGAATGTCCTTTTTAATGGCGGCGATGGAGCCTGGAAGGATCGAGAGGAGAGCTATCTCTGGGGAGAGAGTTAATGAGCTTCTTTTCAAAGCGTTGTACAGGGCTTGTATCTCTGACCACAGATCTCTAATCCCGGGGCAGGACCACCAGATGTGCGTGAGCGTTCCTGTTTCTTTCAGGCATCTCCAGGAAGTAGCTGGAGTGCCAGGATATATTTTGGCCAATGATGATGGGATGCGGTACCATCTCGTTATGAGCTTATAATTCAACTCGTGGTGTCTGCCCGAGACCGACATTCTGTGGGTCAGGTTGATACCTTTAGCCCAGTCCTCATCAGATAGGGATTGTCCAAGCTCTCTTTCCCAAGCTCTATGGTAACCTCTTTCTAAGTCCCGAGCCCCCCCCCCCCCCCCCCCGGCTACCAACATGCTATAGACTGCGGAGATCTCTCCCCTCGATTCACGGGGGTCTGCACACAATTTCTCAAAAGGTGTGGGCGGTATAGACAGTTCTGGGGTTTTACCTTGTGCCCTGATAAAGTGGCACAGCTGTATGTATTGAAGCCATGCACCCGTCACGGCCCCCCCCCCCCTCCACCCCCAGCGAGCTCAGAGGTCTGATACCTTCCTCTCCTAGCATGTTGTGGACTCTTGGCAAATAGACTCCCAGATTTTCCAGAAGTGCCAGACCCACGATCCCAAGAGGGAAGTCCGGGTTTCCCACCAGAGGGGTCCAGGGATCCGGGATGGAGACCAGACCACTTCTGCTTGCAAAGTTGTCCCAGGTTCGTAAGAGTGATCTCAGGAATGGTGACACTCTGATCCCCCTTCTGCCCAAGCCACCTTTAAGCCAGAAGAGACCTTGAGCACGGAATGGAGCAGAGCTCTGCTCCAGTTCGACCCATAATTTAGTTTGCCCCCTGTGCATAAGGTCTAGGACGGTCCTACCTATTGCGGCCCTATAATATAGCAACATGTTGGGTAGGCCCAGCCCGTCATTTTCTTTTTTCTGAGTAAGGATTTTGTAGCTTAGGCGAGCTCTGGATCCCCCCCCCCCCCCCCCCCATACAAAATATGTCACTGTCTTTCGTAGTTTGATGAAAAAGCTTCGTGGTAGCTGTATTGGTAGGGTCTGAAAAAGATACAGGAGCTTCAGGAGGAAGTTCATCTTGATCGTATTTACTCTACTGGTCCATGAAAGTGTTAGTGGGCGCCATTTCTCGGTGTCTTTCACTAAGGAGAGATATATGGGTTCGTAGTTTAGTTCATATAATTGTTCTGGGTCTGGGGATAACTTAGTTCCTAGGTATTTGATGTAGTCTTCACGCCACAACAGTGAGAATAGGGGTTTAAGTTGGGCTAGATCCGTAGGCGGGAGCGATATGTTTAGGATTTTGGATTTTTGTAGATTGATTTTAAAGTTGCTAACTTTACTGTATTTATAGAATTCTCGCAGGAGAGCAGGTAGGGCCCTGTCGGGGGTTCGTTATATAAACCAAAAGATCGTCCGCAAATGCGACTACTTTATGCTCAGTTTGGGTTGTTTTGTAACCTTGGATTTCCGGGTTCAGTCTAATTGCGTTAGTAAGGGACTCCATTACTAGCACATATAGGGTTGGGGAGAGTGGGCACCCCTGGCGCGTGCCGTTCCTGATGCTGATCGGATGGGAGAGTTTCCCGTTTACTCGTATCTGGGCTGTAGGATTATTGTATAGGGCCATTATCCAATTTCTCAACCTAACCCCCAGACCTATCTTTTGTAGGGTGGCCTCAAGAAATTTCCAACTGACACGATCAAACGCCTTTTCGGCGTCGACCGATAGGAGGCATAAAGGGCTTTTCGCGTTGCGTGCCCTGCTTATCAGGGAAAGGGTTCTAATGGTGTTGTCCCTTGCCTCTCGGCCAAGGACAAAGCCAGTCTGATCTCTGTGTACGAGTTTGGGAACAAGTGGTCCGAGGAGTGTAGCTAGGGTTCTTGCGAAGACTTTGGTGTCCACATTTAGTAAGGAGACGGGTCTATAATTCCCGCAGGAAAGGGGATCTCTTCCTTGTTTTGGGATGACTGTGATGATGGCCTGTAGGGCTTGTTGCGGGAATGGGCAGTTGTCGGAGATGGCGTTAAAGGTCTTACAAAGTATTTGTGTTATCAGGTTTCCAAATGTCCTGTAAAATCGGGGCGTGAAGCCATCTGGGCCGGGGCTCTTTCCTATTTTTAGATTTCGTATTTCTTCTGACACCTCTTGTTCTGTAAGGTCATAGTCTAGGGCCTCAGACTTAGTCTCAGAGATCGGATTGGGGGCATATTCGTGTAGGTAGGACTCTATGTGGTCTAGGGGGTTGTTCTGGGCAATATCTATAGATTCTGTGATGTTGTAAAGTTCTTCGTAATACTGCCCAAAGCAATCAAGTAAGTCTTCTGTAGCGTGTACCCTCCCCTTTCTTGGGGAATCAAGAGCGAATATATAAGACTGTTGTTTGTGGGGATTTAGGGCTTTTGCTAGCGATCTACTGCATTTATTACCGTACTCGTATAACCCCCCTCTTAGCCTATCCCTCACTCACAGATGGGCCTGATCTAGTATGGCCAGTATCTGCTGGGGAGTGGACATGATCTCTGCGTTTAGGGAGGGGGAAGCATTCGCTTTGTTAGCCTTTTCTGTATTTTCCAAATGTGTGATAAGGTCTTTCAATTTGCCTGCTCTGTCCCTTTTGAGTCTCGCCCCATGGGATATGAAAATTCCCCGTAGTACGCATTTGAGTGCTTTCCACTGTGTGGGAAGGGGGGTGGTGTCGCCCCGGTGGGTCTCAACAAACATCTCGATTGTTCTGTTTATATCGTCTCGACAGCAAGTGTCACTTAAGAGGTTGTCATTAAGGCTCCAGGTATTGTAGCCCTTTCTGTGGGCCTGTCCCAAGAGGGCACCGTATACGGGCGCGTGGTCTGACCATAAGATGTCCCCTATAGAGCTTCTGGGAGATAGGTCCAAGAGGCCGTGTGAGATAAATAAATAGTCTAGTCGCCCGTAACTATTGTGTGCAGTGGAGTGGTGACTATAGTCCTTGGCCTTCGGGTGGAGAGTCCTCCAAAGGTCAATGAGTCAAAGGTCTAATAAGCGTCTCCGCAGTCTATGCTAGGCCGCCAGGGGAACCCCGGACTTACCCGAAGACGTATCCAGGCCAGGCTCCATCGCTACGTTGAAATCTCCTCCGAGAACGATGCCGGACCCCTCTGCGAACTGTTCCAGCTTCCCCAGAGTGCTGAGCCCGAAGGCGACTTGTCCTGTGTTAGGAAAGTAAATGTTAGCCACCGTTACCACGCGATGTCCGAGATCCAGCTTAAGAAATAGGAATCTGCCCTCAGTATCAGTTTTTGATGCTAATACTCTGTGGGGGAGGTTTTTGTGGACTGCTATCAAGACGCCGCACTTCTTTTTTTCGGGGTGGGGGCTGTGATGCCACGTGGGGTAGTATTTGTTAGTGCATTTAGGGATATGGCCGTTCTTAAAGTGCGTTTCCTGCAGAAATGCAATTAGAATGCGTTTTTTGTGGAGGTGCGCCAGAATCTGGCCTCTTTTAGAGGGGTTATTTAAACCTCTGGCGTTGTAGGTGCAAAACAAGAGACCCGTCATGGTGGCTGTTTGGTGGAGGGAGGAGTCCCCGGGGCGACCGAGACGCTACGTGAGACGGTTGGTGAGGGGATGGGGGGGAAGAGAGGGGAGGGAAGAGAAGGGGGGAAGAAAGAGCAGAAGTGGAGGGTGACAGAAAATAGGATTTCCGTCGATTGGGGAACAGTGTCCCAATCTAGTGGGCTGGGTTTCGGACCTATGGTCAGAATCGGACGGCACCATGGTGGCGTCCACCCGTTGGGAGGGAGAGACCTAAGGATGCCTGAGCCGCTCCCGGCATCTCCGTCTCTAGTGTTGTGTTTGCTAATGCTGTTTTATGCTTATAAGACCTGCGTTCAGTTAGGTGCTGTATGTGTGGTGAGTTAACCGCCAAAAAAGGATGTTTTGTGGGGAGGGAGGAGAGGCGAGTTGGTACAGTGTTGTGGAATTCAGCGTTTAAGATAATGTGTGGAATATGTGAAACAGTAAGATTGGTCTGGTGTGGGCCAACGGTAGTGTCCAGACACGAGGTTAGTCGGCGTGGCACGCCATTTGTGCTAGAAAATGTCCCCGTGTGACTGTTCATGGTGGCGGGCGCGCGGGATGGTTCCTGTTCTTCGGGTGTCTTGGTCTGGCCTCCTGCCAGGGTGTTCTAGGCGCTGTGATGGGTAGCGCGGGGGTATGTGGCCAGTCCGCGATCGTGATCATCGGTAACTCCAAGGCGCCAAGGAATTTGGGGAGATCTGCGGGGGATCTGAAGATCGACGACTTCCCATTTCTTGAGGCGGAGAGTTGGAAGGGGTATCCCCATCTGTAGAGAACCTTATTGGTTCGGAGAAGATCGAGGAGCGGCTTGACAGCTCTTTGGAACTGGAGGGTACGCCTGGCCAGATCTGGGTAAAACGCTATTGGGGTGCCGTTGTGGGTGAGGGGGTCTTTCCTGTCGCGTGCACTTTTTAAGATGGCTTTTTTGTCCTTAAAGAAGTGTATGCGGCACACGATGTCTCGCAGTTTCTCCGGGTCGACTGGCTTGAGGCCTAGAGTTCTGTGGATGCGGTCAATTTCTATTGGTCGGTCTGGTGGTCGTTGTAGCAGCGAGCTGAAGAAATTGCGGGCCCAGTCTTCAAGCTGAGAGGGGACAATTTCCTCCGATAGACCCCTCAAGCGAAGGTTATTACGTCTATGACAGTTTTCAAGGTTGTCGAGATGAGACATCATGTCTGTCATTTGCTGGGCCTGTGCATTTATGATTTGGCTATGAGCCTTAAGTGTTGTGAGGACCTCGTCTTGTGTCTCCTCTACGGCGCTAATGCGATTCCCCATATGTTTAAGTTCTTGCTGTATGAGGGACATTGCTTCTTTTTGTGAGCTTTCTAAGTGCTGGAAGTCTCTTTTTGTCAGGAGAGCTCTTAGGTGTGCCTTCCAGTCCCAATCTTCATCTGACGAGGAGTCGCTGTAAAATGGCAAGCTTTTTAAACTTTTTTTTTTTTTACTTTTTACACCTTTTTTTACTTTAAATGATCACTGTTATCCATATCTTCAGGTCCCGGAAGACCGGGACATCGAGGAGGGCCCGGGGTGAGTATTTTCACCTCCCCTCATGGATCCGATCGATGAGGGGAGGTGAAGTTAACTTCTTTCAACTTTTTTTTGTAATCAGCGGCGATCACGGGCCCAGGAATGCTCACCGCGGTCCCCAGGGACATCTTCTGATTCCCAGCTACATTTAGGAGCTGGGAGCCAGGAAATTTTAAATTTACCGGGGCCCCCGGCCTTCTGCGCATGCGCGTGACGTCTTTCGTCTGGCGCGCATGCGCAGAACAGCGGCGACGGGTCCCGGAGGACCCCTTGACCGCGGCACACTTCGGGGAAGGCGGGTAAGTAATTTCAGCTGCCCTAATGGATCCGATCCATCAGGGCAGCTGAATCTTTAACTTTTTTTCCCCTTTATTGCTATCCAATGGATAGTGCCGATCACACTGCCAGGGGGGACTGCCCGCTGCCCAGGATGACAGCTCCATGCTGTTGGCTACCTGCGGGCACCGACAGCATGGAGCTGTCACGTCCTCAGCTAAGAGGACTTTAATCCAAAGAGGATGTATGTTTTTGCGTCCTCTAGGATAAATGCCCACTTAGCTAGGACGTAAAAAGGCAATGGGGCCATCACTAAGGGGATAATATGTGCTGTAATATAATACATGCTGTAGTATACATCTGCTGTAGTATAATACGTGCTGTAGCATAATATGTGATGCAGTATATGTGTTATGGCATAATTTGTGATGAATTATAATATGTGTTGTATTATAATTAGAGATGGGCGAGTGTACTCGCTAAGAGCAAATAATCGAGCGAGTATTGACTTTTGCGAGTACCTACCCGCTCGTCTCCAAAGATTCGGGTGGCGGCGGGGGTGAGCGGTGAGTTGCGAAATGAGCAGTGGAGACGAGTGGACAGGTACTCGCAAAAGGCAAGGACAGTATTTGCCCTTAGCGAGTACGCTCGCTCATCTCTAGTTATAATACGTGCTTTACTATAATATGTACTGTAGTACAATATGTGCTGTACTATAATACGTGCTGTACTATAATACATGCTGTAGTATAATATGTGCTGTAATATGCATGCTGTAGAACGATATGTGCTAAAGCGTAATTTGTGGGTAGTATAATATATGCTGTAGTATAATACGTGCTGTAGTATAATAATTACTGTAGTATAATAAATGCAGGTACTGTATATATAATACATGCTGTAGTATATATGTTGTAGTATAATACGTGCTGTAGTATAATATGTGCTGTAGTATGATACATGTTGTAGTACTATACGTGCTGTAGTAGGATACATGGTGTAATATATATGTGCTGTAATACAATATGTGCTGTAATATAATTTGTGCTGTAGTATATGTCTATAGAATAATACATGGTGTAGTACATGTGCTGTAGTATAATATGTGCTGTTGTATATGAGCTGCAGTATAATACGTGCTGTAGTATAATATGTGTTGTAGAATGATACATGCTGTAGTATTATATGTGCTGTAGTATAATACGTGTTGTAGTAGAATATGTGCTGTAGTATAATACGTGTTGTAGTAGAATACGTGCTGTAGTATAATATGTGCTGTAATATAATATGCGCTGTTGTATGTGTGCTGTAATATAATACCTGCTGTGGTGTAATACGTGCTGTGGTATAATACGTGCTGTAGAATAGTACATGTTATAGAATATGTGCTATAAAATAATATATGTTGTAGTATATGTGCTGTAGTATAATACGAGCTGTAGTAGAATACATGCTGTAGTATATGTGCTGTAGAATAATATGTTCTGTAGAATAACATGTACTGTAGAATATTACATGCATTAGTATATGTGCTGTAATATATGTGTTGTAGTATATATCTGCTGTAGTATAATATGCGCTGTAGTATATGTGATGTGGTATAATACATGCTGTGGTATGATTTGTGCTGTAGTATAATAAGTGCTGTTGTATTATATGTGCTGTTGCATAATACGTGTTGTGGTATAATAAATGCTGTAGTATAATACATGCAGGTACTATAATACATGCTGTAGTATAATACATGCAGTATAATATGTGCTGTAGTATAATACGCACTGTTGTATAATATGTGCTGTAGTATGATACATGTTGTAGTAAAATATGTGTTGCAGTAGGATACGTGGTGTAATATATAATATGTGCTGTAGTATATGTTCTGTAGTTTAATATGTCTATAGAATAACACGTTCTGTGGTATAATATGTGTTCTGTATAATAATACATGGTGTAGTACATGTGCTGTTGTATATGTGCTGTAGTATATGTGTTGTAGTATGATACGCGCTGTCCTATAATATGTGCTGTAGTATATGTGCTGTAGTAGAATACGTGCTATAGTATAATAAGTGATATAATATAAAATGTGCTGTAGAATTATACATATTGTAGTATATGTACTTTAGAATAACACATTCTGTAGTATATGTGCTGTAGTATAATTTGTGCTGTAGTATATGTGCTGTAATATGATACGTGCTGTGGTGTAATACGTGCTGTAGAATAATACGTGCTATAGAATATGGTCTGTAAAATAATATATGTTGTAGTATATGTGCTTTAGTATAATACATGCTGTAGTATAATATGTGCTGTAGTATAATACGTTCTGTAGTGTAATATGTGCTGTATTAGCGCTGCGGAATAAGTTGGTGCTATACAAATAAAGATTATTATTATTATGATACGTGCTATAGTATAATACGCACTGTACTGTAATATGTGCTTTAGTGTAATACGAGCTGTACTAGAATACATGCTGTAGTATATGTGGTGTAGAATAATACGTTCTGTAAAATAATATGTGCTGTAGAATATTACATGCATTGGTATATGTGCTGTAGTATATTATGTGCTGTAATATAATACGTGTTGTAGTATATATCTGCTGTAGTATAATATGTGCTGTAGTATATGTCCTATGGTATAATATGTGATGCGGTATAACATGTGCTGTGGTAGATTTGTGCTGTGGTATAAGTGCTGTTGTATTATATGTGCTGTAATATAATACGTGCTGTAGTATAATATCTGCTGTTGCATAATTAGTGTTGTGGTATAATAAATACTGTAGTATAATACATGCATGTACTATAATACATGCTGTAGTATAATACATGCAGTATAATATGTACTGTAGTATAATATGTGCTGTAGTACGATATATGCTGTTGTATAATATGTGCTGTAGTATATGTGCTGTAGTATGATACATGTTGTAGTATAATACGTGTTGTAGCAAGATACGTGGTGTAATATATAATATGTGCTGTAGTATATGCTCTGTAGTTTAATATGTCTATAGAATAACACGTTCTGTAGTATAATGTGTTCTGTATAATAATACATAGTGTAGTATATGTGCTGTAGTATAATATGTGTTGTAGTATGATACGTGCTGTAGTATGATACGTGCTGTTGTAGAATATGTGCTGTAGTATGACACATGCTGTAGTATAATATGTGCTGTAGTAGAATACGTGCTTTAGTATGATAAGTGATGTAATATAAAATATGCTATAAAATTATACATACTGTAGTATATGTGCTGTAGTATATGTGCTGTAGTATAATTGGTGCTGTATTATAATATGCACTATAGCATATGTGCTGTAATATGATATGTGCTGTGGTGTAATACGTGCTGTAGAATAATACGTGCTATAGAATATGGTCTGTAAAATAATATATGTTGTAGTATATGTGCTGTAGTATAATACGTGCTGTAGTATAATTTGTTCTGTAGTATAATATGTGCTGTAGTATAATTGTACTGTAGTATAATACGTGCTGTAATACAATATGTGCTGTAGTATTACTGTATATGTCCTGTAGTTTAATAGTGCTGTTGTATGACACAAACTGTAGTACGATACGTGGCGTAGTACGATATGTGCTGTAGTATATATACTGTAGTATAATATGTGCTGTAGTATAACATGTGCTCACTGGCGCACCGTCAGGGGTCGCTGGGGTCACGATCTCGACAGGGCCCCTGCACTGAGGAGGCCCAGAGGCCACTCTCCACCATATAAAAATGCACATAAAGTGCATTTTCTGCTGGTCTCACTGTCAGCTGTGTGATTGCTGCTGTGTGGCTGACAGAGCGTCATTGAAAATCAAGATTTTGTCATAGAAAAATCTGTCTATCTATGTAATATCTATGTCATGTCTATTTATCTATCTAATATCTATCTCATGTCTATTTATCTATTTAATATCTATCTCGTGTCTATTTACCTATCAAATATCTCTCATGTCTATTTATCAAATATCTATCTCATACCTATTCATCTCTCTATCTCACTTTCTTACTATCTCTTGTCTATCTAATATCTATCTCATGTCTATCTATCGATCTATCTATCTCATACCTATGTCTCATATCTACTTATCTCATATATATCTATCTATCTACCTATCTCATACGTATCTATCTATCTATCTATCGCCGGTATAAGTTTTACATCTCCCTGTATATACTGTACATAATTGCTTATTTTACACACAATTAAAAAACGCATCAAAAACACATGGTTTTTAATAAGGCTGCAGTTTCTTAATAACATACATGGTTTTTGAATACTGCATGCAGTTTTTAATGTTTTTCTTAATTGTGGTTCAAAAGTACAACAAAAACATGAACACATCCTAAGGCCACTCTCATACATGCGTTCAGAAAACGCAGTTTGAAATTGTGGCATTTTTACTGCAATTTTGAGCTGCATTTTTAAACGCATGGTACAGCATTTGACAGCGCTTTTTAATACACCCCATCATTGTGTTGTACGAGAAGGTGCGTTAAAAAACACAAAAACGCAAACATAGAACAGACAGCTCTCAAAAATTGCAGCGTCAGGAACATGATTGCAGAAGGGCTGCGGGTCGGATGGCTTCTATTAACTTCAATGGAAGCCATCCGCACAGAATCCGCCTCAAGATAGAGCATGCTGCGATTTTTCCACCACGAACAGAAAATCGCAATTGATTACCACTCGTAGGCCATAGCATGCTATGGGCGGTATTTTCTGCGGAATCCAGAGGTGAACGCTAGCTCCGGATTCCGCAACGTAAATTCGGCCATGTGCAGGTGGCCTTAGGACAGGGAACCAGACCAGCAGTACAGGGGCATGGCTAAGTCCAACAGGGGAGCTGTCCAGATTGTTGGATGCCTCAGCAGGGAGAGCTGCCGCCTGGAACACAGCAGTTTTGAGGTTCAAGCCCTGACAGTCCAGCAGAAACTGACACTCTGGCAGTGAAATCTGAAGGAATAGGTTGTGGTTGGGTGTTAGCTCAGAGCAAAGAAGTCGATGACCTGGCAATGATGGATTCAGAGGACCAGAGACTATGTCTAGCTATATTGGTCCAAAGACTGTTGTCCGGTCTGGTGGAGAAGGGGTGCAGAGACAAAGATATACAGAAACCATTAGCTGGTTTGATGTCCTTTATGTTTATGGCTCTGTGAGGAGGCGAACATCCTTTTATACGTAAGCTGCAAAGGCCAAGAGTTGGTGAGAATAACCGGGTCTTATGGGACTCCATTAGAGTTTGAGCATTAGGAGGTGAAGAAGCCAATTGCTGCCTCAGGTGTGGTTGATCTTATTCTGGTTGTTTGACACGGAGCAAGGGCCTGGCCCTGTGGGGAAGGACATGACAAATTATCAGTTCCTGTTTTTGCTGAGCCTTCCTCACCCCTGTGGCCTTGGTCAACTCCATGTTAGGTGCAGGAGGAAGTACTGTAAATCTGCAGTATATAGACCATATTATGCGGGCTCACTGCTCAGACAACACAAACTCTGCTGATGCCGTGGCTAGTGGCGACCACAGCATGAACTGAGCAGGCCAGTGAGGAATACATGATTATAGTGATTACAGTGTAGTTGCCTCAAGTGATCACAGGTAATGTCTGCTATGATTGGAGTTTTTTTTCTCTCCGTACTAGCCCAGACTGCCATGAAGACTTCTTCCAGCCATGACTCAGTTCTGCTAATGGTCCTGATAATGCCACTACTCCCCATGAACCTCTCTGTAGCCTCCCATAGTACTAGTGCCCCTGTAGCCCTACAAAGTAATAATGTCCCCTCTATGGTTTAAATCCCAATAATGCCCCCTCTGTGGCTCCACTTTCTAAGGCCTTAGTCACACGGCGTTTTTTCGCGCGATTTGCGCATCGCATGACGGATGCGCAAATCGCGTGACCGGCGCCGAAAAAACGCCTAAAAATCTGCTCCTAGCCGCGTTTTATTAGAAACGGGACGGAGCTGTCTAGCGCATTGCATTCAATGGAGCCGGCAATACAGCCGGCTCCATTGAAAGCAATGCGCTGCGGGCGAGCCCGGGATGAATTGTCGGGAAGGGCTTAAATATATAAGCCCTTCCCTGCAATTCATCCTAAAATGTGTTAAAATAAAAAAAAATTGTATACTCACCTTTCCGCTGCAGCCGGAGTTCTGCCGCGGCCGCTGTCAGTTCTCCTGAACTGCTTCTCAGCACTATTCAGCCGGCGGGGCTTTAAAATCCTCGCCTGCTGAATGAGTTGCCTCTGATTGGTCACAGTCTGACCAATCAGAGGCAGGTTTCACTCACACACCCATTCATGAATTCATGAATGGGTGAGTGACTGCTGCCTCTCATTGGCTCAGCGGGACCAATCAGGGGCAGCTCCCGCTGAGCCAATGAGAGGCAGCAGTCACTCACCCATTCATGAATTCATGAATGGGTGTGTGAGTGAAACCTGCCTCTGATTGGTCAGGCTGTGACCAATCAGAGGCAGATCATTCAGCAGGCGGGGATTTTAAAGCCCCGCCGGCTGAATAGTGCCGAGAAGCAGTTCAGGAGAACTGACAGCGGCCGCGGCAGAACTCCGGCTGCAGCGGAAAGGTGAGTATACAATTTTTTTTTAATTTTAACACATTTTAGGATGAATTGCAGGGAAGGGCTTATATATTTAAGCCCTTCCCGACAATTCATCCAGCGCTCGCCGGCAGCCCATTGCTTTCTATGGAGACGGTTGTATTCCCGGCTCCATTGAATTCAATCGGCAAACATCGTTCTTCTCTGCCACAGCTGTTACAGCTGTGGCAGAGAAGAATGATTTGCCTTCTATATGTTCTCAATGGGGTCGGCGCTGCTGCCGCCGGCCCCATTGAGCGCATATAGAGAAGAGAACAGGAATCGCAAATCGCACAAAGGTGCGATCTGCGATTTCTGTTCTATAATTTATCGGACGAGCACATAAAAAGCGCTCATGTGTCCGATACCATTGCAAAGCAATGGTTTTATAAAATCGCCGGACGCATGCGCATGCGCAAATCGCGGCTAAAAACGCCCGTCTGACTAAGCCCTAATAGTGCACCTTATGTGGTCCCACGTAGTTCTAATGCCTCCTCAGTGGCACAACCTAGTTATTAGCATCCTTTCTGTGGTGCCACTTTGTTATAGTGTCTTGTCTCTTGCCCCACATAACAGCTAGCCTTAATTTTTTGCCATAACTACATATAAAAAGTCTGCTATGAAGTTTATAACATGACAACCCTAAAATCAATGTTCAAAATAGGACTACAGAAATCATTAAAAAAATGTTTATTGAAAATGACATATGTAATGTAATTTTCAATAAACATTTTTTTTATTTCTGCAGTCTTCTTTTGGACATTCATTTTAGGGTTGTCATATCAATAAATATGTAGGACTGACATTTTTGGTGGGATTATAGTTTTCATATACGATCTATATGAAGTTTAAATGCAGACCATGCACAGATAGATGCACATAGAAAATTCCTGCTCAGTCTCCTCCATTCCCTGTTAATCCATAAAGGAGAGGCAGCACTTGGCAATAAATCTTCTTACCAGAAGTTAATCATAAATGGTCTTTAATCGTAGTCCACAGTAAAAAAGACGCGATGTTTCGACCAATGTTGCTATGGTCTTTGTCAAGCATATACCACAGGCATCACTGATCACATTAAATAGTGACATTACCCAATCACCATACAGTTTCCACCTACACACAATTAAAAATGAAGACTTACAGGTGTTCCTCCGCACCATGTCCTCAACCTCATAATGCAGCGTCACTCAGCCAGCTCCATAGACCGCATTGCACGAGATTACCCCGTCATCACACTGTGCGTCATGGCGTGTATTGTCATGTGATCACAGGGCTCCAGTCAGCTGACCAGCAACATGAGATCCGCGGCATCATCTGAATCATAGTGTTCTTACTGCGCATGTACACAGGGTATTCATAACGAGCTACATAGAGATACACCTCTGGACACTCCTCCACTATACTGATAAGTCACTACGGCGCCCCGGAGGTATCAGAACTAGACCCATTAACCCTTCCAGGCCTCAGCGCATTACTTAACTAAAAATCGCGATAAATAGACCTATATTGCACTGAGCCTACAGAAAAAGCTAATACGCCAGCCCACAAAACACGGGCTAATCAAGACAGTATGTGTATATATATATATATATATATATATATATATATATATATATACTTAAAAAAATAGCCTTTGTTGTTTATTTGATCATCTGTCCCTGTGGTTTATTGCATGTTTGCGAGACGACTCAAGACTAAGTATGAGCGAGTATACTCGCTAAGGCACTACTCGTTCGAGTAATGTGCCTTAGACGAGTATCTGCCTGCTCGTCCATAAAGATTCGGAGACTGCTGCGGCTGACAGCTGAGTCGCGGTGGGGAGCAAGGGAGAGCGGGCGGGAGAGAGAGATCTCCCCTCCGTTCCTCCCCGCTCTCCCCCGCAGCTCCCCGCTCCGCGGCAGCCCCCGAATCTTTAAGTACGAGCGGGGAGATACTCGTCTAAGGCACATTACTCGAACAAGTAGTGCCTTAGCGAGTATACTCGCTCATCCTTACTCAAGACGTTAAATCTAGAATCAGTAAACATAAGAGTACTGTTAGAACTGGCCGCATCGATGTCCTGGTAGCGAAACATTTCCATGAGGCTGGCCATTCGGTCAGCCAACTTCGCTACCGAGTGATTGATCAGGCACCGGTGGATGTTAGAGGAGGGGATAGGGGATAGGGAGAACAGACTTAAATACCTTGAGTTGAAATGGATTTTTGAGTTGGAGACCCTGCATCCGAGGGGCCTCAATATCGACTATCATGTGACTCCTCATTTGTAGTAGTTCTGTTATCATCTCTTTCCCCTACACTGCTTTTGTTCGATTGCTGTTGTTGCTAGTTTTTAGTGATTTTAATATGTATTTGTTTTCACTTGCAGGTTTTCTTTGTGGTGGTCGGTGTGTTCTTCCTCCTGCAACATGATCGCATATTTTCCTCTACATGTATGCAGCTGTGTTGGGCTGGTCTCTCCATTTATGTCATTTTTTTTCTGCTGGGGATGTCAGTGGTTATGTATACTTCAATACTCCTCTGATTGGCTGAGTCATGGCGCTTGTGAACCAATCACAGCCAGCCCTTCCTTGAGACGGGGATTTTGATTCTCCAATCCAGGATGGGCTGGCAGAAGACTAAAGACAAGTGCCGGAGGTGAAGAGGAGAAGACACTCCAGAGATGACAATGTCTCTTAGATAATATATATATATTTTTTTTTTTATGAAGCTAAGGCTTAGTTTAGGGCATTGCAGTAGGATTTTCTACTCTAAAAGTTGCATCGCACCGTACAAAAACTGCATTTTCATGGAATGAGATGTAACAGAAAGGAATGGTTCATAGGGAAACATGGGCTACAAAAAAAATGCAAATTACGGCTGTATAGAGCATGCTGCGATTTTGTAGTCTCGCAATGTCACACTCTACAAAACATCGCTCTTGTGAAACAACACATAGGAAAACTTCATAGCGATGTGTAGCACTGTAGCATTGCGACAAAATGGTGTGACAAAGTCGCCCATGTGGAAGTGGCCTCATTCACATAATCTAGCTGCTGCAATTTTTACTATGCTTAAGTATTTAACCCCTTGACGACCAGCCCATAGTGTTTTTACGTCCGCCCGAAGTGGGCTTTATTCTCTGAGGACGTAAAAACATGCTTCCTGCAGAGAATAATGCCCCTCGGGCTGTGGATGTGACAGCTCCATGCTGTCGGTGTCCGCAGGTAGCTGACAGCATGGAGCTGTCATCCCGGGCTGTTCGGAGCCCCCCCCCCCCCCCGGCATTGCGATCGGCGCTATGCAATGGATAGCGCCGATCGCAAAAAAGTAAATAAAAGTGCAATAAAAGTTAAAGATTCAGCTGCTCTGATGGATCGGATCCATCGGAGCAGCTGAAATTACTCACCGATGTCCGCCGCACGACTCCTAGCTGTCCCGATGCTCCGGGCGCCGTAGCCGTCCTTCTGCGCATGCGCGCCAGGCGGCATTACGTCAGCCGCATGCGCAGAAGGCCCGGCGGCGCGGGAGACTTAAAATCTCCTGGCTCCCGGATCCTGTAGGTAGCCGGGAGGCAGGAGATGTCAGCGGGGACCACGGTGAGCGGTCCCCGGTACCGCGATCGCCATTATACAACGGATAACGACGATCGCGGAAAAGTGAAAAAAAGTGTAAAAAAAGAAAAGTTTCACCTCCCCTCATGGATCGGATCCATGAGGGGAGCTGAAAATACTCACCTCAGGTCCGCCGATGTCCTCCGGCCGGTGTCGGGACCCCCCGCTGGCTTCTGCGATGTGCCGATGCGGCGCGCATGCGCAGAAGCCGGCGAGCCTGGCAAATTCAAAATCTCCCTGCACCCGGCTGTCACAGATAGGCGAGTGCAGGGAGATATGACTGGGGACCGCTGTATGCGGTTTCCAGTCATATGATCACAGTTA
Source organism: Eleutherodactylus coqui (assembly GCF_035609145.1). Taxonomy (NCBI): domain Eukaryota; kingdom Metazoa; phylum Chordata; class Amphibia; order Anura; family Eleutherodactylidae; genus Eleutherodactylus; species Eleutherodactylus coqui. The sequence continues at coordinate 215,856,417 of NC_089840.1, read as the reverse complement.
TCCATCAGATAACGGTGATCATATAAAGTTAAAAAGTAAAAAAGTAAAAAAAAGTTTAAAAAGTTGAAGTTTCATCTCCCCTTATGGATCGTATCCGTAAGGGGGGATGAAATTACGTACCCAAGGTCCTGGATTTGTTCCCTGGTGGGATGTTGATCCGCGGATCTTACCCCAGCTTCGGCGCATGCGCCCGTCAGCATGATGGCGGACGCATGCGCAAAAGTGAAAGATTGCCCAAGAAATATAAAATCTCCCTGCTACTGGCTACAAAAGGTAACCAGGTGCCTGGAGATGTCACGGGGAGCCGCGGTATGCGGTTACTGGTCACGTGATCGCCGTTATCCAATGCATAATGGCGATCACGTAAAAGTTCTTTAAAAAGTGGCAGTTTCATTTCCCCTCACCGATGCGATCGGTGGGGGGAGATGAAACATCTTCTCGGAGGCTTCCACATTTGAATCCAGATGCGATTATCCTCCATGGACCCTTCCGGCTGCTGCGCATGCGCCCGCCGGCAAAATGCCGGACACATTCGCAGGAGCCGGGAAGCCCAGGAAATTTTAAATCTCCTTGCTCCCAGCGACTAACGGTGGCTGAGTGCTTGGAGCAGTGACCGGAGGCCTCGTTGAGCGGTCCCTGGTCACGTGATAAAGTAGCGATCTAACATTAGGCCGGTCACGCGTGACTGGAGAGGAATTACAGGTTCTGCATGCGCTTGATCAGCGGTAATCCACGGATCAATTGCATGCATTGGATTACACAATTCCCCCCAATTAGCGGGTCGGAATTACGTAATCCACTCGCAGAAACAGAACACAGCATGCTATATTTTACCACGAATATCTGCGACCTAGAGCCCTTTGTGCTCTATGACCGTGGATATACTCGCACCCCATATGCAAACACATTGTGTACGGGCTGCGGGTACCCGGGCCATCCCTAAGTGACGGCGCGGGAAATGCAAACAAAAAACCGCCTGTGTGAGTAGGCAGTTATGCGCAGTACATTACGCAACCGTACGCAGGGTCACAGCCGGGCTCACAGCTGGGATCCGCTGCAGGCCTCGGCAAGCGTATTCCGCCTACGGCTACGTGAGCCCGGCGTTATTCAGACCGCTACCTGTAATCCGTAATTTACAAGAAGCCCCGGGAACGTTCGTCTTCCTGCAGTTCCAGGAGCAGCTTGTTGAGCGCCTTCTCTGTGAGACCGCTGCACCGCAGCAAGATTACAAAGCCTCACAGAGCGCCACTTTCTACACCCCACCCCCGCCACTGAGGTTACGAAATACCCCGCAAAATACATGAGAGGAGGGGGGGGATACCCGGTTTTCTTGCCCCATGTGCCCAGCCCAACCAGCCTCAATAATTACCCCTGTCTCCGGACATAAAACGCAGTTTATATTATTACCTTTATCTAATATTCAGGGAATGCCAAAAAAACGGGGATGGCGGGGGGGAGGGGGGATTATTTTTAGGAAGTCAAATTTTTTTCCGTATAAGTGGGCAATGGGGCCTGGAATTAATTCAGTTCTGCCCTGAAATCCAGCGGGCATTCCCTCCATTATGGGCCTAGCCATGTGTCCTGTAAGTAGATTAGGGCCACAATGGGTATGTTTCTGAACACAGGACAAACAGGGGTATTCATTTTGGGGTGAAAGTCTTCATTCCTATCTACACTGTAGAAAAAAAACAGTTTTTAAATTGACAAAATTGCCAAACAAATGAAAATCGTAATTTTTTCCTTTTGCTTTGCTTAGATTCATTCAAATACTTTGGGGTCAAAATATGCAGTACACCCCTAGATGAATTTGTTAAGGGGTCTAGTTTTTAAAATGGGGTCATTTGTGGGGGTTCTCTATCGTTTTGGACGCTCTATGGCTCTACATGTGGGCAATGGGGACTGGAATTTATTCCGTTGTACCCTGAAATCAACGGGTGCTCCTTCCATTATAGGCTAGCTATGTTTCCTTTAAGTAGATTAGGGCCACAATGGGTATGTTTCTGAACACGGGACAAATGGGGGTATCCATTTTGGGGTGACCGTCTTCATTCCTATGTACACTTTCCAAAAAAAACAGTTTTTAAATTGACACAATTGCCAAAAAAATGAAAATCGTAATTTTTTCCTTCTGCTTGGCTTAGATTCATTCAAAAACTGTGAAGTCAAAAAAGTCATCGTACCCCTACATAAATTCGTTAAGGGGTCTACTTTTCAAAATGGGGTCACTTGTGGGTGTTCTCCATCGTTTTGGTCACTCAAGGGCTCTACAAGTGGGCAATGGGGACTAAATCTCCTTCAAGCAAAATTTCTGTTCCGAAAGCCACCGATTGCTCCTTTCATTTTGGGCCCCATTGTGCATCCAGACATATGATTAGGGCCACAATGGGTATGTTTCTGAGCATGGGAGAAACAGGGGTATCCATTTTGGGGTGCAAGTCTTCATTCATATATGTGCTGTACAAAAAAACTGCTTTTAAAATGACAGAATTACCAAAAAAATGAAAATTGTAATTTTTTTCCTTCGGCTTGGCTTAGATTCATTCAAAAACTGTGAAGTCAAAAAAGTCATCGTACCCCTAGATAAATTCGTTAAGGGGTCTACTTTTCAAAATGGGGTCACTTGTGGGGGTTCTCCATAGTTTTGGTCACTCAATAGCTCTACAAGTGGGCAATGGGGCCTAAATCTCCTTCAAGCAAAATTTCTGTTCCGAAAGCCACCGATTGCTCCTTTCATTTTGGGCCCCATTGTGCATCCAAACGTAAGATTAGGGCCACAATGGGTATGTTTCTGAGCACGGGACAAACAGGGGTATACATTCTGGGGTGCAAATCCTAATTTTCCTGTGTACTATAGAAAAAAGTCCTGCCTTTAAAATGACATATTTGCAAAAATATGAAATTTTTGTTTTTCTCTTCTAAATTGCATTGACTCCTGAAAAAAAACTGTGGGGTTAAAATACTCATGACACCCCTCAGTGAATACGTTAAAGGGTGTAGTTTTTAAAATGGGGTCACTTGTGGGGGTATCTATCATTTTGACTCCTATGAGCCTTTCCAATCTTGGATTGGTGTAGGAAAACAGTGTTCCTCAAAATGCTGAAAAGTAATGTTATATTTGTACGTCTCCTAAATGGTTAAAAAAAAAACGAAAGTTTTTCCAATGTGCGCCCAAAATAAAGTAAACGGATGGAAATATAAATCTTAGCAAAAATTTCTATATTATGTTTGTACATATTTGAGATATTGCAGTTGGAAATGTGAAAAAATGACGATTTTTTCAAAATTTTCCCAATTTTGGCGCTTTTAATAAATAAACACAAATTCTATCAGTCTTTTTTTTCCACCTAAATGAAGTACAACATGTGGCGAAAAAGCAATGTCAGAATCGCTTGGATATGCAAAACCTTTCTGGTCTTTTTCCATGCTAAAGTGACACGTGTCAGATTTGCAAAATTTGGCCTGGTCATTAAGGCGTAAACAGGCTTGGTCACTAAGGGGTTAAAGAAAAAAAGAGCATAGCCAAATGAGCACGATGGGTGGCGGTGAACATGTTAACCATTTAAATGATTCTTCCATATAATACTACGATGCAGTGCTCAAATTATGTCACCTTATACTACCCATATAACAGTGCTGTTGGAGTAATCCCTTAATTTAGGCGATACTCAACGGGTAAATCAGGTATGCCAAGTTATTGATCGATGCATCGGAGAAGAACAAGTGAAAAAGTCAAGTGGTGTTTCCAAGGTCTTCTGAAGCTTTTTGTGTTTGCATAGTTTATATAGAGAAATGTATAGTTTATATAGAGAAGTTCATTTTACATACTGTCCACAAACTGCTTCTAGAAGCCTGTTTTGATTTTGACCATTTTCATGTCTTTCAAGTGATCTATATTAACCTTGTGAGATAATATCCAGAGGTCAAGTGAAATGTATTAACCCTGGGGAATAATGTGCAGAAACAACTGTTATATTACTCTTACAATACTATACAATATCCAAATGATACAACCATACAAATAATGTACATACCTAAATAATACACCATACTGTAACCAAATAATGCAATAAATAGTGATAAAAATACCCAAGTAATATTGTAGTACCCAAAATATGGTGTGCATATAACATGGCATACTGTATCCCCCTCACAGAAAAACAGGAGCAGATTATAGGGCAGACATATGAATGTACCAAAATGTGCAGTGTTTTTGGCAGCACTGAAAATGCTGCCCATTCATTTTCATGGATGCCGCACAGAGTTTAAAAACGCTGAAACGTCCAAAAATTGAACATGCACCACTCAACAACAACCTAAAGCTGTCATGAGGGCAGCAGGGAGCGACCCCTGGTCATGCGATCGCAGTTATCCAATGCATAATGGCAATCGTATTAAAGTAAAAAGAAACTGCTCACCTCTGTCCTCCACAATGTCCTGTGGCCTTCTGATATTCTAGGACCTGGCGGACACATGCGCAAAAGCCACGGATTGCCGGGGCAATTTAAAATTGACCTGCTCCTAGCTACTAAAAGTAGCTAAGAGCGTGGAGTTTTTTACGGGGGCCCTGGTATGCAGTCCTTGGTCCCCCGATTGGATCTTTATCCGCGGACTGTTCCCCAGCTTCGGCGCATGCGCCTTTTGCTAAAATGGCAGACGCAAGCACAGAAGCTGGGGAGGGCCTGGGAAATTTAAAATCTTCTTTCAGCTGGCTACTAAAGGTAGCCGAGAGCCTGGAGCAGTGACGGAGGGCTGCAAAAAGCTGTCCCCAGTCACGTGATTGGAGTTATCAAATGGACAATGCCAATCATGTAAAAGTTAAACAGCAGTTGTTGTTTAATGCTCCTTATAGGCCGCCTGCACACGGGCGGAAATCCCGAGGCGGTATTTCCTGCGGGATTTCCGCCACTGAAAGCCTGCATAGGAGTGCATTACAATACGCACTCCTATGCAGACGGCCGCGGTTTGGCCACGCGAAATGTCGCGCGGCAAACAAACCGCGGCATGTCCTATTTTTGTGCGGGGCTCGCAGAGCCTCGCACAGAAACGTCACTCACCCGGCCGCCGGCTCCGGTCTGCGCATGCGCCGGCTGCCGGCACATGAAAGAGCCTGGGCCGCCAGGAGCGGGTGAGTACGCACTAGTCACTGCAGGCTCTCGGGTCGGGTCCCGCGGCGAGAATTTTCGCCGCCGGATCCGACCCGCTCGTCTGCAGGCGGCCTTACTCTGTGCCCTGTGGTGCATAGGGACATAAGATTTGGGTCACAATGGGTATGTTTCTGAACACAGGACTAACAGTGGTATTCATTTTGGGGTGCAAGTCTTCATTCATATGTGTGCTGTACAAAATGACACAATTGCCAAAAAAATGAAAATCATATTTTTTTCCTTCTGCTTTGCTTAGATTCGTTCAAAACCTTTGGGGTCAAAAATACGCAGTACACTCCTGGATAAATTCGTTAAGGCCTCATGTCCACATGGAAAATCAGGCCCGCTCCGGATTCTCCATGGAGAATCCGTAGCGGGTCCCGCCTGCCCCGCGGACATGAGGCATAAAAATAAGAATTAACTCACCTCTCGCCTGCTCCGGATCTTGCCTTCACCGCGACTTCATCTTCTCTCCGTCGCGGCCGGATCTTCCTTTTTCGGCCCGGCGGATGCGCAGGGCACGTCGGTTGCGTGCCCCGCGCATGCGCCGGCCCGAACAAAAAAGATCCGGCCGCGACGGAGAGAAGATGAAGCTGCGGCGAAGGGAAGATCCGGAGCGGGTGAGTAAATTCCGATTTTGGTCTCACGCTGATCCGGACAGCTTCCATAGGCTTCAATAGAAGCCGCGGGAGACACGCACGAAAATGGAGCATGGTCCGGATTTTTTCATGCTCCATTTTTTTTTTATTCACTTTTGTTGACCATCCGTGGGTATTTATCTACCTGCGGGTGGTCAATGCATCCCTATGGGATGCGGATCCGCTGGCGGGAGAAGAGTTAAAATCCGCTGCGGATTTTAATTCTTCTTTTGCCCGTGGAAATGAGGCCTAAGGGGTCTAGTTTTCAAAATGGGGTAATTTGTGCGGGTTCTCTGTCGTTTTGGCAGCTCAACGGCTCTACAAGTGAGTAATAGAACCTAAGGCCACCTGCAGATGGCCGGGTTGGATTCTCGCAGCGAGACCCGACCCGAGGCCCTGCAGGGACCAGTGTGGCGCTCACCTTCTCCCGCGGCTTCGTCTCTGTGATGTGCGCAGAGAGGATTCTGCGGCCCAGGTGTGACATTACTGTGCCGGCCTCTGCGAAACCCACACAGAAATAGAGCATGCCGCAATTTTTTTTCCACGTGCATTTTCACTGGACAAATCGTGGCCGTCTGCATAGGATTGCGCATTGTAATGCAATCCTATGCAGGCGGGCACAGGCAGAAATTCTGTGGGAAATCCCTACGCAGAATTTCCGCCTGTGTGCAGGGGGCCTAAAACACCTTCAAGCAAATCGTTTGTTCTGAAAGCCACCGGCTGCTCCTTTCGGTTTGGGCCCCATTGTACATACAGACATAAGATTAGGGCCACAATGTATATTTTTCTGAACACAGGACAAACAGTGGGATCCATTTGGGGGTGCAAATCCTCATTTTTGTGTGCACTATAAAAAAATGGACTTTAAAATTACATATTTGCAAAAATATGAAATTTTATTTTATCTTTTCTAAATTGCAATAATTCCTGAAAGGAAACTGTGGGGTCAAAATACTCCTGACACCCATTAGTGAATACATTAAAATGTGTATTTTTTTTTAAACTGGGGTCATTTGTGGGGGTATCTATCATTCTGATACCTATGAGCCTTTGCAATCTTGGCTTGGTGCAGGAGAGCAAAGTGTTTCTCAAAATGTTAATAAGTAATGTTAAACTTGTACGCCTCCTAAATAGTTAAAAAGAAAATAAAGAGGCACAAGGTCTTATTTTCAGGGGGGGGGGGTCTTATACTCACCTAGCAGGTGTCGTCCGGATCCCTCCCGCTAGGCTTTGGCACTCCGACAGCCTTCCGTGCAGTTCTCAATGCCGACAGAGCATCTCTTGCTGGTGATGGGGCCTGAATACTCCGTCTTCAACGTTTTCCCAATGTGCATCCAGAATAAAGTAAACAGATGTAGATATTTATCATATCGAAAATCTGAACATTATATGTTTGCACGTATTTGAGATATTGCAGTTGAAAATGTGAATTTCTACCACCTAAATGAAGTACAATATGTGGCAAAAAAAAATATCAGAATCACTTGGATATGCAAAACCTTTACGGATTTATTCTACGTTAAAGTGGCACACGTCAGATTTCCAAAATTTGGCTGTGCCACTAAGGGGCAAACAGGCTTCGTCACTAAGGGGCTAAGATTTTTCATCTATTTTTTTTCTTAAATTTACACAATTCCCATTAGTCTACTGTAAGTACAAAGCCTGAATTACTTGAAAACATTTAGGCTGGGTTCACACGGGGCCTAATTACCAGTAAAGGGGACGAGATTTGCAAAAATCTCGTCCATATGCTGCGGCTGATCTGCTGCGGATCAGCCGCGCTGAATTCAAATCCGCAGCATGTTAATTCTTTACCCATTTCCGCAGCGGCTTCTCTCCTCTCTACGGGGAGAGATGGATGCAGCGGAATACAGGCAGCAAAGCCACAAACCCACGGTAAAAGGCCATGGGTTTTGAAGCTGCGTTTCTCCCGCGGAAATCTTGCGGAATTTCCGTGCAGTCATTCCACAAGACTTTCTGGGGATTTCAGTCCTGTGTGAACCCAGCCATACAGGGTTATTCTCTAATAAAATGACACATGCCAGATTTCTGCATTACAATCTCATTCCTATGGGACAGCGGTATTTAAATCCCAAGAACATTGTTCGGTAGTCTCGTACGGCCCCCCAGGGATGGGATCGCAGTGAAACAATGTGAATGTCATGGCAGCCAGGAGCCTTATTAAAGGCCCCAGGGCTGTCTTAGCAGACTGCCTATGAAGCCATCCTGTGGGGTGGCTTGATAGACTGCTTGCTCTATTGCAGTATGATGTAATGCTATGGCATTACATCATACTGCAAGAGCGATCAAAGCATTGCTAGTAAAGATGAGTGAGCATACTCACTAAGGACAAATACCTGAGTGAGTATTGTCCTTGGCGAGTACCTGCCCACTCCTGAGAAAAAATTTGGGTGCCGGTGGGGGGCAGGAGAGAGATCTCGCTCCCCCCCTCCCCCGCCCGCTCACTCCTGCAACACACCGCTCAGCCCCGCCGGCTCCCAAATCTTTTCTCACAATCGGGCAGGTACTCGAAAAGTACAAAACTCGTTTGAGTATTTGTCCTTAGCGAGTATGCTTGCTCATCTCTAATCGCTAGTGGTTGTGCCCTGTGGGGACTAAAAATAAGTTAAATCAAAACAATGAAGTTTTACTAATTGTAAAAAAAAAAAAAAAGTTATAAAAGTTTAAATCACCCCCCTTTTGCCAGATTTATAATACAAGAATCTAAATCATAAAACAAAAATACATATTTGGTATTCGTAAAAGTCCGATCTATCAAAGTAATGCATTATTTACCCCGCAAAGTGAACGTCCTTCAAAAAATAAATAGATAAATTATGCCAGAAATGCACATTTTTGGTACCCTGTCCCCTAGAAAAAATGCAATAAAAAGCGACCAGAAAGTTATATGTATTCCAAAATGGTACCAACACAAATTACGGGACGTCCTGCAAAAAATGAGTCCTCGTTCAACTATGCCGATGGAAAAATAAAAAATATTTCACGCACAGGATGGCGATAGAAAATAATAAAAAAAATTAAATGTCATTGAAAAAAATAATAGTACAGCAAAAAACAAAAAAAACCCTATAAATTTGGTATTGTAGTAATCGTACCATGTAATCGTTATCATGCCATTTTTGTTGCAGTTTGTACGCTGTAGAAATAAGACGCACCGAAAGATAAAGGAATGTTTTATTTTTTTATTTTACTACACTTAGAATTTTTGTTACATTTTTTCAGTACATTATATGGTACAATAAATAGCACCATTGAAAAACGCAACTCGTCCAGCAAAAAACAAGCCCTCATACAGCTAGGTCAATGGATAAATAAAGGAGTTACGATTTTTTAAAAGAAGGTAGGAAAAAAATGAAAATGGGGGGAAAAAAGGGGCGGCATAATAAGGGGGTTGAATTCCGCAAATGTTAAAATATGCGCATCTTTACTTCAAAACCGCAAGATTAAACTTCACAGCAGAAAAGCTTTCTGTTGTGGAATTGCGGCCGTCTTGCGGATATGGTCGTTTAGGGTGACATAGAAGAAGTAATTTGAAAATTAAAGCAGGCAGAAAAAGGCAGAAATTCCACAACACGTTCCACAGAGAGCATTCCACAGTAAAAGTGCAGCAAAACCCACATTTGGGCTGCATCCTGCGGACAATCCTGTCCCGTGTAAAAGGTCCTTCTGTTTCCCTACACATCCCAATCAGTGAAGAAATCATTGTTAGACCGGCTTCACAGGGGCGTATTACTGACCCAACTTGGGCTCAATCAAACGACCGTATGCGATTTCACGTCCTCTTGGTCGCACCGTAAAATTACATGAACAGCGATTTACAGCGATCAAGTCCAGCGGTTTCTCGTCCATTCACATGACCGGGTGTAGCGTTTTAAGAGAAAGAAATATGTCGCACCCCGGAAAGCCCTCGCTTAGCATAAATCCTCAGGGTGCCTTCTAATGCCTAATAGAGGCACCTGTAACCTTTTCGCAGCGTTGGACGCAGCAAAAACGCCTCGTCATTCCTTCTTTTTTCCTGCTCCCATAGGAGGCTATGGGAACCGCCGTATCTCAGTCAAAAGATAGATAGATTTAGAACTATCGTATTTACGTAGTGTATGTTCCTTTTCGCGGTGCGATGCTTTTATGCGCCGTAATATTGTCTGTGTGAACGAATGCATTGGTAACCAAAGCCTCGGATGGTCGTGTATATCAGTCAGCTGTAAAAACGCGGCGTATATACGCTCGGGTGAATAAAGCCTTAGGGCAGCTTCACACCACTGTAGTTGAGTATGTTTTTGGACACGTAAAATTTACACGCACAAAACACAGAGAATAGAATCCACGGATTTCAATGGGTTCATTCCCAAGAACGTGTTCTGTGCGTGCATTTTGCGCATGGAAAAAAGTAGGACCTGCTTTATTTTTTCTGCGTTTTGTGCAGCAAAGGCTCCCATAGAAGTCTATGAGAGGTGCGCCAATCCTCAAGTCCTTAGCCATATGATAGATGAGAACAGGACATGTGACGTGCGCTGTCCCCGCAGATTGTGCCCATGGGCTGTCCGATGTGAGCTGCACCAAGATTCTTGGGCACAACTTGCGTACCCATCCTTGCTACTGAGTATGCCTCCTTGTAAAGTCCATCAACTCAGTAGAAGCAAGATTGTTGGGGGAGCGGTCTGAATGAGTAGGGGGCGTGGCCTAAAAGATGCGTTTGGGCGCGACCTGGACGAGTTGGGGGCGTGGCCTGGAAGAGCAGTTGAATGGCGACAGTTTACCTCAGGTCCCTTCCTAACCAGTGAAGCCACTTTAGAAGGACAGTTTAGTCCAAACAAACAAACTTATTCCCCGTCCTAGGGGACACCTCTCTTCCCCAACATGGCAAAGCAGCAAAAAGGGCTTCCTGCAAGAAGCTTACAGACTGCTATGCTGCACAAGGGAGGGGGGAAGAAGTTACCAAAGATGGCCGCCCTGCGTCCCTCTGCTCCACATGAGAGAGGAGCAAGCAATGTGTCTGCCTTCTTACCTCATACTGCTCCCGAGCTGCTCACTGCCAGCAGCTCAGAGCAGACGCCTCAGCAGGCTCCTCACACGCCGGCTCCCCTGCTGGCAGCCTGCCAAGCCTCTCTGCTCAGCCTGCTGTAGGCAGCCATAGCTGCAGAGATCAGAGGGCTCTCCCTGCAGCTCCTCCACGTGTAAGAGCCCCTAGGAAGCCAGAACATGGGCTCCACAGGGATTAACTGCCCTGCAACCAGCTCCCACATTATTGTACCTCCAGTTACTGAAATGCCTGCACCTAGGGGTGGAGGTATGTGCCACGCCCTGGCACTAATGTGCCTCCACTATCAGCACCTGCCATCTTTACCTCGGGTGAAACCTGCGCCAAATCCCCAGAAAACGCAGAAAGACAAATATTTCCAGCACCCATCTTTGGCCGCCTGCACACGGGTGTAATTGTATTGTGGAGTCTGCGACAGGCGTTCGCCTCTGAACTCTGTATTCAATGGCAAAACGCATTTCTTCTCCACGAGTGGAAATCGATTGCGATGTTTCACTTGCGGAGAATAAATTACAGCATCCTGCGATTTTGTGCGTGTTACGCACAGACGGTTTCCATTGAAGTCAGTTGAAGCTGTCTGTCGCATGGCACTTCCGCAGTGGGCACACTGGAAATATCACAAGACACGCTCCATCCCCCCAGCGGCGGCGGCTACTGCGCATGCGTGACGGAGTGGCGGCGGTCACATCCACAGCGTGTTCAGAAGTCGCCGTACAGATAAGGGGGGGGGGGGAGGACAAGCCTAGTCGAACTCCGCTGTGGGATCCGACCCGCCGTGTGCAGGAGGCCTTACTGTGGAGTAAAGAAGGCTACAAGCAATAAAGAAACCAGATTGTTTGTCGGGGCTGTTTTGTAAATCCTTTATTGATAGAAGATAAATGTCCTACAACACTATAGTGCTGCAATCAAGCTTAGCAAAGAGATGAATTGCAGGTACATTACCATGAGATCGCTAAAAAGTTTTTAGCTTTAATTCTAACTAAGGGGAGGGGGACGCTGAGGTTTTGCGGTTAGATTCCACACGGAGGGAATAGTGGCACACATATGTGCGTAACTATGTCACAAGTGGCAGCTGCTATACACACAGTAGAGAAAATCACATGTATTGATATTCACATGTATTAATGTGGAGGGACTCTAATCAAACCTATTATATAGTATCAGTGAGTCCAGAACAGGTCTGCCATGTCTAACACAAGGAGCTAAATTTTGGCCCGATATCGCTCTCACCAAAGTGCGTTTTCACCGCGATGCAAGGAGTTTTTTTGGGCCTCCGGATGCAATGATTTTTGGGGGATTTTCATTTCCACTTTTTTATTCTTATTTTTCCATCGATATGGCCATATTAGGGCTTGTTTTTTGCAAGGCGAAATATAGATTTTATTGGTACCATTTTTGGGTGCGTATAATGTATCGTAAAACTTTTATTTTTATTTTGAGGGCAGGGACAGAAAGCATGAATTCTGCCATTGTTTTTTTTGTTTGTTTTTACAGCGTCAATCATATAGTATAAATGGCAATAGAGGCAGAAACCAAAATTGGCAGCAGAACGCAAAATAAATTCACTATCAGAGGTATACAAACCTATAATCTAACCACATTAAATAATGCAAGGTTCTTAGTATATAATTTGATCAAATTACATTGGCCCATCTACCAACGTCCAGGTGACCAAGCTCTCAGATGGGTCCTAACATTAATACCAGGTGGATATCTTAACCTGGGAAAGCTGAGTTCCTACCTCTCAAAATGCTCCTCTCAGCACGCAAAATAAATCCTACCCTCCCCCGTTTTATTTGTAGGCTTAGTCCCAAGAGAGGAGCATTTTGAGAGGTAGGAACTCAGCTTTCCCAGGTTAAGATATCCACCTGGTATTAATGTTAGGACCCATCTGAGAGCTTGGTCACCTGGACGTTGGTAGATGGGCCATTGTAATTTGATCAAATTATATACTAAGAACCTTGCATTATTTAATGTGGTTAGATTATAGGTTTGTATACCTCTGATAGTGAATTTATTTTGCGTGCTGCTGCCCATTTTGGTTTCTGCCTCTACTGTATGTTGCAGCCATGGTTTAGCGTGCACCTATACATTTCTATTGGGATATATTTCCAATGGGTAGTGCTGACCCCCCTTTTTTTCCCTTTCTATACAAATATTGTGAAGCTTTGGCTGCCTTCACTGGGTCGTGCACACCTGCCGCCCATTTACCTCCTGTTCCTCCTATTAGAACATCTATATAGTATCCTACCCTCCCCGGTTTTATTTGTAGGCTTAGTCCCAAGAGAGGAGCATTTTGAGAGGTAGGAACTCAGCTTTCCCAGGTTAAGATATCCACCTGGTATTAATGTTAGGACCCATCTGAGAGCTTGGTCACCTGGACGTTGGTAGATGGGCCAATGTAATTTGATCAAATTATATACTAAGAACCTTGCATTATTTAATGTGGTTAGATTATAGGTTTGTATACCTCTGATTGTGAATTTATTTTGCGTGCTGCTGCCAATTTTGGTTTCTGCCTCTACTGTATGTTGCAGCCATGGTTTAGCGTGCACCTATACATTTCTATTGGGATATATTTCCAATGGGTAGTGCTGACCCCCCTTTTTTCCCTTTCTGTATAAATGGCAATATATTTTTTCTGTGGGTCGGTACGATTACAATGATACCACAAACATAGTTTGTTTTTTTTTCCACTTTTGCACTATAAAAACCCCTTTTTTTTTTAAAATTATAATTATTTTTGCATCATTCCTATATGACATACACAAATAGGCAGATGGATATATTAAACCTGTATAGGGTACCACTCAATCTCATCAGTCAGTCTATACATTTTATTTCACAAAGGGACATCACTCTTGCAGTTTAACCTCTCTCTAGCAACAGATGCCTAATTTCTTCTCCCTGACATATAAATATCTCATCACTGCCCGGGTAGCTCTATTGCTCCTTCTTTATATATGAAACCACTCGGGTTTCTGAAAGGCAATCTTTTGGTCTAAAGTGTGACTGAAAATATATTGCTGATGGTAAAAAGCACCTTCTACATATAAATATCTATGCCTTCTACCTGTGAACTATAAAGACCACAGGATAAATATATCTCAAGAGGTCAATATTGTGACCAATCCACAAGGAATGATGGAATTTCCCCATGGATATGATGGTTATCCCCTAAGTGACGCCACCTCTCTCTCTGAAGGCACCTATATTTATTGATCGAGAATTATCCCAGTTACTCAAAATCAGAGATCAAGATTTATCGTATTATGCCAGTAATAATGATTAACAATACTGACTGTATGACGGGGCTATCTCGTTTAAGAGCAGATTGTGTTTAACTATAGCAAGACGTTTTGCATAATCCACTATTGGATTGTATATGTGGTGGTGCTTATGTGATCACGGGGTACCTCCAATGGTGACGTAGGATCCCAGGGTCAATCATTATTACTGGCATAATACGTTAAATCTTGATCCCTGAATTTGAGTAACTGGGATAATTCCTGATCCATAAATATAGGTGCCTTCAGAGAGGTGGTGGTGTCACTTAGGGGATAACCATCATATCCATGAGGAAATTCCATCATTCCTTGTGGATTGGTCACAATATTGACCTCCTGAGATATATTTATCCTGTGGTCTTTATAGTTCACAGGTAGAAGGCATAGATATTTATATGTAGAAGGGGCTTTTTACCATCAGCAATATATTTTCAATCGCACTTTAGACCAAAAGATTGGCTTTCAGAAACCTGAGTGGTTTCATGTATAAAGGAGCAATAGAGCTACCCGGGCAGTGATGAGATATTTATATGTCAGGGAGAAGAAATTAGGCATCTGTTGGTAGAGAGAGGTTAAACTGCAAGAGTGATGTCCCTTTGTGAATAAAAATGTATGGGCTGATGATATTGAATGGTACCCTATATAGGTTTAATACATCCATCTGCCTATTTATGTATGTCATATAGGGAATAGCAATAAAGGGACCAATATATCTAAAACTATATAGGCACACTGGGACTCTATACTGCCTCCGTATCTGATGCAGTAGAGTTATTAACCTCAATCATATGATGAGTGACGTGTGGTCATTGAACAAATAAATTCATGTACAATGCTGATTTTTAAGTATTTTATTTATCTATATATATAAAATTGAATGTATGTCTGTCTGCGTGCGTGCGTGTCTGCGTGCGTGTCTGTTTGTCCTTTATGCGCTACTACACCATTCATCCGATCGCCATGAAACTTTGGGAAGTTGTTAAGTACACTCCTGGGAAGATTATAGGCATAGTACAAATATCCTACGATAAATGGCGCGCGAGCGTCGTCGAAAGTTACGCCCCCCCCCCACGTAGATCGAATAAGTAAGCCACCTGCTATTGTGATGTCATCAACATCGGACGCCCTTGAACATGCCCCAACATGTTCTATAAAGCTGCATTGTGATGTCATTAAGGCTCTATTATGACACGTACAGCTTGGAACCACTAGAGCACGCCAGCCAATTACCATTGGAGTTGGAAGTGGGTAAACAAGTACTAGGATATCTTCCTAAGAAGCCACAGCAGCCGGATAAATTGTATGTTCCACCCAACGGCTATTTTATTCAGCCCGCAAGGGGGAAGCAGCGGCCTACAAAATCTCATTCAGGTAGGTAGGTTCAGTTCTTGGAGGTTGGGGAATGCTTATGGGCAAGGCCTTATGTCTCATCCCAACTCGATTATTCAATTCTAAGCGCAAAAGAATTAGCGTCCAAATTTTATGTACAAAATTTAATTCTCTCACTTCCCAATGTCATAGAAACTTGAAATTTGGCAGGAGCATTGATTATGTCATAAATGGGAAAAGCTAATGGGTCCCAACTTGATTATTCAATTCAAAGCGCCAAAGAATTAGCGTTCAAATTTTACGTACGGAATCTAATTCTCTCATTTCCTGATGTCATAGATAGATAGATAGATAGATAGACTGTATGCAATAACCTAGATAGATAGATAGACTGTATGCAATGACACGTACAGCTTGAAACCATAAATACTAGAGCACGCCAGCCATTTACAGTCAGTCTCCATTGGAGTTGGAAGTGGGCAAACAAGTACTAGGATATCTTCCCAAGAAGCCACAGCAGCCGGATAAATTGGATGTTCCACACAATGGCTATTTTATTCAGCCTGCAAGGGGGAAGCAGCGGCCTACAAAATCTCAGTGGTCGCTGCTGCCGTCATCTAGATATATAAAAACGAATGTATGTATGTATGTCTGTCTTCGCAGCAACGCGCGACGGGGAAGCAGCGGCCTACAAAATCTAATTCTCTCATTTCCTGATGTCATGGATAGATAGATAGATAGATAGACTGTATGCAATAACCCTGATAGATAGATAGATAGATAGATAGACTGTATGCAATAACCCTGATAGATAGATAGATAGATAGATAGATAGACTGTATGCAATAACCCTGATAGATAGATAGATACATAGATAGATAGATAGATAGATAGATAGATAGATAGACTGTATGCAATGACACGTACAGCTTGAAACCATAAATACTAGAGCATGCCAGCCATTTACAGTCAGTCTCCATTGAAGTTGGAAGTGGGCAAACATGTACTAGGCCAGTGATGGCGAACCTTTTAGGGACCGAGTGCCCAAACTACAACCCAAAACCCACTTATGTATCGCAAAGTGCCAACACGTCAGGGGGCGGGGCTTATCACAACGTATGATTTTACCCCCGTCGTTCTAAAAAGGACAAGGCTGTTTCAGAATAGACCGGGTGCAGATTCTGACTGCTTTTTGGACGCGGAAATACTGCAGAATGTCCTCAGCGGAGATTTCTGTGGAAAATTCTGCAGCATTTCCGCATCTAAAAAGCAGTCAAAATCTGCACCCGGTCTATTCTGAAAGAGCCCTGCCCATTTCTGCCACATGTACACATACCCCAGCGGTAATAGTGACACCTTCACCCCAGCGATAATAGTGACATCCCACAGCAGTAATAATAGTGACACTCCCCCCATTAGTAATAAGAGTGACATACCCCAGCGGTAAACCTCAGTGGTCGCTGCTGCCGTCATCTAGATATATAAAAACGTAGTATGTATGTATGTCTGTCTTCGCAGCAACGCGCGACGGGTACGCTAGTTGCAAATGAATTTAAACTGCGTTTTTGGATGCGTAAGAGTACTGGGTCGGGGAGTGAGGAGAGAAAGTGCCTTAATTGAATCGTCTGCCAAACTGACAGCGGCGCCCTGTCCGTCTCATCCAGCAATGCGCCTGTCGGATGGGACATTGGCCATTGGCCATCCTGCAGAAAATGTTCCGTTCGAAATGTGCCCCCAGAGAACCAATTGCGAAAAGCTCTGTCCTCAATGCCAGGAGGAAACGCAGGATTCCCTAAAATTGGGAACAGGGGGGAAGGCCTAGGGGAGATGTCTATCCTAGAAAATATTTTAGCTGTAACTGACATCGTGGGGCCAATTGTAGGGTGTTGAGCTATCTTTGGGGGTTCCTTGTGCATCCAGGGGAGAACTATGAGTGACATGGGAGTAGAATGTTGCTCTATATTGACCCATTGCTTAACTATTGAGTGTCTGTGCCAATCTACCACCCGTGTTAAACCGTCTGGTAGTATCCCATAAAATTTAGAAGGCCCATGTCCCCTTTGTTTTTTGGTCTAGAGAGTGTGTTCCGCGCAATACCGATAGACCTATCCGCCCAAATAAATTTGGTCATGATGGAGTTTAGATGTTGAAAGAAAAAGACTATCCGCGCTCCAAGGGAATACAGGGCACCGATACAGGAAAACAAAGTCCTTCTTTATTAATATTCGTGAGCAACGCGTTTCGGTAGATATACTACCTTTTTCAAGCTCTACCTAGAGCTTGAAAAAGGTAGTGTATCTACCGAAACGCGTTGCTTTACCTAGAGCTTGAAAAAGGTAGTATATCTACCGAAACGCGTTGCTCACGAATATTAATAAAGAAGGACTTTGTTTTCCTGTATCGGAGCCCTGTATTCTCTTGGAGCGTGGATAGTATTTTTCATTTACCCTGTGTACCTTTATCTAAGCCCCGGTTATCCGGTGTAGCTTATTTGGAACGGTCCTGCGGCTCTCCGATCAAGGTCGGATGGAACAAAAGACTTAACTATAAGCGAACGTGGATTACGGTGTCAGCGAGGTGCCTTGTGAAAGGTATCCTCGCCTGGCACCAGGTGAGTTAACACTCATTACTTGTTAATTCTGTTATAGCCATATAGCATACTTTGGAAAAAAAACATCGAGGCGCCCTCTCATAACATAGATGTTGAAAGAACTGTTTTGAAACGTGAATGGAAAGAGCCCGGATCTTAAAAAATTTTAAAAGTGAATACTGCTGTTGAATAGCGCCAATTCAGAGACCCCTAGAGACTGGTGTATACCGTACACTCTTAACAGGCACAGTAAAAAATTCAGAGTGTATACTGCTGTTGAATAGCGCCAATTCACAGACCTTCAGAGACTGGTATGTAGTGTGCTTGAAAACAAATCTGTGTGCACTACTGGTCCTAGCCAGCCAAAATGCTGATGCACACAATGAGAGGAGTAGTAGTAGTCCTAAAAAGGACTGTTAAGTTCTGATAGTCAGGGTCCCTGCCTAACCGCACCCTAATCCCTACACTAACACAATCCCTGCCTAGCACTGCTAGCAGCAGCTCTATCCCTAATCTCATGCAGCATGCGTCTGAGGCGATCCGCGGGCGGCAACAGTTTAAATACTCGGTGGTCACCTGATCTGGCCAGCCACTCACTGCTGTAGACGTGCAGAGGGTTGGCATGTCACAGCAGGAAGTAGTAAAGCTTTCCCTGCATGTTTAGTGGCTACAAAATGGTGCTAAACATGCAGGGAGGGGACGTTAAAGTTTCTTGAGCACTGCGTGGTGATCGAGCGAGTAGCGAGCACCGAGTATGTTAATGCTCGCTCATCTCTAGCTATAAGATATTATCAATGTGGTACAGATATCCTACTTGTCTCCATACTATATTCCCTTCAGTCTTGGAGCTTTGTTGGCGCTGTGGAACTGATAGAGGTACTATAATCCATGTCTGGTGAAGTTGTAGCATGATAAAACTTTTCTGGGACAGAGTATTTTCCACATACAATTTAATACAACATAAGAGAATAGATAACACCCCACAAGTTGCTCTCCTTTCTATACTCCGAGGTTCAATTAAATCCTAAAAGAAGGTTTACTACGATTTTGCCTGGCAGCTGCTAGGGTGGTCATACCGCGCCATTGGCGGACTACTCATGTTCCTTCTGTATGAATGGCAGCAAGAGATGTCACACCTTTGTCATATGGAGGAATTGTGTGCGGAGAAAGCGAGGGAAACGGATACATTCCTGTCAGTATTGCAGCCATGAATAGAATTTGAGTCCGCCACAGAGTTCCAAGACTTGCTCTCTTAGGTATGATGAATGCATGACCCATCTGAGGGTCTCCAGAATGGCATGGTTAATTAACAATACTAAACCTACATGCTTTCCCCTCTCCTCTCCCTTCTCTCTCTTGTTTTACGTCTTCGATTCCCCCCTCCCTCCACCCACACACAAACCGTTTTTTTTTTCTTTTCTCTTTTTTTATAGAGATAAGCGAGCACACTCGTCCAAGCTTGATGCTCGTTCGAGCATTAGGGTGTTCGAAATGCTCGTTACTCGAGACAAGCACCACGCGGTACTCAAGTCAATTCCATTTCCTTCCCTGCATGTTTAGCGCCATTTTTTAGCCAATAGACATGCAGGGAAGGCATTACCACTTCCTCCTGTGACGTGCCAGCCCTATCCCACCCCCCCTGCAGTAAGTAGCTGGTGAGATCAAGTGACCACCAAGTACTTAAAGCGGTCCCGCCTGCGGCTCGCCTCAGACACACACTGGGAGAGATTATGGAAAGTGTTGCTGCTGCTATAGGGAGAGTGTTTGTGTAGGATCCTGTCCTCAAGAACCCCAACGGTCCTTCTTAGGCCCACATCTGACCGTGCACATTACTGTTGTGGCTGCTGGGAGCAGTTTTGCACCAAAAATTTTTTTTTCCTCTCGGGCTGTGCAGGCTATTACAGCTACAGCGTTCTAAGTCTGCAGTCTGTAATACAGAGTATAGGGAAAGTGGTGCTGGGACAGGGACAGTGTTAGTGTAGGATCCTGTCTACAAGAACCCCAACGGTCCTTCTTAGGGCTACCTCTGACCGTGTGCATTTTACAGGTTGTCTGGTGGGAGTTGTAGTGCATCACTATTGCACAGCTAGGCCTGTTTGCAGCCTTCCGTATAATTTTTTTCTGCCTGCAGTTTGCGTTACATTACCGCTGTCAGCCTCAAACTGTCCGCTAATAATTCCATAATTTCTTACACCAGTCTGTGTCTGCAGTGAACTTAACGCACAGTGTACGGCCACTGCCACTCTATAGAGGGAAAGTGATATACACGCTATATAGCCTGTATTCTTTTTCAAAAACTTTTTTTTTTAAACTCCTTCTTAGGACAACCTCTGACCGTCTGCATTTTACAGGTTGTCTGGTGGGAGTTGTAGTGCATCACTATTGCACAGCTAGGCCTGTTTGCAACCTTCCGTATAATTTTTTTCTGGCTGGAGTTTGTGTTACAATACCGCTGTCAGCCTCCAACTGTACGGCAATAATTTCATAATTTTTTTTACACCAGGCTGTGTCTGCCGTGAACTTAACGCACAGCGTACGGCCACAGTCACTGATAGAGGGAAAGTCATATACACGCTATATAGCTTGTACTTTTTTTTTTTTTTTTAATTAAAATAAAAGCTCCTGCGTTGGGCTACCTCTGACCGTCTGAAATTTACTGGGTATCTGGTGGGAGTTGCAGCGCATCACTATTGCATAGCTAGGCCTGTTTGCAGCCTTTCGTATTCTTGTTTCTGCCTGGTGTTAGCGTTACAATAGGGCTCTCAGCGTCAAACTGTCCGCCAATAATTCCATAATTTTTTACACCGGTCTGTGTTTGCAGTGAACTTAACGCACAGTGTACGGCCACAGCCACTGATAGAGGGAAAGTCATATACATGCTATATAGCCTGTATTCTTTTTCAAAAAAATTAAAATGAAACCTCCTTCATTCGGCTACCTCTGACCGTGTGCATTTTACAGGTTGTCTGGTGGGAGTTGTAGTGCATCACTATTGCACAGCTAGGCCTGTTTGCAACGTTCCGTATAATTTTTTTCTGGCTGGGGTTTGCGTTACATTACCGCTGTCAGCCTCAAACTGTACGCCAATAATTCCATAATTTTTTAGTTTCAACAGATTTTATTAAAGTTCAGAAAGTTAATACAGTAGTCATTCATGCTTTCTTATTTCCCCGCACAGGGGGCGATGAGACTAATAGAAGGAATGACAAAAATTTATTGTCAGACATTTTTGTACATTTCTTACATAACCTTTCTTTTAACGAGCTGAATTCTATTGTATCGCCTGTTTCTGACATTTTTGGTGAATTCTGGGTATTCAGGCTTCAGCAATTACAAAATTATAAAGGCAACATAAAAACATGAAAGAACATGGAAAGGTAGGTCTTCACTTTTTGTTTTCCATTCGCTACCAACTTTGGGTAATTCTTTTGCTTAGCTCTTCTAGGATTTGTGTGGTTATCGGGGGGGATTTAGGTTGAGAGCAAGTTATGTCTAAGGCCTGGGATGTCCATCATTTCAATCCAAGGTCTCCATAATTCACTGTATTTCATTAGAGTGTCAGTTTGTATAGCATGTAGTCTTTCATACAGGGCAATCTGGGAGATCCGGTTTTGGACTTCATTATATGAGAGGGTTGGCTGTTTTCACCTAGCTGCTATATGGATTCTAGTTGCCATGCATACGTGCTGGATCAATTTATGTGCTTGGCATTTTATTCCTGGCGGACGATCTCCTAGTAGGAATAGTGTTGGAGATTTTGGGAGTGGACCAATAAATAGCCTTTGCAATAGTCTGTGTATCTGAGAACATAGTCTGGCTACCACCGGGCAACTCCACCATATGTGGGCTTGGGATCCTACTTCTGTACATCCCCTAAAGCAGAGTGGTGAAGTCAAGGGGAAAAATTTATTTATTCTTACTGGGACTAGGTGGGTGCGGTGTAAGATTTTAATGGACGTTTCCATTAAGGAGACTTGGTGGCTACCTCTAGTGATAGTTTCACAGCAATGTTGCCATCTTTCCACTGACATGTGAATTTGTAGTTCAGTTTCCCACTTTCGCATAAACGGAAGTTTGCTTTCTGTGTCAGGCTCGTTTAACATTTTGTATAGTAAAGATAAAGTTCCTTTCCTCAAGGGGTTGTTTTTACATAATCTTTCAAGTGTTGTCAGTTCAGGTATCACCCTAGGTAAGTCCAGTGAATGTAGGAAGTGGAATACTTAGTTGGCTCTAAAGTTTTCTGCTGTTGGGAGATTGTAATTAGATTGGAGTTGATTTAGTGTTATTATCTGGGAACCCATTAATAAGTGGTTAAGATTTGTCAGTTCATTTGTCTTCCACCACTGAAAATGGATTAAGTCCATACTCGGTGGGAATCTTATGTTAGGTATAATAGGCATCATCCTAGAGGGTTTATTGGAGAGCTTATATTTAAATCGGATACTTCTCCAGATTCTCATGGTGTGGAAGGTGAGGGGACATCTGGTGTGTAAGTTTGGGTTTAGGGGGTTGTTAGACCATATTAGATTAGGAAAAGTTTGTGGGGATATTCTGGATGATTCTAACTTTACCCATAATGGAGCTTTTTCTCCCCCCAGTGTCGTAGCCCTTGGGCTGTTTGTGCCGCCATGAAGTACTTCCAAAGGTTGGGGACAGAGACCTCCCCTGTTTTTATGCTTATACATAAGGGTGTTTTTGATTCTTGGTTTTTTTGAGGCCCAGATGAATTGAAAGACACGTCTCTGTAGATTTGCTATCACTGGGCGGGGGATTGGGATAGGTAGTGTCCTAAATAAATATAGTATGCGGGGTAGTAGGTTCATTTTTATTGCGCTGATTCTTCCCACCCAAGATAGTAGGGGGTCATCCCATTTGGTCAGGTCTGCTATAAGTTTTTGTATCAGGGGGGGGATAGTTCCATTTCTATAAGGTGGTTAAGGATGTGGTTAAGTTGATACCCAGGTAGGGGATATAGTGATGTTGATGTTGGAAGCCGAAATTTAAATCTATTAATTTTGTTAGTGAGGACGGGGAGTTCAAATATGTAATGTCGCATTTATCTGGATTGATTTTTAGTCCCGAGAGCACCGCCCACTTGTCCAATAATCCCATTAAGTTGGGGAGGGAAATTAATGGCTGGGTCATTGTAAGTAGAAGGTCATCCGCGAATAAGCTTAATTTGTACTCCGCCCCCTCCACTGTCACTCCTCTTATATTGGGGTTTTGCCTAATGCCTATTGCGAGGGGTTCAACAGCTAGTGCAAATAAAGCAGGTGAGAGGGGACAGCCTTGCCGTGTACCTCTCCTGATAGGGATAGGGGTTTAATTCCATAATTTTTTATACCGGTCTGTGTCTGCAGTGAACTTAACGCACAGCTTACGGCCAGAATCACTGATACAGGGAAAGTCATATACACGCTATATAGCCTGTATTCCTTTTCAAAACAATTAAAATAAAAGCTCCTTCTTAGGGCTACCTTCTAACCGTCTGCATTTTACAGGTTGTCTGGTGGGAGTTGTAGTGCATCACTATTGCACAGCTAGGCCTGTTTGCAGCCTTCTTTATTTTTTGTTTCTGCCTGGAGTTAGCGTTACAATACGGCTCTCAGCGTCTAACTGTCCGCCAATAATTCCATAATTTCTTACACCGGTCTGTGTCTGCAGTGAACTTAACGCACAGTGTACAGCCACTGTTAGAGGGAAAGTGATATACACGCTATATAGCCTGTAGTCTTTTTCAAAAAAATTAAAATGAAACCTCCTTCGTTAGGCTACCTCTGACCGTCTGCATTTTACAGGTTGTCTGGTGGGAGTTGTAGTGCATCACTATTGCACAGCTAGGCCTGTTTGCAACCTTCCGTATAATTTTTTTCTGGCTGGAGTTTGCGTTACATTACCGCTGTCAGCCTCAAACTGTACGCCAATAATTCCATAACTATTTACACTGGTCTGTGTCTGCAGTGAACGTAACGCACAGCGTACGGCCACAGCCACTGATAGAGGGAAAGTCATACACACACTATATAGCCTGTATTCTTTTTCAAAAAGAAAAAAAAAGCTGCATCGTTGGCCTACCTCTGACCGTCTGAAATTTACAGGTTGTTTGGTGGGAGTTGGAGTGCATCACTATTGCACAGCTAGGCCTGTTTGCAGCCTTCCGTATAATTGCAGCCTTCCGTATAACCGGGCATGGTCGTGTGTGACAACGGCCGTAACCTGGTGGCGGCTCTAAAGCACGGCAGCCTCTCACACGTGCGATGCCTGGCCCACGTCTTCAATCTGGTGGTTCAACGGTTTCTGAAAAACTACCCGCACTTATCTGACCTGCTCGGCAAGGTGCGCCGCGTCTGCGCACATTTCCGCAAGTCCACCACGTACGCTGCCACCCTAAGGACCCTGCAACATCGGTTTAATCTGCCAGAGCACCGACTGCTGTGCGACGTTCCCACACGGTGGAATTTTACGCTGCATATGTTGGCCAGGCTCTATGAGCAGCGTAGAGCAATAGTGGAATACCAACTCCAACATGGGCGGCGTAGTGGTAGTCAGCCTCCCCAATTCTTTACCGAGGAGTGGGCCTGGGTGGCAGACATCTGCCAGGTCCTCGTAAACTTTGAGGAGTCTACCCAGATGGTGAGCGGCGACGCTGCAATCATTAGCGTTACCATCCCACTGCTATGCCTGCTGAGAAGTTCGCTGCAAGGCATAAAGGCCGACGCTTTGCGGTTGGAACAGGAGACGGGAGATGACAGTATGTCGCTTGATAGCCAGACCACCCTCATGTCTATATCTCAGCGCGTTTTAGAGGAGGAGGAGGGGGAGGAGCAGGAGGAGGGGGGAAGAGACAGCTGGGCACACTACAGAGGGTACCCATGTTGCTTGCCTTTCATCTGTTCAGCGTGTATGGGCTGTGGAGGAGGAGGAGGAGGATCCTGAAAGTCATCTTGCTAGCGAGGACAGCCATGTCTTGCGTACTGGCACACATGGCTGACTTCATGTTAGGCTGTCTTTCTCGTGACCCTCGCGTTAGACGCATTCTGGCCAACACGGATTACTGGGTGTACACCCTTCTCGACCCACGTTACAAGGAGAACCTTTCCACTTTCATTCCAGAAAAGGAAAGGGATACGAGAGTGATGCAATACCACAGGGCCCTGGTGGACAAAGTGATGCTAAACTTCCCATCTGACAGCGCTGGCGGCAGAAGGTGCAGTTCCAAGGGCCAAGTAGCAGGGGAGGCGCGGAGATCAGGCAGCATATTCAGGGCAGGCAGGGGAACACTCTCCAAGGCCTTTGCCAGCTTTATGGCTCCCCAGCAAGACTGCGTCACCACTCTCCAGTCAAGGCTGAGTCGGAGGGAGCGCTGTATAAAGATGATGAGGGAGTACATAGCCAATCGTACCACCGTCCTCCGTGATGCCTCTGCTCTATACAACTATCGGGTGTCAAAGCTGGACACGTGGCATAAACTTGCGCTGTATGCCCTCGAGGTGCTGGCTTGCCCTGCCGCTAGCGTCTTGTCAGAGAGGGTGTTTAGTGCAGCTGGGGGAATCATCACGGATAAGCGTACCCGTCTGTCAACTGCCAGTGCCGGCATGCTTACACTCATAAAGATGAACAAAGCCTGGATTTCCCCAGACTTCTCTTCTCCACCAGCGGAGAGCAGCGGAACCTAAAGATTCTTTTCACTGCAACCGCAGATAAAAGCACTCTTCTCTATCTCCGGAAAAACGAGGCATTTAGCTTTGTCAATCTGTCTCTGATATTAGTCCTCCTCCTGCTACTCCTCCTCCAGAAACAACATGTCATCACGCTGAATTGCCAATTTTTCTGCGGCCCAAAAGGCTCATCTAACAATGTTTTTACAATTTTTAAAAGTTTCAAAAGTATTGAAACTTTAACATGAACCAATTTTTTTCACAGGGCTGCCTCCAGGCTCTGTTACAAATTAAGCAACAGCGAGCTGTATCTTTCAAAAAATATTTATTGGTTTCACCTGCCCTCTTGGTTGATACATTTTTCAGAGGTACACTTGTACTCTTGGGACACTAATTTTTCGGGCCCACGCCTACACTCATGGTACCCCAATGTTTCACAGGTTGGCCTATGCTATTACTGCAGAAATTTTACTGGGGTCTGCCTGCCTATACTTCTGCTACAAGATTGTTGCTGGGGTCTGCCTATACTTCTTCCACGTAAATGTTACAGGGGTCTGCCTACACTGCTGCTACAAAAATGTTACAGGGGTCTGCCTATACTTCTGCCACGTAAATGTTACAGGGGTCTGCCTACACTTCTGCTACAAGAATGTTACTGGGGTCTGCCTATACTGCTGCCACGTAAATGTTACAGGGGTCTGCCTATACTGCTGCCACGTAAATGTTACAGGGGTCTGCCTATACTGCTGCCACGTAAATGTTACAGGGGTCTGCCTATACTGCTGCCACGTAAATGTTACAGGGGTCTGCCTATACTGCTTCTACAAGAACGTTACTGGGGTCTGTCTATACTTCTGCCATGTAAATGTTACAGGGGTCTGCCTATACTTCTACTACAGAAATCGTGCTGGGGTCTGCCTATACTGCTGCTACAGAAATGATACTGGGGTCTGCCTATACTGCTGCTACATAAATGTTACTGGGGTCTGCCTATACTTCTGCCACGTAAGTGTTACAGGGGTCTGCCTATACTGCTGCTCCATAAATGTTACAGGGGTCTGCCTATACTGCTGCCACTTTAATGTTACAGGGGTCTGTCTATACTTCTGCTACAAGAATGTTACTGGGGTCTGCCTATACTGCTGCTACAAGAATGTTACTGGGATCTGCCTATACTGCTGCTCCATAAATGCTACAGGGGTCTGCCTATACTTGTACAGAAATGGCACTACTGGGGTCTGCCTATACTACTGCAATCGAAATGTTACTGGGGTCTGCTTATACCTTTTCTACTGGAATGTTACAGGGGTCTGTTTATACTATGGGTGCACACAAACTTCACATCGCGGTGTTTTACTTATCTGGCCCAAAAACACTCATTGACTAGGGCATGAATTGTGTGCCGAGGCCAATATGTATTTTCTCTCGTGTTACCACAGTTGAACTAGCATCGAAGTCCGCTTCATGCCTACGATTGTTGAAGCTGTTGGCCGAGGCCTATGTCCCGGGGGAACTGCAACTGCGCCAGGTTGGGCCTGTGGAACTTTTTCTTGGCTAATCCAGTCTTTGGAGCGGTGACAGAAAACGTAACTGATTTAATGAGTCCGTCACAGATGAACTAGCATCAATGTCCACTTCATGCCTACGATTGCTGAAGCTGTTGGCTGAGGCCTATGTCCCGGGGCAACTGCGCCAGGTTGATCCTGTGGAACTTTTTCCTGGCTAATCCAGTCTTTGGAGTGGTGAAAGAAAACATAACTGATTTAATGAGCCCGTCGCAGATGAACTAGCATCGAAGTCTGCTTCATGCCTACAATTGCTGAAGCTGTGGGCCGAGGCCTATGTCCTCAGCGCAGTGTAAGTCTGCCATGTTTGACCACTCTGATTTCTTTATTGTTCATGTCTTGGGTTGCCTAGGACCCACCTATGCTGTGGGTGCACACAGACTTCCCATCGCGGTGTTTGACCTGTCTGGCACAAAGACACTGACTAACTTGGGTAGGGGGCAGAGTGCAGATGGCTTTCCCCTTGCGGTGTTGATTGAGCTATCCCACACCTAGACAGAATGAATACTGTGTGGGCACATAGATTCCCCATAGCTATGTAACTCATACCCACGTTTGCAGCTCCTGACGGAGGTTGGCACTTTATTGGAATGAAGATCGAACGTCAATTTCTCATTGATTCTCAACTGCATTGTGGGCTATCACCCCCCCCCCCTTTAAAGAGGGCCGCTACCTGGCCCTGCCAACCCTCTGCAGTGTGTGCCTCCGGTTCCTCCTCATGGCAGACGCACTTATAAATAGACATGAGGGTGGTGTGGCTTTGCGGCCAGCTTGTGGCATGACGGCAGCTGAAGGCTGCGCAGGGACACTTTTGTGTGCGCTGTGGACACTGGGTCGTGCGGGGGGGTTGGGCAGCATGTAACCCTGGAGAAAAGGCAGCGATGTGACCCGCAGGCAGTGATTGTGCTTGGTTGGAGGCAGTGTGGTGCTTAGCTAAGGTGTGCCTTACTAATGAGGGTTTGTCCAAAGTAAAAATTGTTAGGGGCGGGGGGCACACTATTGCTATTGTGGCTTAATAGTGAGACCTGGGAGCCTGAGATGCAGCCCTGCATGCTGCCCCTGCCCTATCCGTTTCTGTGGCGTTTCCATGACTTTCATATGTTTTCCAGATTTTCACAAGTGAAAACCTAAGCGGAGCATTGGTCATATACAAAAATGCTCGAGTCGCCCGTTGACTTCAATGGGGTTCGTTACTCGAAACGAGCTCTCGAGCATCGCGGAAAGTTCGACTCGAGCAACGAGCACCCGAGCATTTTGGTGCTCACTCATCTCTAGTAAGGATAGAAGTTAATCTTATTGTTGGGCCAAGTTCTTTCTGAGGTGATAAATCTATATCCTCATCCGTGGATATTAGATATCATAAAAGCTAAGAGTGAGAAGTAGTAGTTGTTGGCCCGATTTATTCCATTTTGTATTATTACATATGTTCATTTTCTTTTCACAAGGTCCTGCATCACCTTCTTGATATGCTTATTTTAGCTGAAAATTTTTTCTATAAAACTGATTAAACAATAATATTATCACATTATTTATTCTGCATGCTGGACTCTGTAAAAATGAATTCCAAAAAACTACGAAGGAATTTTTTTCACAAAACTCTCTAAAAAATATAAGTTCTGCAACACATTATATGCACCACAAAAAAACAAGACCTCCTCTGGTGGACAACAGAATAATTATAAAGTTATGGCTCTTTGAATGCAACAATGAAAAATTGGTTGGTCATTAGGGCATAAATAGAGATGAGCGAACCTACTCGGCCACGCCCCTTTTTCACCCGAGCACCGCGATTTTCGAGTACTTCCGTACTCGGGCGAAAAGATTCGGGGGGCACCGTGGGTGAGTGGGGGGGAGAGGGAGAAAGAGAGGGCTCCCCCCTGTTCCCCGCTGCTACCCCCCGCTCCGCCGTGCCTCCCCAAGCCCCCCGGCGCCCCCCGAATCTTTTCACCCGAGTACTGAAGTACTCGAAAATCGCGGTGCTCAATCTAGTAATTACTCAAAACGAGTAGGTTCGCTCATCTCTAGGCATAACATATCAGAATTGTAAAGCTCGGTTCACAGGGGGCGGAATTGTCTCGCAATTTCCATGTGAAAAGTCTGCACGGCAATTCCGCCCACGGCTCTTAATCCCGGGATTAGCCACCAAAGTGGACAAGATTTTGCTAAAATCTCGTCCACACGATGCAGCTAAGTCGCACAAAAGCTGACGGGCGTCGTGGAATGCAACATATCAATTCTTTTCTGCAGCGCCCTCTCTCCTCTCTATGGAGAGAGAACGCCGAAGTGGAATGCCGACGGCGAAAGTGCTCCAAAACCCGCTGCTAAAGGCTGCGGGTTTTGGAACTGAGCAGCCATTCTGCAAAAATGCCTCTGAAAGCCCGTCCTGTGTGACCCCAGCTTAAGGGCTCCTGCACACTTGCGAAAGTGATACCGAGCCGTTATTTAATGCTATAATAATTCGCAATACTTCTGAAAACTCCTGGATGTGAGGCTTTTTCACATGAAAACAGCCTTGCATCCACGCAGAGGTTCCCTTATTCCCACTACGGATGTCAAGGCCACAGCAGGACATCACAGTGTTCCCCCATTGTTTTCAATGGGGCCGGTTCTGCTGCTGCCAGCCCCATTGAAAGTAATTTGACTTTCGGCAGTGCTTTAAGGGCCGGAACACGCGCTGTTAACTAACTGTGAGTAGTCCTATAAACAGGTGATAAAGCACTGTGGGCACAGCATCCGTGTGTTGGCCACAGACTCTAAATAGAAACAAAGTAGAAGTTTAATGTGATGTGTTTGCCTTGCCTGGTACTTATATTTATTGATCATTTTCTTCTCATAGTGGAGGAGATCCAAATGAAGTGGCGAAGCGTCTGCGACACCTACCGCAAAGAGTTGGCAAAGAGGGTGCCAAGTGGATCCGGCAGGAGGCCATATTACTTGGCACATGCTCTCTGCTTTCTACGTCCTCTTATGGATCAAAGGCCTTAAGTGCTTTTCTTGTTATGTGAATGATGTTTTCTGTCGGCTGTTTAACCAACAGGGCCTATGAAACACACTGCCTCTGCCAGATAAACCTCAGAAATACTCAGACTATCTTTGTACAATTCCCATTACTCACTGCATAATGTGTGCTGCCATGACCCTCCCAAATAAGAAACAAACATTGCTTCTTTCTTATATTGATTATTTGCCGTGCATGTTCTTGTCCTTAAAAACAATGTGTCCCCACATCTAAGAAGAGTATTTGGGTCATGTCTTTCAAAGGAAATGACATTTAGTCACATTTTTAACCAATTTTTCGGGGAATGTTTGTTCCCAAAAATTTAGCTTTAAAAATTACATATATTAACATGTCATTCGTGGCTGACTTACATTCCTTTTACACCATCAGTCCCGAAATGGGTGTATTGACTTTTTGCCTTCTCTTTTAGAACTGGCGATAATCTGCAGGATCAGCAGTCTCCGGATGAAGCCACAGACACAGAAGCAAGCTCACCGACAATTTCACTACACAGCAATGGAGTTTAAGCCCCAGAGGCATCCCCTGCTCCTCTGCCTCCTCCAGAAGAAACTCCACCACCAGCTGCCCCAAGCAGAACCCAACCAAGACCAAGAGCTGCCCGAAGACCCACCATCGTGCAACAGGGACCATTTGTTGGGCGTCTAGTTGACGAGGAGGTTCTGGATTATTTGCACCAACAAAAAAAACTTGACTGGGCTGACACGATGAGTCAGTGTATTGCATCGTGTGGCAGGCGCATATCTGGCGACCTCCAAATAGAGTTGCTCAGTGCCATTATAGCTGTGATAAATGTATCCCAAAATTCTGAGCGCGGGAGGGCCATGTTTGCGGGAATTTGGCAGTTTGCACAAAACAACACCTTCCCACAAACAGTGCCCTCTGGCAACAGGGTGTATAATCCAGAACCTCCATGACCATAGCCGCAGCAACATGCTGGTGACTTGTTTGCGGACCACAGACATGGGCCATACCGGCAGTTGCTGGAGAGTGATGCTGGGACCTTGGAGCAGCAATTGCCTATGCGCAAAAACCCTACAGAAGCCAGGTTGCATGCCACCCTCCTGCCGTTGTCCAATGACCCATGTTAAGGCACATCGTCGGCGACGTTGCCAAGGTATTGTCAACTATAGGTTGGCCCTGTAGCTATTTGTTTCAAAGAATGTTAATGAGCATTTGTTAAAGTGTACTCATATGTTCTTGGATATGACTTGTCCAGCATGTTGTAAATTTTTGTTTTAAAGCCTATTGCCCAAAGTAGGGCACACACTTGTATGCTGTACAAACTGCTTTTTTCATTGCATTTTGCATGGGTGCATCCTACCCGCATTTGGGGATAATAAAGAAATTGGCAAAACAATACATTGGTGTAGTGACAACATATTCAACATTACAAACAATATTGTTTCATGAAAGTTATGGTCACCCTTTGCACCACTCATTATAAGTAGGCTAAACACTTTGGTAAGTGACCAATTATCACAGGCGTGACATATCAATTAGTTATTTTGAAAGAAACGTACCAATTCAAACACAATTCTATGTAGCCTGTGCTTTTGTGACAGTTCTGCAAAGTCTCACAGCCCTTCAATTTCAACAAGTGACCAAAATTGGCAAAGTGCATAGAAAGCTTTCCAACAGCGATGATGTTGCGGCCAGAGGGCACACATTATTGCAGAAGAGGTGAGTTGCTTCTTGTTTTGGGTCAATAAGCTATTGTGCTTCATTTACAAGGAATGCTGTTGAAATGCAGTGTAAACGCATAAATAGGGCGTGCAAAGTGTTTGCGGAAACCCGACACAAACGTTTGGCCTGCTGCAGAACCATGGCACATGAACGTCATGATTTCTATTCACCACTTTTTAAAATACAACTTAGCTGCGGTTGAAAAATACAATTGACTCAACATTCTTCCAACGTGGATGGTGCTGCAGCTGTCAAACCAGTGAAAAGTGTGTAATCATAATGTCACACTATTGTATAAAAACATTCAACCGTGTGTGCAAACTACATCTTGTCACATTTTCGTAAGCAAATTACCATGTCTGTTAATTCTGCGAAATGCAACAAGGAAAGAGACTTAGCATTGTGACACAAACAGATGAATTTAGAAAGTTTATTGGGCTGGTATGGGTAGTTTACCATAATTGGGGCAAGAAACACTACTGAGACTTACAGGTATGTCCATGGGCAACCACATTATCCAATAACTTGTTAACTTGTCAGAATTATAATTCACACATATTTAGCAACATGCAATTGGCAGCTATGGTTAGGCATTTTCCTAACCACTCTCAGGGCCATAAGAAGCACATTGAGACACCACGACCCTTTTTTGGTTAGATTTTTCCTTTGTTTGGGCAATGACGCGTGTGAAAACAGGGACAATAAACTGTAGTGTGAAGGCTCCAGGACACTACCACAGTATTATTTTTATCTGGCTACAATAAAAAGTAATAACTTTGAGACCGACTGCAGAGCTGTAGTCAAGGAATAATTAACCCTTTCCAATCCGATTTGTATCCTGGATTTCCTAGGGGGCTTACTCTTTTTCTGCCATTATACAACGGCGCTATCTGCTGGCTAAAGCCAGTACTGCATGAGGTGACATGTTGGATAGGCTCTTACAGCAGAGTGGCTGGCAATATACAGTAAGA
Source organism: Eleutherodactylus coqui (assembly GCF_035609145.1). Lineage (NCBI taxonomy): Eukaryota > Metazoa > Chordata > Amphibia > Anura > Eleutherodactylidae > Eleutherodactylus > Eleutherodactylus coqui. The sequence goes on along the minus strand of NC_089840.1, from coordinate 215,823,474 downwards.
GAACCCCGGCGGATGTCTTCCAACATGAGAGCTGTCTAGCCCTAAGTCTTTAGAGGTCAGACAGTGGATTGGAAAGGATTAATCCAAAGGCTTGCTGTGTGTATTTAACCCAAAAATTAACAGACAAGGTTTTTTTTATTTTGGATTTTTATCCCCCAATTTAAGATTCCATAACCAAACATCAATATAAAAAGAAATATTTGCTTCAAAGCTACATACACATTACACCTCCCAATATGAGAACTGCTATAAGACACTGTAATTATTTGATGACCTTGGCCAAAAAAAAAATTGGTTCGGGGAAGAGAAAACAATAAGGTGGTTACTGTAGGTCCCGCCTTCTTAGTGCTCTGTCTTGCCAAGGTACAGACCCATCGGAGTTTGAAATTAATTTGTCAGATAGTCCCTAATGCGTACACCGACTGTTGGTGGCTGCATCGGAGCATTCCCAAAAGACAAGGCATCAAGTTTTGGAACAAGGCTTGTTAGGTCATCAGGTAGTGTAACCTCTTCATTGCGCACAAAATTATGCAACACAACGCAGGCCTTGATCACTCCCACAGCACCATCTGGAGTGAAGGAAAGGGTCCATTCTAACACCCGCCAACATGAGAGGACACCAAAGGTACATTCCACTTATCGTCAGGCCCGTGAGAGGCGGTAGTTGTAGATACGTCGCTCAGGCGTTAATTGCCTGCAGGCAAATGGTCGTATTATGTGTTTGCTTAGGGCAAAACCCTCATCTCCAACAAACCAATAGGGCATTAGAGGGCCGTCTGTCGCGGGCAAGTTTCGGCGTGGTGGTAAAAATAATGTGCCTTACTGCAGCCTCTGGCCAATGCGCAAAAACAAAAAAGCTTGTGAATCAGCGGTACTTCCATAGGCCCCAATGTCCACTAAAACAAACTTAAAATCAGAGTCTGCTAATGCCAGCAGCAACACTGAAAAGTAATGTTTATAATTAAAGTACCATGAACCGGAGTGGGGCGGCTTTCTTATATGCACATGTTTGCCATCTAATGTCCCTACGCATAATGGGAATTGTGCACGGGTGTGAAACCCAATCGCTATCTGTAGCCAATGCCCCACAGTTGGCTGTTGAAGATATAGAGGCTGCAGGGCCGCCAAAGAACTTCACAAGTATGATGGATAATTCTTGATATTGTCGTGTAGCCCTGGAGATATTGAAATTGGATGGTTGCAAATGAATCCCCAGTTGCAAGAAACCTGTTGGGTAATGGTTGAAAACACATTATTTCAAATTTGCAGAACAAATAAAAGGACAAAAGGGGAGGATGAGATGTGGCAACGTAGAAAAACAAAATTAACAAAAGTATAACAAGATCCAATAAATCACTAACACCGTACATTAACAAGGCTCAATAGTAATTTCGGAACGTGTGCAGTGCAAAAAATTTTTAAAAAGCCCATTTTCAGCGACATTAAACAAGACAGTTCACAGTAGCATATTTTAGAATAGGTCTCGTAAGCAGCTAAGGCTAAACATAATTATTCTTAAAATACAGTCTGACGGTACATATTCCCCTGGGAAAGTGGGGGGTCATTTGCCACAGGCTGAACAGCATAGTTCTCCCCCATGAAAGCACTGTCTCCACCAAAACAGCACTTAGCCACGGCTTTTGAAAAAGGTTGTGCCAGATGTTAAGAATTAAGCGCACATCTTCTTCAGAATATATACATGCATTTCACCAGCAATTCACCAATAAAAGGGTCTTAAGTGAATGTACCTAGATGCCGGCGGAAGTGTAGATGGTCTTAAACAAAAAAAAGACTATAGGCAAAATAAACGATTCTCAAGAAAGGGTTGAAGTAATGACTCCCAATGTACTTATGCAGCAAGCGGTGGGAAAAAGCTTACCAAGGCAGAATATAGGTCAGACATGAGTCAAAATTATTTACTAAGCAATGAACAATACATTAGGGCCACAAAGTCACCCATTTAACTACTTTGGGCTAAGGGCACATATCTAGGCTGGCCAAAGCAAAAATGTTTCTCAATGGCAACTTGCAAACATCATTGGGGTGGGGGTGGGGGGGATAATGCAAAAACTGGTAGGTTGTGACTGCAAGAACGTGCACAGCGTAATTATACCAAAAGGGGGAAAACAGTAAGCAAACTAACCTCAGCGTAACTAATAAACACTCCTCCGCACTTATGCACTTCCGCATTGGCGTGTCCTGGAACGTCAAGTCAGCACGCAGAAGGGAAAGCAACCTATCAAACAGGCACGGAAAGTCTGGTGTATGCCTCAAATTTGACAGGGTGTCGACGAAGTTCCTGGTACAGCACACGAAAGTGCCCTTTAAGTGGCCGCCATTGTAGTAGAGGGTGAACCCACATTCTTCTTGAAATAAGCAGGTCAGGGTGCCAAATAAAGCTTCTTTCACCGAAACGCAGTGAGATTAGCCAATTGAAAAGTACTGCGTTGGACTGAAACGCCATCTTACAAAGGGCAGCAGAATATATTGTTTAAGACAAACTTTTTTCAACCACATTAACAGCATAAACTCAGCTGTGAGGATTATGCAACAATTTATGAGGGGGCAGGTCAACAACAATTTCAAGTTCTACACAGCACTTGTGCAGGTAGCTTCAGTAGAAAAACGCAATGCAAAGCTGTGATGTGCTGCAAAATTACAGCCAGAAAAACGCAAATGCGAAACTGCGAAATCGCAGCGTTTTTCACGCAAGAAAAACGGAAACGCTAGTGGGTAGTCACCCTTATGGGGGTGTGGGGTACTTTCATCCAATTATAGACCAGGCAGTCTGATTGGCCTCGCCTCTATTTAAATTAACTGCCTGTCCTTCCACCAGTTGTCATAGCAACCTCTATACAATACTTGCCCCTATCAATGTTTAAACTGGATCAGTAGACATAGGCCATAAATGACACATGTAGCCATCCATGCTGGTTGACCCAGAGGGTACGCAGGTGAAAAACAAAACAAAAGGGGCTTACTTCATTGGAAATGTCAGTGCCACATTGGTGCTGCCCACTGGGGGTATGTCCGTAGCATCAGCAGGAGGCCGGGCGCCTACTACTACTACTACATGGAATGCTGCGCAGCGTCCGACGTACTGATGCCATGACGTCGCCGCACTAACGTCATGGCGCCGCCGCAGCGGCGCCTGCATGCTAGATGGAAGCTGGCATGATGCGCCAATATCATCACGTTGTCAATGGCGCCTGCATACACAGTGGAACGCAGCGCATTGGCAATGATGTCACGATGCTATAGAGGCGGGGTTTAAGTCTTATTTGTCCCAATCGTGAGCTCCTCTATTTTAGGTAATATGAACGTTTGTTTCTCAGGTTGCTGTTGATGTTAGATATCTTTTTAAATATAATTATAAACATCACCATCTGTATTAAAATTGGATGTCAATTGAGACAGAGTTATATATATAATCTGTATGATGTTACAATACTGTTGGATCAAACCCTTTCCTCTTCTCATGTATAATTATCTAAATTTCAGTAAATAAAGTAAATTGGGAGATTCCCCTCATGCTGATTAAAAATGTAATATTGGACTGTGACTGGATTTCCTTAGTTTTCTCTTATTCATACCTGTCACAGAGACAGCATCGTTATTAAATAGGCTGGGAGGTCTAGATCCCGATAGGGGTATACACAGTGAGTATACATGTGCATATGTCACATTGAGGGAATATGCTGAATAAACTAGCTATTCATGATATGAGATCAGGTGAGTACAGTATTTAATATGAGTGATCTTAGATGCACTAGAGGACTCCTCATCTCATACAGAATGAAATGTCCAGGCCTTAGATAGATGAAGGAAAGACGACGGATTTATAGTTTGAAAATCTAATGTTTATATGATTTTATATATATATATATATATATATATATATATATATATATATGATCTCTATGATGTTTATTTGGTCAAATGAAACAGTTGAGGAGATTTTCATTGAGGCCTGCTGGATTAACTGAGTTGATTTTGTAGATTCAGTCTCTTTCTGGAGTAACAGTTTGTCAACATTTCCTCGACGACCGTCATTTTGAATACATTCTATACCCTGGAAGTGAAGCTGTCCCCCACACATGTGATTTGAAATTGGAGTGCTTTCTTTAAGTCGCACATTGCCCACATGGGCTAAAATTTGTCTGTGCAGTTGTTGCGTGGTCTTACCCACATAATTTAGAGGGCATGAGCATGTAACCATATATACTACATTTGAAGATCTACAATTAATGAATTCATGATTGGAGTAAGTAGCTGATGTGGATACACTTGTAAATGATGGCCTTTTTGTAATATATGGACATGCCGTGCAATTTGAGCAGGGGAAGGTACCAATGAACCTATGTCTACCAAGCCAAGTTAAGTTAAATCTGAAGTCCTTGGAGTGAGATGGTTTTTCACAAGTCTGTCTTGTAGGCTTCTAATGTCATCATCATGTTTAAGGATATCCCAGAACTGACATAGAATCGTATATATTTTTGATACTCCCGTGTCAAAACTACCTATGACACAAATGATATCAAGTTGTTGTTTCTTTTTACAGATCTGATCTATCCTGCTTTACCACAAAGGCATAGGCTTGGTCCACCAGGTCATTAGGGTAACCCCTTTCCTGAATTCTTGCTGCGAACTTTGCACCCTCGCTAATAAATTCTTTCTCAGAGGAGCAGTTTCGACAAACTCTTAAAAATCGACCTTTCGGAATCCCCTTTTGTAAAGAATAGGGATGATGGCTCTCCCAGGCCAGAAAAGAATTAATGGCCGTACTTTTCCGGAAATTGGCAGTTGAAAGGGTACCATCTGTTTCCTTAGTGATCTTGAGGTCCAAGAACACTATCAAAGATTGGTTACACTCACAGGTAATGATTACACTCAGATTGAGACTATTCATATTAAGTGTATTTACGAAGGTACTGAATGAATCCTGGTCAACTGCCCATAGAATGAAAATGTCGTCGATGAAACGTGCCCATAAAACAATATTTTCTGTGCAAACTGAGTTTTCTTCAATGAAGACATGGTGTTCCTCCCACCAGCCCAGGAACACGCAAGGCATAAACTAGCTGCACAAGCCTGATCCAGGTAAAACACCAGTAATAGCGACCAAGTGACAATTCACAGATTCTGATTTATCGATGACAGCAATCTGAATAATGGGTCTAAATAGGGCCGGGTCAGCTGTCTTGGCGACCCCCACAGCGTCTGGCACATAAGATGGCTCTAGATAAGTATTCAATCCTTCTTTTCAGAGAGATGTCGGGGCTCTTGTAGTCCGCTAGTTTGGCCCTTACCCTGGCAGCTTTGATGGGACTTCCCTTCTTCTGGTAGTAACAGAACAATAAATTCATGTAGCGCACTGCGTTGTCCTCATGGTTGGACATGCGCATCAAATGAGACTCCAGAAAAGGTGACTTCAGCTCCAGCAGTATGTTTGTGAGATCAAGTTTTATAAGCCAGTTCAATAACACAATATGGAAGAATTCATCTCAAGAGCGCTGAACCAATTTCAGTATCTGCTCAATAGGAAGTCCAGAGGGGCCCTGCTTTGTGGTTACTCTTCGGGGAGCAGATTTCATTTGGTTGACCAGCTCTTGCAGTAAATCAATGATGATTTTGTAGCTGTGCATCTTGTTTTCAAATGCTTAAAAGCCCAATTCCTCCCATTCAGGCTCCTCATTTTTTAGATATCGCAATATGAGCCCTTGAGCATCCTTGTTTTTGGTATATGTAAGGCACTAAATGAAATATGTGCTTGAACAGAGTGTAAATGCATATGTTAGGTATATAATTTTAAACCACCAGGTTAAAAAAAAAAAAAAAGCTATGCAGGCAAAGGCCACATTTTGAAAAGTGCAAAACATGGAAAAGCTGTTTTCCAAAAAGCACACATTTAAACACCACGAGCAGAAATAAATTAGGAAATGGGGCCGTGGCATCTAAACCACCCAAAACCATCCCAAAAAATCTGCAGAATCATCCACAGCAAACAGCACATACCCCAACGCAACCAGTACACACACTACAAAAACACTAATTTAGCAATGGGAAACATAAACATAAAAAGCAATCAGGAGGCTGGAATCGGCACGTGTGACGGGGGTGGAGCTACGCGATGATGCGTACAAGGGGCGGAGCCAAAACGCCGCTGCTGCCGGACTGAGCTGAAGGGAGAAGACCCATCTGCGCAAGCGCGTCTAAAAAAGCAAGAAGACACCGAAATTAGACGGACCCATGGAGACGGGGACGCCAGCGCAGGGAAGGTAAGTGAATAACTTCTGTATGGCTCATATTTAATGCACGATGTATATTACCAAGTGCATTAATATGGCCATACAGAAGTACTTAACCCCACTTGCTTCCGTGAGACAACCCCTTTAAGCCACTTACCTCACCATGTTCTCTTTGTAGGACACTGTCCATTGTGAAGGACTGAAAGACATCTTGTCCAGGTCGTACCAGCAGTTGTCGTCCTCATTGTATATGTAGTAGCTGTTGGAGAGCAGGCGCAGGCTGTGCCGGTAGGGGCTCATATTCATATCAGATGGACTCGGGGAGTGTGTATCCATTTTACCAGAAGTTTCTCTGTGAGATAAAGGAATATACCATTCTCAGAACATTAATACTCTATTACCTCCGCCGTCCTGTATTAATAAATGGTATATTGCATTATGTTCCGCCATCCAGTATTAGTGAATAGTATGTATATTCCATTACCTCCGCCATCTAGTATTAGTGAATGGTATACTGCATTACCTTCCACCATGCAGCCCATGGGCACTTATACACCTGATGCCATGCTGCCCATGGATGCTTATATACTTGGAGCCATGCTGCTGATGCAAGTTCATACACCTTAAGCCACTTACCTCACCATGTTCTCTTTGTAGGACACTGTCCATTGTGAAGGACTGAAAGACATCTTGTCCAGGTCGTACTAGCAGAAGTTATCCTCATTGTATATGTAGCAGCTGTTGGAGAGCAGGCGCAGGCTGTGCCGGTAGGGGCTCATATTCATATCAGATGGACTCGGGGAGTGTGCATTCATTTTACCGGAAGTTTCTCTGTGAGGTAAAAGAGTATCAATGTCCTCAGAAGGGTATATTCCATTACCTCTGCCGTCCAGTATTAATAAATGGTATACTGCATTACCTTCCGCCATCCATGTATTAGTGAATAGTATATTTCATTACCTCCGCCATCTAGTATTAGTGAATGGTATACTGCATAACTTTTCCTCATGCAGCCCATGGGCACTTATACAACTGATGCCATGCTGCCCATGGGTGCTTATATACCTGAAGCCATGCTGCTGATGCAAGCTCATACATCTTAAGCCACGTACCTCAGCATGTTCTCTTTGTAGCAACACTGAAAAGTAATGTTTATAATTAAAGTACCGTGAACCGGAGTGGGGCGGCTTTCTCATATGCACATGTTTGCCATCTAATGTCCCTACGCATAATGGGAATTGTGCACGGGTGTGAAACCCAATCGCTATCTGTAGCCAATGCCCCACAGTTGGCTGTTGAAGATATAGAGGCTGCAGGGCCGCCAAAGAACTTCACAAGTATGATGGATAATTCTTGATATTGTCGTGTAGCCCTGGAGATATTGAAATTGGATGGTTGCAAATGAATCCCCAGTTGCAAGAAACCTGTTGGGTAATGGTTGAAAACACATTATTTCAAATTTGCAGAACAAATAAAAGGACAAAAGGGGAGGATGAGATGTGGCAATGTAGAAAAACAAAATTAACAAAAGTATAACAAGATCCAATAAATCACTAACACCGTACATTAACAAGGCTCAATAGTAATTTCGGAACGTGTGCAGTGCAAAAAATTTTTTAAAAGCCCATTTTCAGAGACATTAAACAAGACAGTTCACAGTAGCATATTTTAGAATAGGTCTCGTAAGCAGCTAAGGCTAAACAAAATTATTCTTAAAATACAGTCTGACGGTACATATTCCCCTGGGAAAGTGGGGGGTCATTTGCCACAGGCTGAACAGCATAGTTCTCCCCCATGAAAGCACTGTCTCCACCAAAACAGCACTTAGCCATGGCTTTTGAAAAAGGTTGTGCCAGATGTTAAGAATTAAGCGCACATCTTCTTCAGAATATATACATGCATTTCACCAGCAATTCACCAATAAAAGGGTCTTAAGTGAATGTACCTAGATGCCGGCGGAAGTGTAGATGGTCTTAAACAAAAAAAAGACTATAGGCAAAATAAACGATTCTCAAGAAAGGGTTGAAGTAATGACTCCCAATGTACTTATGCAGCAAGCGGTGGGAAAAAGCTTACCAAGGCAGAATATAGGTCAGACATGAGTCAAAATTATTTACTAAGCAATGAACAATACATTAGGGCCACAAAGTCACCCATTTAACTACTTTGGGCTAAGGGCACATATCTAGGCTGGCCAAAGCAAAAATGTTTCTCAATGGCAACTTGCAAACATCATTGGGGTGGGGGTGGGGGGGGGGGGGATAATGCAAAAACTGGTAGGTTGTGACTGCAAGAACGTGCACAGCGTAATTATACCAAAAGGGGGAAAACAGTAAGCAAACTAACCTCAGCGTAACTAATAAACACTCCTCTGCACTTATGCACTTCCGCATTGGCGTGTCCTGGAACGTCAAGTCAGCACGCAGAAGGGAAAGCAACCTATCAAACATAGGCATGGAAAGTCTGGTGTATGCCTCAAATTTGACAGGGTGTCGACGAAGTTCCTGGTACAGCACACGAAAGTGCCCTTTAAGTGGCCGCCATTGTAGTAGAGGGTGAACCCACATTCTTCTTGAAATAAGCAGGTCAGGGTGCCAAATAAAGCTTCTTTCACCGAAACGCAGTGAGATTAGCCAATTGAAAAGTACTGCGTTGGACTGAAACGCCATCTTACAAAGGGCAGCAGAATATATTGTTTAAGACAAACTTTTTTCAACCACATTAACAGCATAAACTCAGCTGTGAGCACTATGCAACAATTGACGAGGGGGCAGGTCAACAACAATTTCAAGTTCTACACAGCACTTGTGCAGGTAGCTTCAGTAGAAAAACGCAATGCAACGGTTCAAGCTGTGAAATCGCAGTGTTTTTCACGCAAGAAAAACGGAAACGCTAGTGGGTAGTCACCCTTATGGGGGTGTGGGGTACTTTCATCCAATTATAGACCAGGCAGTCTGATTGGCCTCGCCTCTATTTAAATTAACTGCCTGTCCTTCCACCAGTTGTCATAGCAACCTCTATACAATACTTGCCGCTATCAATGTTTAAACTGGATCAGTAGACATAGGCCATAAATGACACATGTAGCAATCCATGCTGATTGGCCCCATCACTATAGGACATCCGATCGTTGACCCAGAGGGTACGCAGGTGAAAAAAAAAACAAAAGGGGCTTACTTCATTGGAAATGTCAGTGCCACATTGGTGCTGCCCACTGGGGGTATGTCCGTAGCATCAGCAGGAGGCCGGGTGCCTACTACATAGAATGCTGCGCAGCGTTCGACGTACTGATGCCATGACGTCGCCGCACTAACGTCATGGCGCCGCCGCAGCGGCACCTGCATGCTAGATGGAACCTGGCATGATGCGCCAATATCATCACGTTGTCAATGGCGCCTGCATACACAGTGGAACGCAGCGCATTGGCAATGATGTCACGATGCTATAGAGGCGGGGTTTAAGTCTTATTTGTCCCAATCGTGAGCTCCTCTATTTTAGGTAATATGAACGTTTGTTTCTCAGGTTGCTGTTGATGTTAGATATCTTTTTAAATATAATTATAAACATCACCATCAGTATTAAAATTGGATGTCAATTGAGACAGAGTTATATATATAATCTGTATGATGTTACAATACTGTTGGATCAAACCCTTTCCTCTTCTCATGTATAATTATCTAAATTTCAGTAAATAAAGTAAATTGGGAGATTCCCCTCATGCTGATTAAAAATGTAATATTGGACTGTGACTGGACTTCCTTAGTTTTCTCTTATTCATACCTGTCACAGAGACAGCATCGTTATTAAATAGGCTGGGAGGTATAGATCCCGATAGGGGTATACACAGTGAGTATACATGTGCATATGTCACATTGAGGGAATATGCTGAATAAACTAGCTATTCATGATATGAGATCAGGTGAGTACAGTATTTAATATGAGTGATCTTAGATGCACTAGAGGACTCCTCATCTCATACAGAATGAAATGTCCAGGCCTTAGATAGATGAAGGAAAGATGACTGATTTATAGTTTGAAAATCTAATGTTTATATGATTTTATATATATATATATATATATATATATATATATATATATATATATATATATATATGATCTCTATGATGTTTATTTGGTCAAATGAAACAGTTGAGGAGATTTTCATTGAGGCCTGCTGGATTAACTGAGTTCATTTTGTAGATTCAGTCTCTTTCTGGAGTAACAGTTTGTCAACATTTCCTCAACGACCGTCATTTTGAATACATTCTATACCCTGGAAGTGAAGCTGTCCCCCACACATGTGATTTGAAATTGGAGTGCTTTCTTTAAGTCGCACATTGCCCACATGGGCTAAAATTTGTCTGTGCAGTTGTTGCGTGGTCTTACCCACATAATTTAGAGGGCATGAGCATGTAACCATATATACTACATTTGAAGATCTACAATTAATGAATTCATGATTGGAGTAAGTAGCTGATGTGGATACACTTGTAAATGATGGCCTTTTTGTAATATATGGACATGGCGTGCAATTTGAGCAGGGGAAGGTACCAATGAACCTATGTCTACCAAGCCAAGTTAAGTTAAATCTGAAGTCCTTGGAGTGAGATGGTTTTTCACAAGTCTGTCTTGTAGGCTTCTAATGTCATCATCATGTTTAAGGATATCCCAGAACTGACATAGAATCGTATATATTTTTGATACTCCCGTGTCAAAACTACCTATGACACAAATGGTATCAAGTTGTTGTTTCTTTTTACAGATCTGATCTATCCTGCTTTACCACAAAGGCATAGGCTTGGTCCACCAGGTCATTAGGGTAACCCCTTTCCTGAATTCTTGCTGCGAACTTTGCACCCTCGCTAATAAATTCTTTCTCAGAGGAGCAGTTTCGACAAACTCTTAAAAATCGACCCTTCGGAATCCCCTTTTGTAAAGAATAGGGATGATGGCTCTCCCAGGCCAGAAAAGAATTAATGGCCGTACTTTTCCGGAAATTGGCAGTTGAAAGGGTACCATCTGTTTCCTTAGTGATCTTGAGGTCCAAGAACACTATCAAAGATTGGTTACACTCACAGGTAATGATTACACTCAGATTGAGACTATTCATATTAAGTGTATTTACGAAGGTACTGAATGAATCCTGGTCAACTGCCCATAGAATGAAAATGTCGTCGATGAAACGTGCCCATAAAACAATATTTTCTGTGCAAACTGAGTTTTCTTCAATGAAGACATGGTGTTCCTCCCACCAGCCCAGGAACACGCAAGGCATAAACTAGCTGCACAAGCCTGATCCAGGTAAAACACCAGTAATAGCGACCAAGTGACAATTCACAGATTCTGATTTATCGATGACAGCAATCTGAATAATGGGTCTAAATAGGGCCGGGTCAGCTGTCTTGGCGACCCCCATAGCGTCTGGCACATAAGATGGCTCTAGATAAGTATTCAATTCAATTTTCAGAGAGATGTCGGGGCTCTTGTAGTCCGCTAGTTTGGCCATTACCCTGGCAGCTTTGATGGGACCTCCCTTCTTCTGGTAGTAACAGAACAATAAATTCATGTAGCGCACTGCGTTGTCCTCATGGTTGGACATGCGCATCAAATGAGACTCCAGAAAAGGTGACTTCAGCTCCAGCAGGATGTTTGTGAGATCAAGTTTTATAAGCCAGTTCAATAACACAATATGGAAGAATTCATCTCAAGAGCGCTGAACCAATTTCAGTATCTGCTCAATAGGAAGTCCAGAGGGGCCCTGCTTTGTGGTTACTCTTCGGGGAGCAGATTTCATTTGGTTGACCAGCTCTTGCAGTAAATCAATGATGATTTTGTAGCTGTGCATCTTGTTTTCAAATGCTTAAAAGCCCAATTCCTCCCATTCAGGCTCCTCATTTTTTAGATATCGCAATATGAGCCCTTGAGCATCCTTGTTTTTGGTATATGTAAGGCACTAAATGAAATATGTGCTTGAACAGAGTGTAAATGCATATGTTAGGTATATAATTTTAAACCACCAGGTTAAAAAAAAAAAAAAAGCTATGCAGGCAAAGGCCACATTTTGAAAAGTGCAAAACATGGAAAAGCTGTTTTCCAAAAAGCACACATTTAAACACCACGAGCAGAAATAAATTAGGAAATGGGGCCGTGGCATCTAAACCACCCAAAACCATCCCAAAAAATCTGCAGAATCATCCACAGCAAACAGCACATACCCCAACGCAACCAGTACACACACTACAAAAACACTAATTTAGCAATGGGAAACATAAACATAAAAAGCAATCAGGAGGCTGGAATCGGCACGTGTGACGGGGGTGGAGCTACGCGATGATGCGTACAAGGGGCGGAGCCAAAACGCCGCTGCTGCCGGACTGAGCTGAAGGGAGAAGACCCATCTGCGCAAGCGCGTCTAAAAAAGCAAGAAGACACCGAAATTAGACGGACCCATGGAGACGGGGACGCCAGCGCAGGGAAGGTAAGTGAATAACTTCTGTATGGCTCATATTTAATGCACGATGTATATTACCAAGTGCATTAATATGGCCATACAGAAGTACTTAACCCCACTTGCTTCCGTGAGACAACCCCTTTAAGCCACTTACCTCACCATGTTCTCTTTGTAGGACACTGTCCATTGTGAAGGACTGAAAGACATCTTGTCCAGGTCGTACCAGCAGTTGTCGTCCTCATTGTATATGTAGTAGCTGTTGGAGAGCAGGCGCAGGCTGTGCCGGTAGGGGCTCATATTCATATCAGATGGACTCGGGGAGTGTGTATCCATTTTACCAGAAGTTTCTCTGTGAGATAAAGGAATATACCATTCTCAGAACATTAATACTCTATTACCTCCGCCGTCCTGTATTAATAAATGGTATATTGCATTATGTTCCGCCATCCAGTATTAGTGAATAGTATGTATATTCCATTACCTCCGCCATCTAGTATTAGTGAATGGTATACTGCATTACCTTCCACCATGCAGCCCATGGGCACTTATACACCTGATGCCATGCTGCCCATGGATGCTTATATACTTGGAGCCATGCTGCTGATGCAAGTTCATACACCTTAAGCCACTTACCTCACCATGTTCTCTTTGTAGGACACTGTCCATTGTGAAGGACTGAAAGACATCTTGTCCAGGTCGTACTAGCAGAAGTTATCCTCATTGTATATGTAGCAGCTGTTGGAGAGCAGGCGCAGGCTGTGCCGGTAGGGGCTCATATTCATATCAGATGGACTCGGGGAGTGTGCATTCATTTTACCGGAAGTTTCTCTGTGAGGTAAAAGAGTATCAATGTCCTCAGAAGGGTATATTCCATTACCTCTGCCGTCCAGTATTAATAAATGGTATACTGCATTACCTTCCGCCATCCATGTATTAGTGAATAGTATATTTCATTACCTCCGCCATCTAGTATTAGTGAATGGTATACTGCATAACTTTTCCTCATGCAGCCCATGGGCACTTATACAACTGATGCCATGCTGCCCATGGGTGCTTATATACCTGAAGCCATGCTGCTGATGCAAGCTCATACATCTTAAGCCACGTACCTCAGCATGTTCTCTTTGTAGCAACACTGAAAAGTAATGTTTATAATTAAAGTACCGTGAACCGGAGTGGGGCGGCTTTCTCATATGCACATGTTTGCCATCTAATGTCCCTACGCATAATGGGAATTGTGCACGGGTGTGAAACCCAATCGCTATCTGTAGCCAATGCCCCACAGTTGGCTGTTGAAGATATAGAGGCTGCAGGGCCGCCAAAGAACTTCACAAGTATGATGGATAATTCTTGATATTGTCGTGTAGCCCTGGAGATATTGAAATTGGATGGTTGCAAATGAATCCCCAGTTGCAAGAAACCTGTTGGGTAATGGTTGAAAACACATTATTTCAAATTTGCAGAACAAATAAAAGGACAAAAGGGGAGGATGAGATGTGGCAATGTAGAAAAACAAAATTAACAAAAGTATAACAAGATCCAATAAATCACTAACACCGTACATTAACAAGGCTCAATAGTAATTTCGGAACGTGTGCAGTGCAAAAAATTTTTTAAAAGCCCATTTTCAGAGACATTAAACAAGACAGTTCACAGTAGCATATTTTAGAATAGGTCTCGTAAGCAGCTAAGGCTAAACAAAATTATTCTTAAAATACAGTCTGACGGTACATATTCCCCTGGGAAAGTGGGGGGTCATTTGCCACAGGCTGAACAGCATAGTTCTCCCCCATGAAAGCACTGTCTCCACCAAAACAGCACTTAGCCATGGCTTTTGAAAAAGGTTGTGCCAGATGTTAAGAATTAAGCGCACATCTTCTTCAGAATATATACATGCATTTCACCAGCAATTCACCAATAAAAGGGTCTTAAGTGAATGTACCTAGATGCCGGCGGAAGTGTAGATGGTCTTAAACAAAAAAAAGACTATAGGCAAAATAAACGATTCTCAAGAAAGGGTTGAAGTAATGACTCCCAATGTACTTATGCAGCAAGCGGTGGGAAAAAGCTTACCAAGGCAGAATATAGGTCAGACATGAGTCAAAATTATTTACTAAGCAATGAACAATACATTAGGGCCACAAAGTCACCCATTTAACTACTTTGGGCTAAGGGCACATATCTAGGCTGGCCAAAGCAAAAATGTTTCTCAATGGCAACTTGCAAACATCATTGGGGTGGGGGTGGGGGGGGGGGGGATAATGCAAAAACTGGTAGGTTGTGACTGCAAGAACGTGCACAGCGTAATTATACCAAAAGGGGGAAAACAGTAAGCAAACTAACCTCAGCGTAACTAATAAACACTCCTCTGCACTTATGCACTTCCGCATTGGCGTGTCCTGGAACGTCAAGTCAGCACGCAGAAGGGAAAGCAACCTATCAAACATAGGCATGGAAAGTCTGGTGTATGCCTCAAATTTGACAGGGTGTCGACGAAGTTCCTGGTACAGCACACGAAAGTGCCCTTTAAGTGGCCGCCATTGTAGTAGAGGGTGAACCCACATTCTTCTTGAAATAAGCAGGTCAGGGTGCCAAATAAAGCTTCTTTCACCGAAACGCAGTGAGATTAGCCAATTGAAAAGTACTGCGTTGGACTGAAACGCCATCTTACAAAGGGCAGCAGAATATATTGTTTAAGACAAACTTTTTTCAACCACATTAACAGCATAAACTCAGCTGTGAGCACTATGCAACAATTGACGAGGGGGCAGGTCAACAACAATTTCAAGTTCTACACAGCACTTGTGCAGGTAGCTTCAGTAGAAAAACGCAATGCAACGGTTCAAGCTGTGAAATCGCAGTGTTTTTCACGCAAGAAAAACGGAAACGCTAGTGGGTAGTCACCCTTATGGGGGTGTGGGGTACTTTCATCCAATTATAGACCAGGCAGTCTGATTGGCCTCGCCTCTATTTAAATTAACTGCCTGTCCTTCCACCAGTTGTCATAGCAACCTCTATACAATACTTGCCGCTATCAATGTTTAAACTGGATCAGTAGACATAGGCCATAAATGACACATGTAGCAATCCATGCTGATTGGCCCCATCACTATAGGACATCCGATCGTTGACCCAGAGGGTACGCAGGTGAAAAAAAAAACAAAAGGGGCTTACTTCATTGGAAATGTCAGTGCCACATTGGTGCTGCCCACTGGGGGTATGTCCGTAGCATCAGCAGGAGGCCGGGTGCCTACTACATAGAATGCTGCGCAGCGTTCGACGTACTGATGCCATGACGTCGCCGCACTAACGTCATGGCGCCGCCGCAGCGGCACCTGCATGCTAGATGGAACCTGGCATGATGCGCCAATATCATCACGTTGTCAATGGCGCCTGCATACACAGTGGAACGCAGCGCATTGGCAATGATGTCACGATGCTATAGAGGCGGGGTTTAAGTCTTATTTGTCCCAATCGTGAGCTCCTCTATTTTAGGTAATATGAACGTTTGTTTCTCAGGTTGCTGTTGATGTTAGATATCTTTTTAAATATAATTATAAACATCACCATCAGTATTAAAATTGGATGTCAATTGAGACAGAGTTATATATATAATCTGTATGATGTTACAATACTGTTGGATCAAACCCTTTCCTCTTCTCATGTATAATTATCTAAATTTCAGTAAATAAAGTAAATTGGGAGATTCCCCTCATGCTGATTAAAAATGTAATATTGGACTGTTACTGGACTTCCTTAGTTTTCTCTTATTCATACCTGTCACAGAGACAGCATCGTTATTAAATAGGCTGGGAGGTATAGATCCCGATAGGGGTATACACAGTGAGTATACATGTGCATATGTCACATTGAGGGAATATGCTGAATAAACTAGCTATTCATGATATGAGATCAGGTGAGTACAGTATTTAATATGAGTGATCTTAGATGCACTAGAGGACTCCTCATCTCATACAGAATGAAATGTCCAGGCCTTAGATAGATGAAGGAAAGATGACTGATTTATAGTTTGAAAATCTAATGTTTATATGATTTTATATATATATATATATATATATATATATATATATATATATATATATATGATCTCTATGATGTTTATTTGGTCAAATGAAACAGTTGAGGAGATTTTCATTGAGGCCTGCTGGATTAACTGAGTTCATTTTGTAGATTCAGTCTCTTTCTGGAGTAACAGTTTGTCAACATTTCCTCAACGACCGTCATTTTGAATACATTCTATACCCTGGAAGTGAAGCTGTCCCCCACACATGTGATTTGAAATTGGAGTGCTTTCTTTAAGTCGCACATTGCCCACATGGGCTAAAATTTGTCTGTGCAGTTGTTGCGTGGTCTTACCCACATAATTTAGAGGGCATGAGCATGTAACCATATATACTACATTTGAAGATCTACAATTAATGAATTCATGATTGGAGTAAGTAGCTGATGTGGATACACTTGTAAATGATGGCCTTTTTGTAATATATGGACATGGCGTGCAATTTGAGCAGGGGAAGGTACCAATGAACCTATGTCTACCAAGCCAAGTTAAGTTAAATCTGAAGTCCTTGGAGTGAGATGGTTTTTCACAAGTCTGTCTTGTAGGCTTCTAATGTCATCATCATGTTTAAGGATATCCCAGAACTGACATAGAATCGTATATATTTTTGATACTCCCGTGTCAAAACTACCTATGACACAAATGGTATCAAGTTGTTGTTTCTTTTTACAGATCTGATCTATCCTGCTTTACCACAAAGGCATAGGCTTGGTCCACCAGGTCATTAGGGTAACCCCTTTCCTGAATTCTTGCTGCGAACTTTGCACCCTCGCTAATAAATTCTTTCTCAGAGGAGCAGTTTCGACAAACTCTTAAAAATCGACCCTTCGGAATCCCCTTTTGTAAAGAATAGGGATGATGGCTCTCCCAGGCCAGAAAAGAATTAATGGCCGTACTTTTCCGGAAATTGGCAGTTGAAAGGGTACCATCTGTTTCCTTAGTGATCTTGAGGTCCAAGAACACTATCAAAGATTGGTTACACTCACAGGTAATGATTACACTCAGATTGAGACTATTCATATTAAGTGTATTTACGAAGGTACTGAATGAATCCTGGTCAACTGCCCATAGAATGAAAATGTCGTCGATGAAACGTGCCCATAAAACAATATTTTCTGTGCAAACTGAGTTTTCTTCAATGAAGACATGGTGTTCCTCCCACCAGCCCAGGAACACGCAAGGCATAAACTAGCTGCACAAGCCTGATCCAGGTAAAACACCAGTAATAGCGACCAAGTGACAATTCACAGATTCTGATTTATCGATGACAGCAATCTGAATAATGGGTCTAAATAGGGCCGGGTCAGCTGTCTTGGCGACCCCCACAGCGTCTGGCACATAAGATGGCTCTAGATAAGTATTCAATTCAATTTTCAGAGAGATGTCGGGGCTCTTGTAGTCCGCTAGTTTGGCCATTACCCTGGCAGCTTTGATGGGACCTCCCTTCTTCTGGTAGTAACAGAACAATAAATTCATGTAGCGCACTGCGTTGTCCTCATGGTTGGACATGCGCATCAAATGAGACTCCAGAAAAGGTGACTTCAGCTCCAGCAGGATGTTTGTGAGATCAAGTTTTATAAGCCAGTTCAATAACACAATATGGAAGAATTCATCTCAAGAGCGCTGAACCAATTTCAGTATCTGCTCAATAGGAAGTCCAGAGGGGCCCTGCTTTGTGGTTACTCTTCGGGGAGCAGATTTCATTTGGTTGACCAGCTCTTGCAGTAAATCAATGATGATTTTGTAGCTGTGCATCTTGTTTTCAAATGCTTAAAAGCCCAATTCCTCCCATTCAGGCTCCTCATTTTGTAGATATCGCAATATGAGCCCTTGAGCATCCTTGTTTTCGGTATATGTAAGGCACTAAATGAAATATGTGCTTGAACAGAGTGTAAATGCATATGTTAGGTATATAATTTTAAACCACCAGGTTAAAAAAAAAAAAAAAAAAGCTATGCAGGCAAAGGCCACATTTTGAAAAGTGCAAAACATGGAAAAGCTGTTTTCCAAAAAGCACACATTTAAACACCACGAGCAGAAATAAATTAGGAAATGGGGCCGTGGCATCTAAACCACCCAAAACCATCCCAAAAAATCTGCAGAATCATCCACAGCAAACAGCACATACCCCAACGCAACCAGCACACACACTACAAAAACAACTAATTTAGCAATGGGAAACATAAACATAAAAAGCAATCAGGAGGCTGGAATCGGCACGTGTGACGGGGGTGGAGCTACGCGATGATGCGTACAAGGGGCGGAGCCAAAACGCCGCTGCTGCCGGACTGAGCTGAAGGGAGAAGACCCATCTGCGCAAGCGCGTCTAAAAAAGCAAGAAGACACCGAAATTAGACGGACCCATGGAGACGGGGACGCCAGCGCAGGGAAGGTAAGTGAATAACTTCTGTATGGCTCATATTTAATGCACGATGTATATTACCAAGTGCATTAATATGGCCATACAGAAGTACTTAACCCCACTTGCTTCCGTGAGACAACCCCTTTAAGCCACTTACCTCACCATGTTCTCTTTGTAGGACACTGTCCATTGTGAAGGACTGAAAGACATCTTGTCCAGGTCGTACCAGCAGTTGTCGTCCTCATTGTATATGTAGTAGCTGTTGGAGAGCAGGCGCAGGCTGTGCCGGTAGGGGCTCATATTCATATCAGATGGACTCGGGGAGTGTGTATCCATTTTACCAGAAGTTTCTCTGTGAGATAAAGGAATATACCATTCTCAGAACATTAATACTCTATTACCTCCGCCGTCCTGTATTAATAAATGGTATATTGCATTATGTTCCGCCATCCAGTATTAGTGAATAGTATGTATATTCCATTACCTCCGCCATCTAGTATTAGTGAATGGTATACTGCATTACCTTCCACCATGCAGCCCATGGGCACTTATACACCTGATGCCATGCTGCCCATGGGTGCTTATATACTTGGAGCCATGCTGCTGATGCAAGTTCATACACCTTAAGCCACTTACCTCACCATGTTCTCTTTGTAGGACACTGTCCATTGTGAAGGACTGAAAGACATCTTGTCCAGGTCGTACTAGCAGAAGTTATCCTCATTGTATATGTAGCAGCTGTTGGAGAGCAGGCGCAGGCTGTGTCGGTAGGGGCTCATATTCATATCAGATGGACTCGGGGAGTGTGCATTCATTTTACCGGAAGTTTCTCTGTGAGGTAAAAGAGTATCAATGTCCTCAGAAGGGTATATTCCATTACCTCTGCCGTCCAGTATTAATAAATGGTATACTGCATTACCTTCCGCCATCCATGTATTAGTGAATAGTATATTTCATGACCTCCGCCATCTAGTATTAGTGAATGGTATACTGCATAACTTTTCCTCATGCAGCCCATGGGCACTTATACAACTGATGCCATGCTGCCCATGGGTGCTTATATACCTGGAGCCATGCTGCTGATGCAAGCTCATACATCTTAAGCCACGTACCTCAGCATGTTCTCTTTGTAGCAACACTGAAAAGTAATGTTTATAATTAAAGTACCATGAACCGGAGTGGGGCGGCTTTCTTATATGCACATGTTTGCCATCTAATGTCCCTACGCATAATGGGAATTGTGCACGGGTGTGAAACCCAATCGCTATCTGTAGCCAATGCC
This sequence comes from Eleutherodactylus coqui, assembly GCF_035609145.1. Classification (NCBI taxonomy): domain Eukaryota; kingdom Metazoa; phylum Chordata; class Amphibia; order Anura; family Eleutherodactylidae; genus Eleutherodactylus; species Eleutherodactylus coqui. The sequence continues at coordinate 215,803,050 of NC_089840.1, read as the reverse complement.
CCACAGTTGGCTGTTGAAGATATAGAGGCTGCAGGGCCGCCAAAGAACTTCACAAGTATGATGGATAATTCTTGATATTGTCGTGTAGCCCTGGAGATATTGAAATTGGATGGTTGCAAATGAATCCCCAGTTGCAAGAAACCTGTTGGGTAATGGTTGAAAACACATTATTTCAAATTTGCAGAACAAATAAAAGGACAAAAGGGGAGGATGAGATGTGGCAATGTAGAAAAACAAAATTAACAAAAGTATGACAAGATCCAATAAATCACTAACACCGTACATTAACAAGGCTCAATAGTAATTTCGGAACGTGTGCAGTGCAAAAATTTTTTAAAAAGCCCATTTTCAGCGACATTAAACAAGACAGTTCACAGTAGCATATTTTAGAATAGGTCTCGTAAGCAGCTAAGGCTAAACAAAATTATTCTTAAAATACAGTCTGACGGTACATATTCCCCTGGGAAAGTGGGGGGTCATTTGCCACAGGCTGAACAGCATAGTTCTCCCCCATGAAAGCACTGTCTCCACCAAAACAGCACTTAGCCATGGCTTTTGAAAAAGGTTGTGCCAGATGTTAAGAATTAAGCGCACATCTTCTTCAGAATATATACATGCATTTCACCAGCAATTCACCAATAAAAGGGTCTTGAGTGAATGTACCTAGATGCCGGCGGAAGTGTAGATGGTCTTAAACAAAAAAAAGACTATAGGCAAAATAAACGATTCTCAAGAAAGGGTTGAAGTAATGACTCCCAATGTACTTATGCAGCTAGCGGTGGGAAAAAGCTTACCAAGGCGGAATATAGGTCAGACATGAGTCAAAATTATTTACTAAGCAATGAACAATACATTAGGGCCACAAAGTCACCCATTTAACTACTTTGGGCTAAGGGC